>NC_041331.1:1960000-2282500 GCF_004354835.1 Perca flavescens
TAATTAAAGACATGCCAACTGTGAAGGCTAGAGCAACGGCTATGCTAGGCATAAAAAGCACATGGAAGAGGGAGACAGAGAAAGAGAAAGACTGATACCAGATGTTAAGGCCATCCAGTTTTCAAGGTGTGTCTGATCACACAGGCGTACAAAACTAATCAGTACAAAGCAAAAGCATGCTAATCCTGTAATTGCAAAATAGGCAATCTACAATCACTTGATTATTTCTTCTGCGTTCCTCCGCTCTTGCACACTCTTTCAGATTTTTCTGTTTCGTTAAAATGTCTCTTCTAGGCAAATTACACTTCAAAAAGCACACTGTCACACCCACATGAATGAGTACTTGATGAGCAGTCTGCATAAACACACATATACCCGCCCCCGCACTGCACGGCAGATTTCAGCACATTATTTAAATATCTGTGTGTGCATCTGCGTGAGAATTTCTTTGTCATTGGCTTGTGATCCAACCCATCATCTTCAATCAGCCAGGCCTTTTACACTAACAGAATAATTGCAAGTGTGTCTGTTGCCAATAACAGGGTGTTAAGAACAATAACTGTCATAGCTGAAATATTTTAAAACAACCAGCACAAGGTCAACTCTAGCACAGGCCAGCATGCTGCTGAACTGGGGAGGTACTGTAGGTCTCGGTTTCTGTTGGGACAAATATCAGCATGCCGCACAAAGGTTTGATTGGCTCTATGATGTTTCTATTACAGTAGGACACAGAGAACTTGATACTGGTAAGGCCCCGTACTGTTTTTGGTGAATTGTTTTCAGTTAAAGATATGTTAAGACTAACGCTGTTTGTATAAACTGCGTAATGCATTGTTATCAACTGGTTTTGCTAACAATGGCTAACCTGGCTAGAATGAATGAAAACAATGAAAATCCGACATGTAAATGGAATGCATTCAACTAGGTTGTGACATCATTCCCAGCTCTGGCTTCCGAGTTAAATGGAACGCATTTTTAGTGGATGGGGCATGGGCCAAACTAAAAAGTACACGTCAAATCAATTATTCCCAAAGATTGTTTTCTGTCATTTTACATATTTTTGTTATCACATTGATGTTTGTTCAAATGTTCTTTTTTTTACAAGTTCGGTTTGTATTAGGTAATTGATGCTATAAAAACGGGGTGAAACGTCATGATTGACAGCTGTGATTGACTAGTGATTGGTCATTTGGGAGGAAATGGAGACGCGTCGTCCATCTTTATATAGGGCTTATTCGATCTACGTCATCAATGTTTGCGGCAGCCATGTTGTTGACATAGAAACCACGGCAACTGTCAGTCTGTCCATTGACAAGCAAGAAACGGCAAGAAATCGTCGGTATTGTCGCTGAATTTATTTATTTTTTACCGGCGCGATGGTGTGTTGTGTAATACACGGCTGTTCTAACAACAGTAATAAGAAGCCCGGAGTGAGTTTTTATGCAATACCAACTGTCAGACAACGTGAAGGGAGGGAGACAGAGGAGTTGAGCCAGCGCAGGAGAGACTTGTTGCTAGCTAGAATAAATAGGCTAAACTTTCAGCCAACTCCTCACAGCAAAGTCTGTTCTCATCATTTTGCTACAGGTAAAGTTAGGGATATATGCCTCACAGCAAAGTCTGTTCCCTTCATTTTTATCACATGTAGGCTAACGTTACTGTTTTTACATAACATTACCTCACAGCAAAGTCTGTCCCCATAATTTGATCACATATGGTTAGCTGTAAGTGTAAGCAGTGGCTGAAAAAGCTCTTTCAAAATAGAGGAAGCTGCCATAAATTGAGACAATTATTAAATTAGTATTAATAAGATATATTAGTATTAATACATTTGTATTAATACAATGTCCTTTGTGGGCTTAAGTTAGCCAGATCCCCAAAACACAGTTTATACCTACACAGTGTTTTCAGGCATGATCAGACATCAGTATCATGCAGTAATTTGGCATTGATAGGGAATCAGTGCTTGTATGATACTGTTATTTTGTTACAGCGCTCCTAGTAAAAGTTAGTCTGGAGCCCTGACTTGTATTAAGTTGAGGGTGAACAGTCCCTTTTGTGTGGATTTCTTTTAGGTAAGCCATCATATCTACATGACAGCACTCATCCTGATTGGGCCCCCTCATTGAAGCTGGCAGGAGAGACAGGTCAGACAGGAAAGGCTGAGAGAGCAACAGACTTCCCAGAAAAGAGACCCAGAAAAGGATGTGCAATGGCCAGGTACAATAGGGTGCAGCAGCGAAGAACACAGGCGTCAAGTTCAGGGAGTGTGGCACAAGAGCAAGACAGCCCAGGGATGAGCACTACAGAGGCTTGCAGTGAGGTTATGGATACTTTTGAGACTGTTGAGGAAGATATGTGCACATCTGAAGTGTGCTCTAAAATACAAGCTGATCACCAGAGACTGCTTACTGACAACATTACTCTGAAATGTCAGCTAGCTACAGAAAAGATAAGCATAGACACACTTAGGGATGATGAGAAAAAAGTCAGATTTTATACAGGTTTACCCAGTTTTGCTACATTAATGGTGCTCTATAATTTCATTGAAGGTTCCCTTACTGACAGCATTAAAACTTCACTAACCAAGTTTCAAAAACTTGTGTTGGTACTGATGAGACTCCGCCACAACTTCCCAGAACAGGACCTTGCCTACAGATTTGGCATTTCACAGTCTACCGTGTCCAAAACCTTTGTTTGTGTCATACATGTCTTGTATGTGAAACTTAAGAAGTTTATCTTTTGGCCGAGGAGAGATGAGCTTTTGAAGTCTATGCCAATAACCTTTCAACAACATTTTGGGTCAAGATTGACAGTAATAACTGATTGTTTTGAAATTTTTATAGAGAGGCCTTCAAGTTTGACAGCACGCAGTCTCACTTGGTCTTCATATAAACACCATAACACTATCAAATACCTTATAGGCATCACACCTCAGGGATCCATTTCTTTCCTCTCTAAGGCATGGGGAGGGCGTACTACCGATAAACATGTCACAGAAAACTCAGGCTTACTCGAGCTACTTAACCCTGGTGATTTCATCTTGGCAGACAGAGGTTTTAATATACAAGAGAGTGTAGGGTTAAAATGTGCAAAAGTTGTAACACCCAGTTATACTCGAGGAAAGCTACAGCTGTCTGCTCTTGAAGTTGAGGCCACCCGCAAAATCGCACACGTCCGCATACATGTAGAAAGAGTGATAGGATTGGTGCGCAATAAATATGGGATACTGTCTGAGAAGATACCCATCTCCTACCTGGTGACATCAGGATCCGAGATAGCAGTAATCGATAAGATAACTACAGTGTTGTTGCCTTACCAACATGTGCTCTTCGGTTGTACCTTTTGATTAGAGGTGTGTGGTTGTAAAACGGGTTGTTAAATGGATAGTTCACTTTAAAATGAAAAATTCTGTCATCATATACTCACCCTCAAGTTGATTCAAACCTGTATGAATATGTTCCTTTGTGTTCAACAGAAATAAGAAATTCATACAGGTTTGAAACAACTTGAGGGTGAATATATGATGACAGAATTTTCATTTTAAAATGAACTATACCTTTAACACATGTATAGTGTTACCTTAACATCACAAATGTCAGGTTTAATATGGAATAAGTCAAAGTTATTTTATAATCATCTTACATTTTAGCATTAAAGGCAGTCAGAAACGGTACTGAATTTCATATTTTGTATAGAATAACAAAACACAATGAACTGTAAATACAAATTATAATAAAAACATGTTACCTTACCATCTTAATCACAAAAGTCAGGTTCAGTATGGAATAAGTCAGTTATTTTAATAATCATCTTACATTTTAGCATAAAAGGCAGTCAGAAATGGTAATGAATTTCATATTTTTGTATAAAATGACAAAACACTGAACTGTAAATACAAATTATAATAAAAACCTGTTACATCAGAATCCTCATTTCATGTGTCATACTTTACCATCACACTCCAGCTCTACACACCAAACAGTACCATTTGCTCCTCTTATTAGGCATACGTTTCATGTTCATACATGAGAGATGGAACCATATATGAAGGCAGTCCTCACTGTGACAACGCACCACACGGTCACGCACTTTGTATGGTTGCTTGCACACGCAGATGATGTCTGATGGGCTTGGTTTTTCTCTGCTTTCAGAGGGACCCACTTCAGTCACATCAGCTGCGTCAGTCGGCATTGCTGATGGACATGGCCTTGAGAAAAGTTTGCCCACAAGCTCTGGGAGAAGGGCTTTGGAAAAAGGATCCTTAGATTTTGACTTGATTACTTCCCCGAGTTCAATATCTGGTTCTATCCTCTCTATGTGTACATCATTTTCTGACCATACAACAAAATCAGAAAACTCCTTATTGCATACAAGCATCTGTGTCTGGACCTGAAAATAGTAGGCATGTGAATGTTTGAGCTGTAATTTGCCATTACATTCCTCCAAACAGAATCTGCCATCAACACATTCTTTGAGGCTTATGCTATCATGTGCACAAAACGGACATTTAACCTCCACTACACCATCACCACAGCAGTCGCAATGTACTATCCCATCTGGTGTAGCACCTATGTGAGGCAGTTCTGGATTTATTACAAAACCACTGGTCTCACATCTGAAATTGGTGTGTGAATGCATTTGCTGACGATAAAAAGTTAGTGTCTGTTGTTCATGATCACACCCCCAAGTGGTTGCTTTACAGTACTTGTAAAGCCTGCGCTTAGAGGGTAACACATATTTTTGATGAGGCTTTGTGATGGATTCTCAGGTGGTGTGGAGCAAGCAGCTTTCATGCGTGAGGCTGTAATTCTGCCAGCCCTAAATCTATACCAGGCTTTACTTTTAGACTGTTCTCTTGTCTGCTGTTCTATTGTGTCAGCTTGCCTTTGAGAAATGTTAATTGCAATGGTACTACAGTGTAAGAGTAACTGTTCGCTTGTCATAGAAATGCACTGTTCATCAAATAGCTCACGTAGGGGCTGGCCAGTATCGGTATTCGACACTGGAGCACAGAACTCTGCATAGTCTTTTATGACAGACAGCAAGACTGGTTTATCACCTGTAGCATGCAGCTCTCCCAGGAAAGTAGCGATCTCAGCATCTGTTGGCTCTGACACATCAGGTAGCTTTGGTTTGTCCTTGTATTGTATTGGTTTCCCTTCTGAAAATGTTGTGTCCAGTCTGTTTTTGATTATAGCTTTTGAGTGAAAGTCAATGTTTTCTACTTCAAGGTACTTTTCCTTTGGTTGTCCACTTGGAAGTAACCAATATGCAGGTTTTTCTGTCACAGTTTGGGACTCACGGAGCAAAACAGCTGCCTTGATGGCAAAAAGAACTGCTCCAACATGGCTACATGTCTCGCCTAATCCTGCCATGCAGGTGCAGTGTGCAGCCAAGATAATGCCATCCTTCTGGGCAGTAACCCATGGGCGCAGAGGTGGGGCACTTAACTTCTGACTGTGTTTAACCTATGAAAATACAAAAACACAGAATTGCATTCAAAATTTCAAACAAGATACATGCATGACATTAATTTTTTAATTGTGTGTATGGCAGCTTCTATTCTTATCTTATGGCAAATAAACATTCACATGCCTAGGTTATTATTTTCACAAAACACAGTTTCAAAAGGTTTTCAGATATTGTTAAATAATATCTGAAGCAGAAACAGAAAAAGTATAATGACAACAAAACATAATAGTTTCAGATGTTATTCTGCAGCCTGTTGCACCAGCTGTGTGTAGGTTCAAAAGTAGCTTAATTACAACGTAAATTATTACTAAGTTGTGATTTATGCTTCACTAAAATAAAATGTTGCACCACGGAGATAAGTTACAACATTACTCTGAGTAACAACTAGGGTCTGTATAAATCATAAAATGTCATGATTGCCTTATTTGTGACTTGAAGTTATGACCAAAGTAATCGTGGTGTAAATAATTTTAGTAGCTGACGAAGTTACAAACTAAGTAGTAGTTACTAAACCTCTAGTGTCGACTTTAAGATAAAAATTACACACAGCTGATGCGACCCCGTGATGGTAAGCTAACGTTAGCTATAGCAATCATCATCAGGTTTTGCAAGTAAGTTAACGTTAAGCATCACATAAAAAAAGTTTTTTTACATACCTCTGCGATCACGACAATGTTTGACGATGTCGTTGGTGGAACAAAAATAAGAAGGTTGCCGACTTTGCCAGAGATGAAGTAGTTATATGACTCAAGTGACTTGAAGGCTTTCAGCTCCTGCGAAGAGTATGCGGATACTGTATGCACGAGATAATTATAAATATCCGGATAGGTTACGGCTGGCAATAAGGACGGATCTTTACTTAAAGCTAATGGGTCTATTTGATATGGGTCCACACCAACCAAGCTTATTTTCTCTTTATATCGACGAGATGAAGCCATTACGCTACTACTGCTCCCCTCAACTAAAATCTGCGTGCGGGAGATGTCATGTCAACAATATGGCCGCGGTTAGCTACTTCCGGTGTTTGCGAATAAGCCCTATACAGTCTATGATTTATACATTCTAGAGCTCTGCAGCTTAATGTAGGTTATATCATACATTTGAGTGTAAAGTCTACACAACAGTTGTTACATTGTAACTAGTTATATTCATAAAAAACATTGTCACAGAAAGTGATGTTTCATTCAGGTCAGCATTCAGGTAACGGGAGTGAATGACACAGACAATAAGAGACCTAAAACAGACTGGTTACTTTAGGCTTTTCAAAAGACAAGAATATAAAGCATGCTTTGATGTGTGAACATATTATAAAAATGCGATTTTATCCATCTAAGTACGGCCATAAACCACAACATTGACAAAAGTCTCAAATAGAGTTCTGTCCCAGACTATTTGTCGTAGGGGATGATTCAGTATTAACCGAAGAGAGTAAGTACAAAATTGGATCCAAAGCAGCATCATGATAGACAGACAGATACTTCTTAGAGGGTGGAAAACCGTGGGAGTACCCTTGGTCTAAGAGACATTTGGAAAACTAGAACTGGGGGGGGGGGGGGGTGGTGTTGTATTTGTATGAATGCTGTATTCAAAAAATAAAAAACTGTTAATAACTAACATTTACAAAAGTCTCTGGAAAACCTATAAGGCCGGTTACACACTGGACGCGTCACGCCAGCGTGTCAGCCGCGTGGCGTGTCCGTTTATATTTCAGCTCCCATGGTAACAGGTTAGAGCTTACACAGTGCCTGCGTGAGACACGCGTCTCAGGCGCGACGCGTGCCTGCTAGAAATAGAACCGACGCCTATTTTCCACGCAAGACGAGAGCGTGTTGGAAGCGTTTCCAGACAAAATAGAATAGGAAAATATGTTTATATGTCATTTAGACACAAATACATATTAATAAATGAAATGTTGATGTTTGAAAGCCTCTAGGTTTTGATATAAATGCAGATAGGCCTATATGAATGTAATTTTTTTTTTTTTTTTTTTTAAATCGATTTTCTAATATTGCACCTGTCAATACAGAAATATTCTGTAGCCTATTTTGCCGTCAATACTGCCAACGTTGTCTTTGCTGTAATCAAATCAGTATATATTTATGTTTAACATGGTATTTCATTTTATATGGGAAACATCCATGTGTCCAGACAAGGCTAGCAGCAGCAGCGCCGAGTCAGACACGTTTCTGGTGTGTAAAGACAGACAAAATCCACGCAGCTGACACGCAGCTGACATGCAACAGAAACGCCACGCTCACGCCACACCTGCAGTGTGTAACCGGCCCAAGAGATTCTGCCAAAGTCAACACCTTCTTCACAGTAAGTTTACGTAACATACTGGTGCCAGGGGCAATCTTAAGTGAACGCAACATAAAATGGAGTAATGGTAACTGTACAGCGCAATACTGAGCGTGCATATCATCATAAATATAAAGGGATGTTTGTCACAGACAATAACGTGCTCTCAATGTAGCTGTGGTATCAAAGAAACTTCTCCTCCCGCTCGATCATTAGTCTCTCCCATTTTTCTACCCATTCCAGCATGACAACAGTCGATAAGGAACAACTTGCACCTGCTCAGGGGGGAGGTGGTTTTTTTTCGAAGTTTTTGACGCCTTTTATTCACAGTTTGTTTTTGCTTTTTCCAAAGTTTTAAATTGTTAAATTTTTCTTCTACACATTTTTAGCGCTTATTTCTATGTCCCATATTTTCTGATACAAAACAAAAATTGAAAACGGGTCAATTTGACCCGAAGTCAACACAAGGGTTAAGTTCAATCTTGACTTCATCTTTTAACTAAGCTGTATTAGGGGTGTGAATCTTCACTGGTCTCACGATTCAATTATGATTATCCTGTCAACAATTCGATCCGATATTATTCAATATCACGATGCATCATGATACGTCACCTCCTCAATATTATATATTGCTACACATGCTTTTCATCAACAAATTCAAGCAGTCAGATATTTATGAACTCCCTTTTTATTCTATCTGCTCTTATAAAAGAAACTTCCTGAATGTAGCAGAGTCTGAACACAGCAGACAAAAGGCAAAAACAGCAGTGGCCGGAAAATCAACAAGTAACATCAGTAGGGAATAATCGATTATGGTCTGTCACTGAATCGATGCAGAATCATCCAGGTCCAGATCGTGATGCAAGGATTCATTTCAACACCCCTAAGCTGTACTATATGGTACAACCTGTTTTTACTAAATTTTAGGGTAACTCCTGCTAATCTATGTTTGAAGTTACACATAGATGATGCAACAGGCGTGAGATTTGCCACAACCCCATTTCAATGGATTGTTAAGAGATCATTTAGATGACACAATAGAGGGGAGAGCATGAAAGAAAGACACACCTCCCCTAAAGAAATAAAGTGGAAATGAAACTTGAAGGGTGCTCTTCATCAGACCCAGGTCATTTCAACAAGTCATCTGACAGCATGAGACTGGAATCAATCGTTTGCTCTCTGTATCCATTCAGGAAAAAAAATCTAAAACAACTGGGGACATTTTTTTATCCACACTTTTCTATCACAAAACTTGCTGCAAGCATGTGATGTCTGTTTCGGAATCTTCAAAATGGAGTGTAAACTTGTAATTTAAGCTGACACATGGTAATTAAAAAAGTGAACTAAAGTGAGTTAATCCAAGTTGATACTCTGGTTTAGACTGAGAAGAGTAGAGAAGAGAAGCAGAGCGTGGGGAGATGAGCAGCCCTTGAGTTATTCATAGCCTCTCCATCAGATTTGTTAAGGGGATTGGAAGCAATTTAAAGGCCTCCGCTGACTGTTTGACTCGAGCAGCATTATGTCTCTCTATTCCATTATGTTGAGCCGCAGTGTGGGGATAAAGACCAGGCTTCCTATTAGCCTCTGTATAAACAGATAGGGTGATGCTAGGTGGGTGCTAAGCCTCAGCAGAGAAGGAGAACTCTGACATTGAGGAGAATAGACATCAGGAGGTGGGAACCTATACTATCTGCTTGCTTTGTATCACCATCACCTTCCTTCTATCGGTTTCTCTATGCACACACATAGCCCCTTATCTGCCATACTCTGTAGCCCAGAACAGTAGCACTATTGCTGCGGATCAAGAGGTGTTATTTGATTCAGTGAACAGTGAGCTGAGAATAGTCACAGGTCTGTTACTCAAAAACAAATGGATGAGCACATTTAAAGCACAATTTGTGACCCAAATGTAAACAAAAAAGCAGCCAAAATACAAACCGCAGGAGTGAAATCTGCCAGATATTCACACTACTTTGTTTTTTTTAAACAAAACCGATAACCCTCCACACAAGCAACATGTATCAGAAATGATCTCCATCCATATTTAAATGCCTATCAACACATCACTTGACCATATGTACAGACACTGGGCATGCGCGTGCCTGTGTGAACAGGAAGCAGATTGTCTGGGGTTGAAAATCACGGATCCATAAGTTGATAGTACTTTGGAGAAAGAACAACAAAAGTAAGACCTACCTAAACGATAAGCCTGACTGACGTGCGTTGTCGTTTCCAAAGGTCTCCGTTTTAGGGGCTCAGAAACGCCGGAGTAGTGTGGACGCAAGGTGTAAACGTAGCAAAAGAAATGTGTTTTAAACAAAAACATATTGGTGTGGATGTAGCTTTATACTACACATTTACATCAGTAAGGTTTGTCAACACAGAGGAAAGCCAGAGCTTTATGGAGGAGAAATTCCTCACTGTGCATTGTTTCACTTTGTCAATAGAAGTGCCAAAAAACATGCTGAAAATGTGATCTTTTTGTTTTTGTAACTTTCAAGACCTTAAATGGATAATGTTACAAAAATCAAGCTTAATCATTTTTCACTTAATTGAGCAGCATTTTATTTTTGCCAGCCTGTGCTTGCAAGTGTCCAATTAGCAGCTTATTAAACCCGCTGGTGTGCTTTTATGGAGCTGTCATGTCTCTGTTAGGCCCGGTACTGACTCCAAAGAAAAGTCAGGTCACTGAGTCATCCATGGCCTATATACTGTACACATTCACTTGGTTTATGGTTTATGCCCACAATCTTTTTACAAGATACAATATACATGATGTATGGTTGTGGAGTTGCATGGCCCTGATAAGACAGAGCAGGTTTTAGCAGCCTGGGGTGTTAGTTTTTTTTTTTAAATGAGAGTGAAGCGCTTTGCTTGCTGTTTTTGCGTTGCTGAGCGCCTTACGTTTTTCCGCTCTATGCCCCTTGTGTTTTTACAGGAACGCCCTGACAACTTCAGTTGAAGAAACTTTAACTCAGAGCAGAAAAGCACCCCACGTCATTTCACTTCCCAGCAAAATAACAGTTGGCTGAGGATGGGTGATTCGATGGTTGCCTAACAAGGAGAGCAAAAATATGCAACGAGCATCGCTCTTTCTAATCTTCAACAAAAAAGGCATTGGGTTGCAAAAGAGACAACCTCTGGTGTTGAAAAATGAAAACAATGCGTGAGTGCCAAAAACTACAGTTCATCGAGTGGCCATTTGAGGCTGGCTCCAAAAGGGAGTCAATCCCCATAGACCCCCATCTTTAAATGCCCAACTTTACAGCAGAAATAAACATGTTTACAGACTGGTACGATATATGGGTTTGGTCTCTATAGCTTAGTTCCCTCTTCATGACAACTGTGTGTTTAAATTATATTTACGTTTAAAGTTCTGCATAATTAAGGGCGTTCCACTTTTAATGACAGGTGGGCTTCCATCACAGGAGGCGAGGATGGACTTTATTCAGCCTGCCTCAGCTCCATCTACGCTCCAACTCTTTGTCTGTTTTGGATTAGCCAAAGTCAGGCACTGCCACGATGGCGACGGACGGAGCTTAATTTTGGTTTTTCAGAAATCTATGGGTGACATCATGGAGAGTACGTCCATATTTTATACAGTCTATGGTTGCGCCTTGCATTACGCAACCTGCAAACGTGGTCTGTCTGATGAGTAAAGATAGTTGCAGAGATAAGGGAGGACATGGCCGCTAGATTATTGATTCCACTGTGCTGGATAGTGCCGGGACTATATATCGGTTACTGTATGACTCCTTTCATAACTGAACTCTTCTCTCCAGTGTTTCCCACACATAAACTATTGTGTGGCGGTCCGCCTCACTATCAACACCGGCCGCCGTATATTGAGTTTTGTTATTTCTTTTATTTTTTTTAACGTTTGTCTGCATTTCCTTTCCCTGCTCTCCTCCGTCTCTCTGTCACTTGATGTTTCTCACACACACACACACACACACACACACACACACACACACACACACACACACACACACACACACACACACACACACACACACACACACACACACACACACACACACACACACACACACACACACACACTTCTTTTTAAGCCCCCAACCCCACCTTCCAGGCACCGCAGCAATGGTTATGTTTAAGGTTACGGTGAGGGTTAGTGCCTGTAAGGCGACGTTGGAGGCTTAAAACCCCATTGATCCCCCTGTGCACTCAGCGTCTGTCTCCATCAAGGAGAGAAGACGGCTGGCGAAATTCACAAGTTCACGAAAGGTTGGTATCTATCTCGTGTAACACTTTACATAATCACACATTCACAATCACCGACCCGACCCTTTAGCAAACAAGCGATTGCGCCCGCTTTAGAAAGTTAATTAGTCGCAAGTTTGCGGTAAAATGCAGTTGGGTTGTCGAGGTCAAAACACTATATGTAGCAGCTGTGAATCAAATAAACTTATGGTAAATAATGTAATGTCATTTTATACTCTTACACTGAATGTTTGCTGCTTTAATCCAGATGAGTATTGAAAAGTATTTTCTGCGGCTGAAAAAAGCACGTGTTGAGGATGAGGACCAGCCTGAACCGGAGGTAGCCTATCAGTCTGAAACGGAGCTCAACAGTCCGACCAGTGGAATTAGTTATGTTATTAATTTGTTCACAATATTTTCAGGCTTCAACCAGTGAAAGACAGGGGAGAGAAAGACAGATTTGTTAGGCATTGAAGTAGAAGAGGACAGCATCTAAATGCGTGTCCTCCTCAGACAGCTAGCTAGACTATCTGTCCAATCTGAGTTTTCTGTTGCACGACTACAACTTTTGAACGTTCCAACAAAACAAGTTCCTTCCCGAGACTATTTTGCAGAGGCAATCTGTGGGAATCTGTGGGAAACACTGCTCTCTGTTGTCCAGACAAACAAAACAAGAATTTGGTCAATTAAAGTGATGGTTCGGAGTAATTTCACCCTAGGGTCCTTTGCACCATGACCTCGAGCCAAACACCACCCCAGAAGCTTTTTTCACCTGGGTCTAACATTGGGAGAGTTAGCATAGAGCAGCGTTATCAGCTGAATAGCTTAGCGCAGGGGCTAATGGATCCAGTGATGTATCTTGTAAATGACCCCACTAATAATGCCCGAAATGATGCCAAACTTCTACACTAGTACAAATAGGTTATGTACTCATAAAACGATGGATTGGAAAGTTTGTAAGTACACCAGAAGTGTATGTAAATAACACTTGCCTGGTGGCTTCAGCTCTCTGCTGTTGTTGTTGCTGCTACCTGCAGTTAGACGAGTGCTTAAGGCCGTCTACAAATTACTACACCGAAAAGAGATGCTACAAAAATATTTTTTAATTTAATGATTAAATAAGGTAATGTCTCCAAACAATTATATTATCAATTATAACTTGCCTCCTGCTAGTTATACTACAGCACTTAAAAAAAAAAAAAAAAAAAAAAAGTTAAATTAATAAATATTTTTCTTGTATCTCTTTTCGGTGTTGTAATTTGTAGACGTCCCTAAGCACTCGTCTTACTGCTCTGTAGCAACAGCAGCAGAGACGAGAAGCCAACAGGCAAGTGTTATTTACATACACTTCTGGTGTACTTACAAACAAATCGTTTTATGAGTACATAACCTATTTGTACTAGTGTAGAAGTTTGGTATCATTTCGGGCATTATTAGTGGGGTCATTTACGAGATACAAACGTGGGTCCATTAGCCCCTGCGCTAAGCTATTCAGCTGATAACGCTACTCTACGCTAACTCTCCCAATGTTCGACCCAGGTGAAAAAAGCTTCTGGGGGGGTGTTTGGCTCGAGGTCATGGTGCAAAGGACCATAGGGTGAAATTACTCCGAACCATCACTTTAAGGTGCGTACATTGGATGCATTTTAAACGGTTGTTGTAGTTCTGTGCCATTCTGTGTAATTTGCAAGAACACAACTGAGCTGAACTGCTGCCCTGGATTCCTGCAAATTTTGAAAACCCAATCAGCAATGTCTATCAGACATAATATATAGGCAACTAAACTAATGCAGCCCCCACTGTTTATTCATTATTAAAATGCAGAGTATGATGACATTCATTACGTCAATTAAGGATGAAAAAACTGACAAGGGAAACTAAGTGAAAACTCATGTTTTACTTTTAAACTTCCCCTCTCCTCCTCTCGCCTGAAACTTTTTTCCTCCTAATCCTCCTCCACACTCCAATATCCAATCTCTGTCCATGCTTTAGTTGGACTGGAGAGACAATCTGAGGCCAACAACAACAGTAAGAGCAGAGGCAGTGTTACACCCCCTCCTTGTACCTGTAAAAGGCCTTGCAGCAGCAGCAGCGGGGCGGTTCATCCGGGCTGCAGTGCAGAGCGAATGTGACAGCCAGCACCGCAGCTGCTGCATTAGTGTCTGATATGCTGTGTGTGCTTGTGCATGTGTACTGTCACCTCACTCATCACCACGCTCCAAGCCATTAGGGTTATGGGCGCCTGTGCGTGTGTTGGTGGAGCAACAGAAAGTAAAATTCGTAGGAGAAAATGATGGTGTGCAACATAAGAGGATGAGGGCAGAGCAGGGAAGAGGGACCTACAAAGAAGAGGGGAAAGAGAGTTAGAGAGACAGTGTGATAAAGTGATAGAAAGCAAGAGAGACAGACAGACAGAGCTGATCCTCTCTTTTCGTCATGTCCCTGATGCCCCTGAGCAGGTTATTTGTTAGCCAGTTACTTAGTAAACAAGCTTTGACTCCTATCCCCCTCTGGCTGTCAAAGACACACGCACGCACGCGCACACACACACACACACACACACACACACACACACACACACACACACACACACACACACACACACACACACACACACACACACACACACACACACACACACACACACACACACACACACACACACACACACACACACACACACACACACACACACACACACGGTTGCTGGGAAGATGGGCTCAAGGAAGGCCGCCATGCCGTTAGATCTCATTGCTCTGTTTACGGGAGTTAGGGAGATAAATGTCCACTTTGTGTGTGTGTCTGTTGGAGTTTGAATGAGGCTGACAGTAATGAGGCAAAATGAGAAGGATGCAAGCACAAAGTGTGTGCATTTGCTTGTTTTTGTGTTTGTGTGTCCGGTGTATATGTGCCCATAGTCATGCTATATAAGCCATCCTGCAGCATATCAGTCAAGCCCTCTGTGTTCGTCTGCTTGCATCGATTTGTCCCCTCTGTCTTTAACCCTTGGACTGATCCAAGCCTCCGCTGGGCAGAGAGACGGCCTTTGGTATTCTGGAGGAAATGTCACAGCGAAACATATACTTTGCCTCCAAAAGACAGTGGGAGGTAATGCTTCCTCCTCGCTGAGAGTGAGACACAAGGCGATAAGGTTAGTCTGAAAATATGTAGACCTTCAAATCCAATTTATTGATGCAATCTGTTGATTAAGTTACTTGAAGTAAGTTCCTTGCAAGATTTGAAGAGACATTTGAATTAGACATTCTGCTAAAGCCAAAACTACGAACTTATTTTCAAATCAAACATTATTATGGTCCCAAACTATATATGTTACAGCAAACTTATCGAGAAGTCAGATGTCATTGGGGGATCAGTTGAGAACAGGAATCCTTCCCCTTGCCCTTGAAGCAGGTAGATTCAAAAACATCCAAGAAGATGAAAGGTTGTGCGAATTGTGTGAATTAGGAGAAGTTGAGAACAAATCACATTTTCTTCTGTATTGTCCTTATTATGATGAGTTAAGAACACCGATCTTGCATAAATGTTCTCATGCACGGATGATGACCAATTGGAGTGGTTGTTTAAATTTAATATTCATAAGTTGGCGACTTTTGTTTCAAATGCTTGGCAAGAAAAGACTAGAAGGTTTATTTGTTTAGGGTATGTGGTTACTGGGGTTACTTTGGCATCTGGTCCTTTGTCCTAGGTAATGGTGTTTTGTAAGCCCGTGTGGGCTGGGCATATTTTATTGTATGCATGACAATAATTTAAAAAAAAATTCATTCATTCATTCACAATATGACATATGACACATTCAATATGATAAGTCATGAGACCAAATAAATTAAAAAAAAGGGTATAAGACGGGCAACAGGGATTCACAGACTAAACATTTGGCATGTGTGGTGAGCTACAGCATATGAACTGGTGGTTATCAAGCCTGCACCATGACCTTGCATTACAGCATGACAGACAGTAAGCCTCCTGCAACTTTGGACAAATATCCCAAAATGTCAACATCTGCTGCGGGTCTCTTGCACCTGCAGGTTAGACCCAACTGTGCAGACCTCTACAGTATATAAAACTATGTTTTAATGAGGATATTTAAAATATGATCCCGATTCTGTGAAGCTGAGATCCTCAGGAAGGTCATCCCAAAGCGGTGGCGCCCTAAAAGCAAAAGTGATTCAAGAATAGCTTGAAGGTGTCTGCCAGAAGACCTCAGGCTGCAAAGGCCACAGGTTCACAAGGAATAAACAAATAGTAAATAACTGGACACCAGTCTATGCAAAGCCTAAAAGCAATCAGTAAAAAAAATTGATTACATTTTTGTTAGCTTTTAAGCTTTTCAGCATGTTTCTCAAAATGCACAATGTCAGAGTGTCGTTTTTTAGAGGTGCGAGAGTGAACTGTGCGGGGTTAGAGCCAAATCTTCACTGGCCACCTCCATTGATATGTGGCCCTGTCCCTCTGCTAGCAAGGAACCATCGGACTGTGAAACAAGCTTTTTCAAACTTGCCCAAAGCCCACAAAGACGATTTACTTTAGTGTCGAGAGAAGAAAGAGCAGGAGAAAACCTTAAAAAAAAAAAATACATTTGTACTGCTACCTTGTCCGCTGTGAGAGAACCAGGTAAGCTGTGCCATCACACACACTTTACTTGTTAATGCAGTGAAATATGATAATAAAATTTCCTCCTCAGTTCAAATGTCTCACAGAGGCTGAGAGGGTTGAAAGATTCTCTTCAAAGATGCTTTTCTCTATCAGGGATTTTTTCTCAGAGGCTTCAACACTGCTGGCTTAGTAGCTTTGTCACAACACTTTGAATACAGAATGATATCTGTCAGCGTCACGGCAACCACACCAAAGTGTATACATATACACACTCAATGCAACACACAAGCAGTTACCATTGTATTCTGCTGTGTACTACTTACTCAAACACATACAAGAACACCAATAAACTGTACCACGCACCCCGATGTGTACACAGTCACGGTAACACACACACACACACACACACACACACACACACACACACACACACACACACACACACACACACACACACACACACACACACACACACACACACACACACACACACACACACACACACACACACACACACACACCAGGAACAAAGTGAAAAGCTCTGCAGAATAAATCCGTCTCTAAGCCAGTATGTAGCCCTAACTCCACACTATGTGACTTTCACCCCGATCTATCAAAACGGCTCATTCACAAACATGGCAAAACACACCAGCATAGAATGGAGCAATGCTATTCCCGGAGGAAATAATCTCCTAAAACCATTACAGGGAACAACGTAGGTGCAGTCGCTATGGGGAGGATTATGGCCAACCCCCCCCCCCCACACACACACACACACAAACAAACACACACACACACACACAAAATCCTATTTCATTCACTTTCTTTATGGCTGCACATGTGTGCATGTGTAAATAGAAGCTGCTCACAGAACTACTGTAACAAGCATAGAATAGCTCATTCCACGGACTGGAATGAAGTCTCTGCATGTTTGTGTGTTTGTGTGTGTGAACTGTGTGTGTAAACAGGACATGCATCAGTGTTGTGTGCCAACATCAAGCGAGACATGCGTTGTATATAGCACAAACAAGTCTGTGTGTGTCTATTTGCGTAAACTAATTACTTTTACATAGGGCACATTACATGTTAAGATTGTTGTAAAAGCACTTGACTTTGCCTAAGAATGCAGATATAAACCTGAATTGCTGCAGCCTGGGATGACCATGTTTGTGCCTTTAGTTAAAACATAAAAATGGCATGACCAGGGGTCTCATTTATAAAACTGTGCGTAGGATCCTTACTATAAGTGTACGTGCACCCAAAAGCCCAAATTGGCGTACGCCGAAAAAAAGTCTGATTTATAAAACCCTGTGTACGCACACCTGTAAGCAATGTTCCCTTTATAAATCACAGATTGACTACAAGTGTGTGTACATGGATCAGCCTCTTATCCCGCCCTGTACACGCCCATTTTTAACCATAAATAGTCAATGTAAAGCACCTCGTGAATGCTGATCAGTATGTTAATGACCCTGGCAGTTGTTCTTTCGTTAGACCGAATCATGCCAAATCATGACGACTGGCGGAGAAAAACAAACAAAAAAACTCTCAGACGCTCGGGAATTGCTGCCAATTGAATTAAATCATCGGCCTGTTGTCGCACAGTGTAGGGAAACCGGATCTATAGACTACCTTTATTAATAAAATCTTCCAAAACAGCAGGCATTACGGTACTCGGGGACAGCTTCGATATGACGTATATAATAAGATTTAACAGAACTATATCCAAACAAGCCTTAGTGATGAAGTTGAAAATTATATATAATATTTATTTAAAAAAAAACACTTAACGGTCTGACATTTCCTTGTGGAAACAGCCGGTTTCACCAAGAGTGGCGAGGACCTGTATTTGGACCGGGATGGCACGGTTCCGGCGCATTGCCCTCTCTACTGGACCCAATTCAGTACATAGATCCAAGAGCGCAGCTATATTACTATTACAGCTATATTAGCGAATTTAAATCGGCATGTGAGCCAGTCATTGTCATGGTCCCTGAAGTCTCTTTTTCTCCCGATTCTTCCATTGTTGTCCTCCTGCAGGGCCAGCAGGGCCATCATGCAGCATTACGCACGGGGTCACCGCAGTATTTTGTGATTGTTACCACCTTGCTAAAATCACAGCATCAACTAGTGGTATCCCCCACCCCGAGATACAATTTGAAGACGAAATAAAGTGAAATAGGCAAACACACTTTTCTTCATGCAGGTTTTGTTATGAACAGTATTAAAGTTTGGACTGATAATGCACATTAAGTGTAACGATTGCGCAAGAGCTTAACGGCTGTATTTTCAGACTTTGACATTTGATGATATACGCACAGTTTTAAAGACAGATATTTAGTTATTTAGTGTTCTGGCATTATCTAATACTAGGGTATTTGATACTATACTGTTTTCCATGCAGTCGGGCCATCCCCTCCTCCTGCGCTCAGTAGCGGACAATGTGACGGCTTGATTTGAGTTGGAGGTGTTTATGGAACAATTATCACTCAGTACAAGCGCAAATAACACTGCTGGATTTGATCTCCATGATATGGTGTGAAGAAATGTGCGTAAGGCATTAATACTTAAACATATTAAGAGTAATTGTTATTCCCACATGTACTTTCTGTAGTCTGACTTCAGTTCACCACCTCACCATATGCGTCGCCAATTCCTATTATGTCTCCAAAATGTGCGTACGCATGGGTCAGAGTTTGCGCGGAGGACCGCACATTCTCCCGTCAAGTTTGTTTTTTATAAATCACAACCTTTGCGTGCGAAGTGGCGTACGCACATTTTCAGCCCCGTTTTGTGCGTACGCCACGTTTATAAATGAGACCCCTGGTGTTTTCCTGCTTACTTCAGACAAGGAATACAAGGTGAACACAAAATATATAAACGTGAGAGATGTAGCCTTATAGTAAGGTAAGTAAGGTAAGTAAAGGTGCATTCATAAACTTACTGCATATTTCTGTCCTTGTGCGTACACACAGTTTTAGTTGTGAATCCACACTGATTTTTATGCATCTGGATCCTGCAACGTACGTGGATACATGTGATGCTTGTTGTATTTTCTTTTATTTCTGCGATCGTTTTTAAAATCTAATTCAACTGGTAATTACTGGCAATCTGGGACAGAAATAGCTGCCTCTTCCTGGTAATGATCCACGAATAAACTAGTATTTTGTCTCTTGGAACACCGCTATAAAATTTAATCTAAACAATCTCTATCACATCATGTTGCTTATAACAGCCACACATCTACCTGTATTGTAATAAAAAATGTGGAGTCCCAGAAGGTACTTTGGCCAGACTCGTTAAAAAGACGATGATGCAGCTGTTGTCCCCGGTTACCAGGTGTTTTTGAATGGGGACAACCGGGAGGGAGTTATTAGTGGTGAGAGAAATGTTATTGTATCTTCTAAAAATTGCAGAATGATGAATTAGAACAACACAGGTTTCTGTGGTTACTTTGCTACAGTCTGCTGCTTGATGCACAACATTTAAACAGTGGCTCGCCATGCGTAGTTGTGCCTTGACAGTGTGCAACATCCCTCCAGTAAGAAACTGCAGATGGAACAGATATTACATAGGATTTTCAAATTAGAACTAAATGAAAAAGTACAACTGAGAGTGTTGTGAATGGCATTCATTTTGCAGGTATTTGGGCAAAAACCGAAATACTGCAGTGTTTCCCCTATATTCATTCCGCAACGGCGGACCAACGCCACAGAATGGTCAGCGCCACTGCTAAAGTTTCAAGCGATCATAAATATTCTCTGCTCTTATTGCAGGGACGCCCGCAGCAAAGCGCGTCCATTATAATCAACTTAAGCTGCTACACTGACCATGGAAGCCGCATTTACCCGCGCTTACCTGTGCAGGTATCGCACTGCACACACGGAGCAGACGAGAGACCGGTGAAGATAACCTTGTTGGTAGAGGTTAACAGGCTAGGTAGTGAACGACACGGATTTAGTGTGTTAAATAACCGATGAATATTACTTTAATGTTCCCTTAAATAGTTAATAGGCCCCCAGGTCATCCTAGGGGAGACACTGTACTGGGATATATCCTCTGGGAACCATGAACCAATAGATAATAAGATTTTTAAATAGGTAAAAAAAATAAAAATAAAACTACTGGTGGTACTAGAGGAACTCACTAGAGGATCACCAAAGGCCCATGAATTATTACAATATTTCAGTCTGGACTAAAGTGGTTGACCGACTGACATTGATACAGTCAGTCTGCTAGCGTGGCTTTTTTTTTGTATGAACACGTATGTGCCCTACTGATCATATGATCAGTAGGGCAAGTTGACTGACAAAATCAGAGATTATTTCTTTTTTCACAAATACCTCAGTGCAGGTTGTTAAAAATTAAACAGAAATGACTCGCATAAATATTCAGAACTGGCCTTTGTACATGTCCATGTACAGTTTTCTTCTTGACAAGGGAATTTCTTTGGGACGTTACATGGATAGACAGTATAACTGCAAGCTACGGTCACAGTGCTGTGTGAATCAGAGAGGAAATGCCTCATTTATTCCTACGATTCATGTATCTGCGAAAAAAACCCGTGCTCACCAAACTAAACACAGCGTCTCTTTCGCCCATTTGACGCTGCGCCAGCTTTCCTGGAGGCGGAAATACTACAAACGACACACCTCAAAGGGCTGGCGCATTGCACTATGCCTGTGAGCTCACCCCAGATCTCTAGAAAATGGGAAAATTAGAATGTGAGGAACAGCAGTGAATGCAACTGATGTGTTAATGAAGATGTAGGCTACATGTGGCTGTGGGTGCTGAGGGTTTAGCACTGGGATTTGTTCCTTTCTGTTTTGGTAGAGAAGGAATGTGTAGACTGAATAGACAGTCGTTTACATATTTTAATAAGCCCAAATCAATTATGTTGTTTTAGCCTTCTATCCACACTACACCAGCTTTTGCCTCCACTAAAAAATTTGCTTTTCAAATGCTCGCCCAAGTGGTTTGGGAAAACTTTACTTTTCACTTGCCCATTATTCAGTCAGTTTGTTTAAGTACTTCTATAAATCAGACAGGCCAACAGTTAATTATCTAAGATTTCCTCTGCAAGCTTTCATTTTGGGTCAATATAGTTAATCATAACACAGTCGCTATTATGGACATATCTTTGTTTCTTTTGTAAGACAGCTGTACAAGTATGTAATGAAGTTGTTTGATCAAGAGTGTTAGTGTATCAGCCAATAAATGCTTTAATGAATTAGGTTGCATGTCTGATGGGGCTTTATCTAGGAGCCGGTTTGCTGTGGTACTCAGCACATCATTTATTTTAACTCTGAACTAGGCTTATACATGAGAGTTCCCATGGGATTATTGGATAAAGGAAATTGCAAAAATATAAAGTAAACTCACAGTTTACCTCGAGAGAAAGACAAGTAGTAGAAACGCAAAACAGCATTATTATTATTATTATTATTATTATTATTATTATTATTATTATTATTATTAGAGAAAGGAATTGCCATCACTTATCTAAAAATCCTGAAATATCCTTCCTCGCTGGGTGAGGTCTCTCTCTGTGACAGTACCCAGATCACCGAAACGGCTAAGAGTGCCTCACTCTGCCATCCAAATGCAAACTTAATCCTTGTATAATCAATTCTCCCCCCCCCCACACACACACACACACACACACACACTATTAGTTAGACAATCAACAAGGCACTTCGACACAGCTAGTTTAATTGGATGCTGCACAGAGCATTACCATGCTCGTTGCCTAGCAATGGGTCCTTCTGCCGTATTGCTGTCTTTGTAGAGAGACGGCATTCATCCCACCTGGGACGGAGCCGCTCTCATATCAAAAAATCTGACCGAGTTTATCAGACATAAACCATGACAACCCAAGTTTGATATTAGTAATCAGGGGTGCAGTACTACGCGCCCCCCTGTGCTTCCGTTGGAGCAGTCACCCACTCATAGTCTAATAAGCACGGTGTCTGTTCCCCGACTCAGATCGGTTAAATCAAAAGGTAAACAAAAGATGCGCTATACTTAACAACCTAATTGGAATTAAAACGACTGCAACGATAGAACAAAATAGGAAAATTAGATGTGGACTATTAAATATTAGATCTCTGTCTTCTAAAGCATTATTGGTAAACGAGTTGATATCAGATAATAACATTGATTTATTTGGTCTTACTGAAACCTGGCTGGGCCATGAAGACTATGTTAGTCTAAATGAAGCCACTCCTCCCAGTCATATTAATACTCAAATTCCTAGAGGCTCAGGCCGAGGAGGGGGAGTTGCAGCCATCTTTGATGCAAGCCTGTTAATTACTCCTAAACCTAAATTAAATTATAACTCCTTTGAAAGTCTTGTTCTTAATCTTCAACATCCAAAATGGAAAACATTACAGCCAATTATATTCGTTGTTATTTACAGGGCTCCAGGTCCGTATTCTGAATTTTTATATTTTTTATTTAGTTTTTACCATGTTTAGTCCTTAAATCAGACCAAGTACTTATTGTAGGTGATTTTAATATCCATGTGGATGTTGACAATGATAGCCTTAGTACTGCTTTCAACTCATTATTGGATTCAATCGGTTTCATTCAGAGTGTGCACAAGACAACGCACTGTTTTAACCACACCCTCGACCTTGTGCTGGTATATGGTATTGAAATTGAGGATTCCACAGAATTTGGTATTAACAGATCATTCTTTAATCACTTTCGAATTCTTACTACCTGACTATATTAAATTAGATAAAAGCTTCTACACCAGATGCCTATCTGACAGTGCTATAGCTAAATTTAAAGAAGATATTCCAACAGCATTCGACTCTATGTCATGCCTTAACATAACAGAGGACCTCTATGTTAACCTCAGTCCCTCTCAAATTGATACATTTGTAGACGGTGCTACGACTTGCCTACGGACGACCTTAGACTCCGTTGCTCCCCTGAAAAAGAAGATGATGAAGCAAAGGAAATTAGCACCTTGGTATAACTCCCAAACTCGCAAATTAAAACAAATCTCGCGAAACCTTGAATGTAAGTGGCGTTCCACAAAAGTGGAAGAATCCCGTTTGGATTGGCAAGAAAGTCTCAAAACCTATAGGAAGGCCCTAAGAAAGGCCAGATCAGACTATTACTCATCATTAATAGAAGAAAACAAGAACAACACAAGGTTTCTTTTCAGCACTGTAGCCAGGCTGACAGATAGCCACAGCTCTACTGAGCCATCTATTCCTCTAGCTCTGAGTAGTGATGACTTCATGAGCTTCTTTAATGATAAAATTATAACAATTAGAGATAAAATTCATCACCTTTTGCCCTCAACTTCTAACGGTTCACTTTTAAACGCAGAGTCGCTAGAAATAACGACTAGTCTCGACATATACTTAGACTGCTTTTATCCTATAGACCTTCAACAATTAATGTTAAAGATATCCTCAGCTAAGCCATCTACCGGTCTCTTAGACCCCATCCCAACGAGATTACTCAAAGAAGCGTTACCCGTGGTAAACACTTCATTACTAGATATGATCAATATGTCCTTATTAACAGGTTATGTACCGCAGCCATTTAAAGTAGCTGTGATAAAACCTCTTCTGAAAAAAACCCACCCTTGATCCTGAGGTCTTAGCAAACTATAGACCTATATCTAACCTTCCCTTTCTCTCAAAGATCCTTGAGAAGGTGGTTGCTAATCAGTTATGTGATTTTCTACATAGCAATAGTTTATTTGATGACTTTCAATCAGGATTTAGAAAGCATCATAGCACAGAGACGGCACTGGTGAAAATTACTAGCAACCTTTTAACTGCTGCAGACAAAGGACTTGTCTCCATTCTTGTTTTACTAGATCTTAGTGCTGCATTTAACACTACTGACCATTCAATCCTGTTACAGAGATTGGAAGACTTGGTTGGCATTAAAGGAATTGCTCTAAGCTGGTTTAAGTCCTATTTCTCTGATCGATCTCAATTTGTTAATGTTAATGATAAATCCTCCAAGTACGCTAAAGTTAGCCATGGGGTTCCTCAAGGCTCAGTGCTTGGACCAATTCTATTCTCCTTATATATGCTTCCTCTAGGCAATATTATTAGGAAACATTCAATTAACTTTCACTGTTATGCGGATGACACCCAATTATACTTGTCAATCAAACCAGACGAAACCAGTCAGCTAGCTAAATTTCAAGCGTGCATTACAGATATAAAATCCTGGATGACCTATAATTTTCTGATGCTAAACCCTAACAAAACTGAAGTTATTGTACTTGGACCTAAACACCTCAGAACCTCATTGTCTAAAGACATAGCTGCTCTGGATGGTATTGCCCTGGCCTCCAGCACTACTGTCAGAAATTTAGGAGTTATTTTTGATCAGGATATATCCTTTAATGCCAATCTAAAACAAACCTCAAGAACAGCCTTTTTTCATCTTAGTGACATTGCCAAAATTAGGAATATCCTGTCTCAAAACAACGCTGAAATTGTAATTCCCTACTGTCAGGTTGCTCAAATAAGTCCCTTAAGACTCTCCAGCTGATCCAGAATGCTGCAGCGCGTGTTTTCACAAGAACTAAGAAAAGAGATCATATTTCTCCTGTATTAGCTTCTCTGCACTGGCTTCCTGTAAAATCCAGGATTGAGTTTAAAATCCTTCTCTTGACCTACAAAGCTCTAAATGGTCTAGCACCATCACATCTAGAAGAGCTCCTAATACCCTATTGTCCCACTAGAGCACTGCGCTCCCAGAATGCAGAGTTACTGGTGGTACCTAGAGTCTCTAAAAGTAGAATGGGAGCCAGAGCCTTCAGTTATCAGGCTCCTCTCCTATGGAACCAGCTCCCGATCTGGGTTCGGGGGGCAGAAACTGTAATCGCTTTCAAGAATGAACTTAAAACTCTTCTATTTGATAAAGCTTATAGTTAGGGAGTGAGGAGTTGCAGTGTTCACCCAACTGGCCCACCTGCTTCTCTTCATAATTGTTAGATTAATAATACATAAAGTAGAGGGAGGCAGGCCAGCCAAGCCCGATCCAGCAGGGGGAGAGTTCTAAGCCCGAAAAAGCTACCTCTCCTTATGACCTGTCTCTCTTAGTTACGCTGTTATAGTTACGCTGTTATAGTTCTAGACTGCCGGGGGACTTCCTTCCTTCCTTTGACACACTGAGGTGCTCACTCCTCTCCCACTCCTCTCCCTTTCTATTACTATTACTATTACTATTTGTGTGTATCCGGTCCCAGAAATGCTTGTTACTAATCCTACCTTCTGGGGAGTTTACTCCCCGGAGTCCTTATGTTTTTTCCCCCAGCGTATTTCCTTGGAGAACGTTGGCACCAAGATCCTGGTTCCAGCTGTCGCCGTGGTCCTGCTGCACTTCCTGCTGAGCTCAGCGGTGCCCTGCAATGTCATGCTGCTTCCTGCTGAACCCTGCAGCTTCCCGCTACATCCAGTCACTGTTCTGTCTACACTGTGTATTATTAATGTGACTATTATTGCCACTGTTCATCACACCCCCAACCGGCCCGTCAGACACCGCCTACCAAGAGCCTGGGTCTGTCCGAGGTTTCTTCCCAAGAGGGAGTTTTTCCTCGACACTGTCGCACTGCTTGCTCTTGAGGGAATTACTGTAATTGTTGGAATTGTTGGGGCTTTGTAAATTATAGAGTGTGGTCTAGACCTACTCTATCTGTAAAGTGTCTCGAGATATGTTATGATTTGATACTATAAATAAAATTGAATTGAATTTGTGCATGTTTTTTCTCCCCAAAATGGCATCAATAATTACTTTGCTTCCTATTGTGCTCCTCCTCGCTTCCTGCCCAGCTCTTTCTGATTTACCATCATATAGAAGATACGGGTTACCGGAATCCTCAACTGGAGACAGATCTAATATGGCTGGATACTGTATACCATTTAACTGATAAGGACATCTCCTGTTGTCATTTGGCTTGGATGACGCTTTGAGAGCTAATGAAGCACCTGCTCACATCAGCAGTGTATTGTATAAATCTGAACACCTCCTGGCTGTCCTGCACAAGCCGTGTTCCTGCTAATTAGTTGCCACTGTGGTTAGAAGTAACCAGAACAGAACAACTACGACGATAAAGCCAGCTCAATGCTAAATTATATTTTTGCTTTCGTGGTGCAAAGAAAAAATAGCAACATACTGTACATACCACTTTTTTCCTGGCAATACTGTTTCTAGGTGCTAACTATTAGACCAGCTTGAGGTAACTGGGTCACCATTTTGAAGACATGGATGGTTTACTCTCCCAGTGGATCTGTGCAAAGGGGTGGAAGCTGTTGTCCTGTCTTTCCTTACCCTACTAACTCCAGACACTGTGTATACAATATATGATTGACTGAAGTACAAAAACCATACAATGGTACATACAAAAAACAACAACTTCCTTAAAAAGAGCTGAAATCACTCAATGTGTGGGACAGAGGCAACATAACTGGGAAACAAAAGAGCATGAACCCAAAGCTGTTATGAATGCGTTGCTGTTAGAGACACTGGCTGGAGGAAGAGGATAGTAACAAAAGAGATTACGGGCCATATGCATTATGTCGCCGCCAGGTTGGTTGGCTGCAGAGTCCAATAAGTGGGCTAAATGAGGCCTTGACACCAGCCAGGAAACAATTCCAGACTTTTTTTTCCTCTGGCTGTGCTGATAGTGAGGCAAGCCAATACACTACCATGGACTGTTTACTGCTATGACATTGGACTGAGATTGGAGTCGTGACACGGCCCTGAAACAACCCTCATTCGCCTTGGACCACACCAACAAAAAACCTCACTGTAAACGGCAGTGCTCGGGGCAAGTTTTAGAGTGCCTTTGTGCCTCTTAACAGACACAAAATGCAATTAATATGTCTGTGCCACAAGAACAGGGCCCTTACGTGTCAACAAGATGCGTTTTCAACTCAGACATTGTTTAAATTCACCTACCCTGGTCCCTGTCTCGATCCTGCCAGTAGCTAGCTTGCCCTGCTAGCTGATAGCCGTTAGCTGCTAGCTGCCGTTTGGTGAGTGTATTCAGACAGGCTTCTGTGATAATCATCCCAAAAACAATCCACGGAGCGGTGGTGGCGTGGCTATGTCCTCCAGAGGACAGGTCATGTCATGTCTTGAAGTGTATTCCCCCCTAAAAAAAACAATAATGCGGTAGTAGCTGTTAGCTGCTAGCTGCCCTCCGGTGAGTGTGTACAGCCAGATAGCTGTTAGCCATTAGCTGCTAGCTGCCGTCCGGAGAGTGTAGTCAGCCAGGCATCTGTGCTAATCATCCCAATAAAAATCCACGGAGCGCCCGGTGGGTTGGTGGATATCCTGCATAGGACAGATCATGCCTTCGCAGCGAAAGGTTTAGATTATTTCCCCCTCAAAATAGGTAATTGAGCACTGTAGTGGTTATGACCATATCAGTGACTATGTACCTACATGGAAACGGGATAAACGATGTCTGTGGCTTGCACAGTAATAGCGTTACTGAAGCCTAGCTGTTGCATTGCGCGGTCTCCTGGGAATTCAGTTGTAGCAGAAAAAGGTAAGCAGTAATTTGCAGATTGGAGCGTAGTGTGTGTGAAGAGTGAAAAGCGGAGTTGTTTATAATGGAAGAAGCTTGCAGTATGAAGAATATAGCAGATATACAACACACGGAAGAGCCTTTTGAGTTTGATGGTCATCCTTATTTATTCGAACCCGAGTATACAGACGAAGAACTAGCCCAACGTAGAGTTGGAAAGAACGAGACTGACAGACAGAGGGGAAACAGGCAGATGAACTTGCTGCTCCAAGCACAAGCTAAAGGTAGCCTTCAGTAACTGGGGGACATAGCCACACCACCGGGCGCTCCGTGGATTTTTTATTGGGATGATTATCACAGATGCCTGGCTGAATACACTCACCGGACGGCAGCTAGCAGCTAACGGCTAACAGCTATCTGGTTGTACACACTCACCGGAGGGCAGCTAGCAGCTAACAGCTACTACAGCATTATTGTTTTTTTTAGGGGGGAATACACTTCAAGACGTGACATGACCTGTCCTCTGGAGGACATAGCCACACCACCACCGCTCCGTGGATTGTTATTGGGATGATTATCACAGAAGCCTGTCTGAATACACTCACCAAACGGCAGCTAACGGCTATCAGCTAGCAGGGCAAGCTAGCTACTGGCAGGATCGAGACAGGGACCAGGGTAGGTGAATTTAAACAATGTCTGAGTTGAAAACGCATCTTGTTGACACGTAAGGGCCCTGTTCATGTGGCACAGACATATTAATTGCATATTGTGTCTGTTAAGAGGCACAAAGGCACTCAAAAACTTGCCCCGAGCACTGCCGTTTTAGCTCAGGGGACGCTTGTAGTACGTAGCTGCAGCTTCTCCGTGTTACCTGCACTGATTTGGGTCGGGGTTTTTTCTATCGATAGTACTCGCGTAGCTATAGCGATCAAGATTAACGTAAAAATTGGCAGGAATTCTCCTTTAACCCCTCAGTCACATTAGCTACAAGAAACAGAGAAAAAGCGACAGGCTGCCATTCATTTTCAACGGGAGTGGCCGTTTGCCAGCGACGAGCTCGCCACTGCCACGAGCAAGGCGGGGCCATAATAGACAAGAAGTCTATTTTATGCAAATGCTGAGTGATGCCACAAAGCGACTGCCAATCGGAGTAAAGGTAGCGTGAGGGCAGCGAGTCGAAGAAAATAATTCAAGATGGCGGAAAACGCTTCAGGACAACGTATTTCTGTATATATCTGATATGTTTGCCATTTTATCTCATGTATTTTGTTACTTTTATCGAGAAATAAAATACTTTTAAATCCAAAAACATTGTTTTTGTGACTTAACGATACCTCTGAAGTAACTTTTAAGACGTGCTTGAAGGTAGCACTAGAGAATTTCTGTTTACTGTTGCAAAGCAACCAGGGGTAGGCTAGGCACGCCCAGGAGCGCTCACAAGCCAGTGCATGTTGCTCTCTTTTGCAGCTAATGTGACTGTAGGGTAACTGTGTAAGCGAGCACATTCTTAATAACGAAAAGAAGACTTTAAACTTGAATCACATCAATGTCAGTTTAAAAGCTTCCAACTCTAATTTATTTTAAATTGGCTAACAAGTGAGACCCAGATTGTCTCTCTCACTCTCTCACTCTGATGCTCCAGCCGGTACCGCTTAGAGGAGCAGGTGGTCACAGCAGACAGTATGAGCCATGCTGAAGTCACCCACCGCCTTGCTCATCCGCCTCCCACAATTCCTCTGCCCTTTATCTTTCCTTCCATCCTTTTATTTCATTCCATTTGTCCAACCATTCATCCTCTCCGACTCAGCTTTATTTCGCTATCCCTTCCTGCCTGCTTTGCTCTTCTTCTCACTCTGTCCATCTGCATGGCCCCTCAGACAGTGGCAGCCAACGAGTCTGACATCCACCAGATGTACAGTGGGTTTTTTCTACTGGTTCTCCTCCTCACGCTCGGTTGTTCCTGCAGCACATTCACCCCACAGCCAACTGAACGCAGCTGAGCACACACTTAAGAAGTCAAAAGGATATAATGATCACTGTCCTTTTGAGTTTGTATGTGTGTGTGTGTGTGTGTGTGTGTGTGTGTGTGTGTGTGTGTGTGTGTGTGTGTGTGTGTGTGTGTGTGTGTGTGTGTCAGGGCCTATCAAATGAGTGAAAAACTTGACTGATGATGGCTGGCATGCAGGCCATCACCCTGACGGATGAGTTGTAAATAAAATAAAAATAAAACAAATATTGCTTCCAGGAATTATTTAAGTCTGCCACAAAAAAGTTAAAGTTTATTGGCTTTCTTCTAATCCCTAAACAGATTAAACATGAATTAAAATCTGCTCTGGTTAAACTGTGACAGCCCTGAGAATAAAACCACACAGCACAAAAAGATACCTGCAGTGACTATGACATGACTAAATCCTCTCCGATTACCTTAAACACGAGGATTAGTTTCCACAGGGGGAAAAAAATCCTCTCATAAGTCTAAGTGACAGCGCTACACTTAGTGTGCAGAAGGACAGGACTGAGATGCTGTAAAACAAGAATGAGGTGATTTCTCCATTCACTGGTGAAGAAAATGGCTATTCCGTTCTCTCTTAGTCAACTTGAAAATTGGTGGAATTAAATGTAGGTTTTGGTCTCCTGGAGTTTCCTCAGGGGAAACGTTGTGGAATACAATGCCTGTGGATAGTACATTTTACAACTACACTATCTCTTCATCCTATGAGTTTTTGAGAAATGTTGCAAGCAAGAAAAGATGTCATCATTGGTCTGGAAATAATTCCTAAACCAGGCGGCATAAGAAAATGTGTTGTTAATCCTTTTCGACATACGGTATATTTAGAGGTTTCTAAATACACTGATCACATGGGTGGTATGTCTCCAGGCACCCAGAGGTTTTCAGCTGCAAGAACAAACTGATCACTGCAAATTTACAGTAGCAGGGTTTTCTTGAATAGAACACGAAGAGGAAACTGAAAGAAATTGCAAATGAGCTGCTATTATCTACAGAGTGTTTGGACTGAAAATCGTGTTTTAAAAGTATGATTTGCACACAGATTTTGGTGTTTGTATTTTTTCAACTAATAATGTGAATAATTAATAATCCAAATAGCCAGATTTTTTTTTTTATTCAAATAAGTAACACAGAAATACTGAGCCCTGTGTGTGTGTGTGTGTGTGTACACACACACACACACACACACACACACACACATATATCACGATATTATATATGTGTGTGTATATATATATATATATATATATATATATATATATATATATATATATATATATATATATATATAAAAACACTTATGCCATATACGATACAGTAATGATTATGATATCCAAAATCTAAGACGATATCTAGTCTCATATCACGATATTGATATAATATTGATATATTGCCCAGCTCTAATCACAAGCCAAAAAAGGTTTGGAACCACGAGTTTAATCTTAAAAAATGTATTCAATTTTATAAGCTCCTAATTTGTTCTAGCCTGACAAGCCAGACCCACATCCAGATGTTGGGTCTGGGAACTCACCATTGGCAGGGCTCAATCCGAGGGGCGGGATCAACGGTTGTCTTTCAAATTCCCTCTGCACGCAATAGGATAGCACTACAACCAGGCAGAGCAACGCTAGTTGATAGATTCAACTTTAAAGTCTGAACACATCTTCCTTTTTTAAGAATGACTTCAGTGCCATTCTTTGTTCTTTTCTGAAAGAAAAGCTTAACTCCAAGTCTTCCAGAGTCGCGGCCAAAGCCGATTCCAAAGACCACTGTTCTCCAGCAGCAGCGGCCATCTTCTTTGTTTTCAAGTAACAGGGAATTCATGCGGAACCGTCGCTATGGTAAGCCCGCCCACCGACTCTATACACGATGTGATTGGCCTGACCAGAGTTTGGTTTTTCCAGCTCGCAAGCCAACGGAGAGTTGCTAGACGACCCTGGCTGCAAATTACATTTGCTGCTGCTAGATTGCGTCTAGATTTCTAGGCTAAATTTGTTCTAGTTTTAATAGAAAATCAAAGTAGCCGAAAATAAATACACGTTAGAACATTAAAAAGTGTACACAACTAAATGTATTTTGTTACATCTCACCGCTGTCCACTACCAATAACGATAATGACCACTACCAATTGTGCCAAAAGCATAAATGTGCAGAATGACAGCCCTTTTCAAGGTGCTGGTACCCCAAAGGATTTGCCATTTCAGCACTGGTGGTTCTTTGTTACATTCCAGAACTCACTTGTCTCTTGTGTTATACCGAGCTTGTTCCTAACACATGAATAACACACCATGTAGGGAAACACTGAGACCATAGAGGAGGAAAATAAGCTAAGAAATAAAAGAAGGTGGAAGAGATTTAGGTCTCGGTTATAATATATCAATGGCACAAAGCACAATGTGCAGTCAAGAATGTGAGGAACTAGGAACGCAGTGGGGTCTGAGGGGAGGTGATGGGAGGATTGTTTGGTTTTTGTTTATAAATAGTGATATTGAAAACATGCAGAGATGCAAAATGTATTATCTCAGCCAGTAATTAGAAGCTGGCTTTGTAATAACTCCCTAGTGTCTTCAATAAGCACATTTTAAAAAGGGAAGAGATGCTTGCTGTCACAGTGTCCTGAACCTTGTTCTTCCCTTGAAGACACTCGCTTTAGCATTCTGTCGCACAAATACAGAAAAACTCTTTATTTTGGCCAAACTGTGATGTGAGAAATGTGTACAGCTAAACAAATAGCTGGATTTTCAATGATCAATTTAAGAATATTGTCCAGAGTTTAGAGAACGGCAACGAAGGGAAACACTTTGAAATACTTAGTAAAAAAGCAGGAATCCCGGTTTGTTTCATAGAGTTTTTGAGGGTAATGTGACTAATATCCGTTTGCAGAAATGCCTTTTTAGTCAAACAGTCCAATTTTAAAATGAGCATTTGTGACAGTTTTCATAGCTGAAAATGCAAACATTTGATAACATGTGTGATGGGTGTTGAGCACAACTTCCTGGAAGCGTATACTGTGTGCTCTAAAAAACCAAAACATTTTACACTTGCTTCTCATTGATAGACATCGCTAAAACATCACTGACTCACCAGCGGTGAAGTCCTTGTTGAGGTCAATGAAAGCGTTAGAGTGAGGGACACGCATTTCGACAGATGAACTTAGTGCATTCCGCCACACTGGAATCCTGAAGAGGAAAAATACCACAAGGCAACAGCAGGAGTTAAAAGCTCCACATTTTATAAAGTAATTCAAGGTATGAGAGAATTAGAAATAAACACAGGGAATTTGTAAAATGATGATATTACCTGTTGGTGAGATAGCACACTTCGGTGAATGGGGGGTTGACGACTCCAAATATGTCTGGGATCATGTCCCCGTTGAAACTGTGGGGAGAGTTTCACTTTATTAAAACTTACACTGACGTAACAGCTTAATAGGTACATACTGTACCAACTTGTCAACAAGACTGGCGATGGTCATGTTTGAGGCCATAGTCAAGTCATGGTGTTGTATTGGACTGCATTATATGAAAATCTTTCAAATATGTTGTCCACATCAATTTGCATAAATGAGGAGGGCAACATTTAATATATGGTATTGTTTTCATTTGATTGCCCAGCTGTATCTAATAAACGGATGAGTTAGTGTACAGTACAGTTCATGGCATCTTTAAGCTTATTTAAGATGGGATATATTGTGATAGAATGGGATATAATGTGTTTTGTGATGCAACAATATTTTAAAAACATTTTGAATTTCAACAGTTTGAACATGCAAATCTAAAAATAAGGCAATTACTTTGTTGCCGTGACCAGCATTATGAGCAGAATATCCAAAGCAGAACTGATGTAAAACACCATTCAGACTGATACTTACTCCATAACAAGGGGTTGATCTGTAAAAGTCTTGTTCAGCCTGAGCCACCCACTCATATCTGTATGAAATGAACAGTTTCAAAGGGCCCTTAGTAATGCTTAGACAAAAACACAGCACAACAAGTCAGTGGGTTGGTCAAATCAGGCTAAACTGATTTTATTTGAGGTTGTAAATGAGTGCTACTCAAAAAAAACATTACAATTTATGCTAGGGCTGGTAACCAAATTCACTATTTTTAGACATGTCATAGTAGGAAAAGCACAGGTGTGTTCAAAACCATTACTGATGGCTGCATTCCACTTAGGAGAGGTCCTGGTATTGTGCATGCTGACTCACTGAAATAGCTTACTGGGACACTTGATGGAATTGAGCCATCGTTAAGGTTATTAATTTCAGCTGTGCTTTTCCTACTATGACAAGTCAAAATGTCTGCTGTGAAAAAGGTCCATACCTAAGGAGTTAATGTCATCAGAGTCAGTGAGCCAATAAGCATGCAGCATGCTTCTACCAAGATGTAATAATAGGCTTGTTCGAGATGAGCTGCGCCTCGCCTGTAAAGTGGACGAGAGCAGGCGGCAGCAGCCGGGGGCGGTGACAAAAATCCGCTCTCAAGTCAGACAGTTTTCCAGCTGTTTCCAGCAGCATTCAGGCTGAACAGGAAGTGACAGAAACACTGTGGTCCGATTCTGATTTAATAAAATGTTATCAGCTTGTACAGTCTCCAGTTGTTTTTATTATGACAGAGTAGCTGTCAAAATTCTCTACATGTGATCTGCTGCTGATTTTAATTAACAACACACTGTAGATCAGGGGTCACCAACACGGTGCCCGCGGGCACCAGGTAGCCCCCAAGGACCACATGAGTAGCCCTCAGGCCTGTTCTAAAAATGAAAATTTAATATTGATATTATCTGTTTCCCACCTTGTTAAGTCATTGTTGATAATTATTGTGAGAAATCATTAACAAGATCAGTGTCTTCAGATAGATGAGCATCATTAAACATTAATAATCATATATAACTAAAGGCAAACTGAGCACATTTGTTAGTTCAGAAGAGTGTATCAAACTGGTAGCCCTTCGTATGACTCAATATCCATGAAGTAGCTCTCAGTTTAGAAAAGGTTGGTGACCCCTGCTGTAGATGATCCATAATCTGAACAGATTTAGTCTCTCTGACTTCTAAATGTAACTATCAGCCTCACAACAGGTGTTCTGTACAGAATAGGCTTTTAAAATCAGACAAATAGCAGTTAAAATCCTTCCAATTCAAAATCAATAAAACGTTTGTATAAAACGTCATCGTGTTGAGTCGATTCTGAACCAATCAGCTGTTCAATCAGCTGAGAGGCCGGCGTTTCCCAGCATGCACTGGGTCCGCCTGGCTCTTTCAGTTGGTGAAAAGCAACTGCGCAGCCTGCGTCTCAGAACTGCGGCCGCCTTGATCTCGTGAGGTTATCGTTGCCCACGTGTGCATGACGTCAGAGCAAGTTGGGATCAAGTCGGACACAAATCTACCCAGCATGCATTGGGCGGCAATCGCCGGTGATCGATTCTGCACAGATCTGGCTCATCTCCAACGAGCCTAATGCTGCTGATTGGCTGTCTAATGTTACACGTCCAAGAGAAACGCAGGAAAAACAAAAAATATATATAAAAAATGTAATATAAAAAGATCTGTACCGTGATGTGGAATATTGTAACTTATTTTTGTTCAAATGGATTTTTATAAAATTGGTATCGTCGTTCAGGAACCACTATCGAAAATGTGTGAACGCTACTCAGCCCTACCTGCTGTAAACTTTGTATCTGACATGTTTGCTTAATGAGCATCACCAAAGTTTCTTTTCTTTACTGTAAAACATCTGTCTAAAAGAATCATATTCACATACATTCTCCACAACAGAAATTCTGTGATATTTGTAAACCGATTTAGTGAATCGTGTATCACAAGGACAGACTAAAAAGTATCCATGGACCGTATCAAATCACATGTGCAAAGAAGAGTGAGCTAAATCCTTCATCAGTGTTCTCTGGCCTCCTACACACTCATCACCTATTCACTGTTAAAAAAAAACGGTACCTAATGTCTGGTTGTTCCCCCAAAATATGAGAACAGTTGTGCTCTTGGACTTCTGGATCTGCGCTGTGAGAAGGACATCCATCTGAGAGTCTCCATCATAGTCCCCTGGAACCACACTGGTGATGACCATGTCACTGAACAGGAAGAATGTCCGTTAAAATGGGAACCAATGACACGGTGCTCCTGCTTTTGCTCTGCTCCAACTTTCTTAAATTAAATGAAGAAAAAACTGAGGTGGTTGTTTTTGGAACAAAAGAGGAATGATTAAAAGTCAGCACTCAGCTTCAAATGACAATGTTAAAAACAACAGACAAAGCCAGAAATCTTGGTGTAGTCATGTACTCAGACCTGAATTTCAACAGCCACATTAAGACAATTACAGAGTCATCTTATAATCACCGTAAGAATATATCAAGGGTGAAAGGACTTATGTCTCAGCAGGATGTGGAAAAAACATGTCCATTAGGGGTGCATGATTCAGAAAATGTCACCATTCAATATCAATTTTCTCAAGATTCAATTCAAAATCGATTTGATTCAAAAACAATTCTCGATAAAAAAAAAAAAACGATTCACAGTATGTAAATGTAGTTACTTTTCCCATGTGATTGCAGTAGACATACAACTAAAAAATAAAAATATGAATTGATTTTTTTGCACACCCTTATTGTCCATGCTTTTATCTTCAGTAGACTTGACTACTGTAACGTTGTCTTTACAGGTCTCCCTAAAATAATCAGACAGCCGATTTAGAACGCTGCTGCTCCAGTCCTCACGAAGACCAAGAAAGTGGATCACATCACTACGTCTACGTCTCTACACTGGTTACCAGTGCCTCAAAGAATAGATTTCAAAATACTTTTGCTGGTTTATAAATCACTAAATGGTTTAGGGCTGAAGTACATTTCTGATCTGCTTCTACACTATGAACCCCCCCAGACCTCTCAGGTGGTCTGGGACAGGTCTGCTTGCTGTACTAAACAGGGGGAAGCAGCATTCAGTTTTTATGCTCCACGTATCTGGAACAAGCTCCCAGAAAACTGCAGCTCCGCCGCGACTCTCAGTTCTTTTAAACCAAGGCTGAAGACCTTTCTTTTTTATGTTGCCTTTCTTTAAATAATTGTTCATTTCTTATACTGCACTGTAACTTTTATTCTCGTATTTCATCTGTTTTTAATCTTTTTTAACTGCTCTTTAATGTTTCATGTAAAGCACTTTGAATTGCCCTGTTGCTGAAATGTGCTATTTAAATCAAGATGCCTTGCCTAATATAGAACTATCCCCTCCTAAAGAGTAAACATAACCACCCTGAAACGTGAGTCACCTTCTCAGTGCTGACAGACAAAAGGAACATTGGGACATGACATGTTACATATACTGTGGGAATGGACTTTATTTGAAACTGGAAGCTGGAAGTGACATGTACCTTGGGAGAATATCCTTCGTGATGTTAACTTTGGGCTTGAAGTAAGGGGTTTTCGAGTCAGCCAAGAATATCAGCAGTTCAGATTCTGAAACAGTAACAAGTCAACAAAAGGCATGTTAGTCAGCGTTATACCAGTTAAAGCTCATTTCATCTCCACCACAGTTGTTCAGGAAAGGCCATGTAATGTAACATGAATGCAATATGTTGAACTGTAAAGGTAAATCATTATGGACTTGGAACGGTTCTTTTTTCTTTTCTTTTTTTCAGTTCAATCATGTTTTATCGCGATATCCTTAAACTCAAACTCGCAGTAAATATTATTAAATCCCTATACATCAATTGTGGAAGCAATTCATAAGCTAACCCGACAGGAAGCAAAGGAACGTTACGGAAGCATTAATATTAGCATACGCCCTCTGATGATGAAGATGTCAGTCTGCTTATCCGCGTAAAAGTCTCCAAACGCTGCCACCGTTCCGTAATTTTCGGCACCGAAAAGGTCGGCCGTCACATCCTGAAGAGCAAATGCGTTATGTTTTTCCACAAAAACTAACAAAAATGCCAAAATATTGAGTTTGAACATCCACATCCTTCTTCTAGTGCAGCTCCTCACAACAACAGCAACTGGAATACGGCGCACGGCTTTACGACAGGTAGAAATAGCAGCTATCTTTGATTAAATTACTCATTCCATCACATATACATTTTAGATTTAGATAGCTGCTGTGGTAATTTCATTGCATTAGAAAGAGGTTTAAGCAATGTACAGAAATAAGGCTAAACAATGCCATATTAGAGTTTCCTCGTTTACGTTAGTGTCGTGCTCCGGCCAGTAGACGGTTGATAACTGTATCAAGTTAAAGAGATTTAGGTAGAGCAAAGTCGGAAGTGAAGGCAGTTTATAAATAAATGAAGTTAATACATTATAACAAGCACAATACACTGATACTCATTATTATGGTGTGACACGTTTTACTGTAATGAACTTTCTATTAAAAAGCAGCCTCAATTTATTGAAATGTCTGTTGTTCATAACGATGGCTGACCGGGAGCCTTACTGCCTGTTTTATTTTGAAGGACAATAGCGGAAATCCTTTAACTTGCTAGCGAATTTGACACAGTAGTGTCAACATGGCGAGCCTAGCAGATGTCGGCTGGAAACTCCTGGAATTCAAAGCCCGAGCAAAAAGATCAGGTCAGACTTGTTCCTTTGCATGACACGGTGCAGTGTGAGCCGCCTGATAGTTGTTGTGCCAGTGCTTGTGTGAGACTGTCGGTCTGTAAAGCCACTGTACACGGGCTTCATTTGGACTTGATGTGCCCATTAATGTGTCCACTGACTGCACTGACGGTACCAGCATGAAAGGTCAGAGGTGTAAATGTGCAGCACTCAGGGGCTATTTTAAGAGCTTCTCAACAAGTTTCCTTTCGCTGTTACATCTCACCCATAGTTAACTGTGTGTGTGTGTGTGTGTGTGTGTGTGTGTGTGTGTGTGTGTGTGTGTGTGTGTGTGTGTGTGTGTGTGTGTGTGTGTGTGTAGAGGGCCTTTGGAGGCTGCAGACTGCTATCCTTGCACTGGTAGTCAGTCTGTAATCTTATAAAATCTTGAAGGTTGTTATACAATGCAAGGATAACCCCATTTCAATAACTGTTATGCAGAAAACACCATTGTTTTAGGTGATGCAGCTGATACATTATGATCAAGTCTTTCCAAACTCACTCACATACACATTAGCCTATACATCTATTTAAGAGGGACTCCAGTGATTGTAAATGTAGTCAGCTATTCTACCTGTTGTTTTTTGGCTGTATTAATATTATTTTTTTGGTGCTAAATACAAATTTCATAACATTTAACCTCCATAAATATTCTAATAGTGTCATATTAACTGCTGTTGATTGGTCATTCTACGTCTGCTAAAAGGCAGAAAACATTTCCTGATCTAAGGGCAAATATTATAATTCTTTCTATTAATTATAGCATTTCATAAGGTGCATCCTACCTCATTTCATTTGACGGCAGTATTAACACAGCAGTGCATCATTCTGAGACCATAGCATTTTGATGTGAACGTTATGGAGCATAAAAGGAATAATCAGTCAAGTGATGTCCTAATTTACTGATGTAGTTATTCTAAGTTCTTCTGATAATTACCATATTATGGTAACTCATTGTGCCTCTGTATCTCTCAAGGGTTAAAATAACTTGCATTCCTAATAGGGCTGCACTATATGAGGAAAATATGCAATCAATATGCTATAACGTTGCTGAATATCGCCTTAATGATATTAGTTGAGATAAATAAACAGGTGATAACGTGTACTCTGTTCTGCTGCTTTCAGTATTCTGCTAAAAGACAACCAATTGTTTGTTAAATTTAAAACTAATAAAAGAAAATAATTTCCAACTTTCTTTTATTGAACAAATTGTACATTGAATTGAATCTAAAAGGCACCACTAAAAAGAGAATGGCAGTTACATTTTAAAGTGCAGTTTTCTACTGATGTGTCTCTGGCGATCTGTTGCAGCCTTTCACAATGTGGTTATTGCGTCAGTTGATATTGCAATGACGATTAAAAAAAAAACAACGATATATTGTGCAGCCCTAATTCCTGAGCAAACACAATGCATTGTAAATCCTTGCATGCTGTTCATGATGATCATCATCATCATCATCACCCAGGGTGTAATTCATTGTTGATTTAGGCATGTCTAAATTCTAACTCTGTGCTACTAACTCCTTCCTGTGAATTGCTGTAGATTTGTGATTTAGCTGAGAGAGACGATTGGCCTTAATTTCACCTTTTGAGAATGGCCGCTTCAATGGCTGCGAATGCCCGGCCTCGTCGGGACTTTGAGAGACTTGGTAAGTTGTGGCAGCCTATCTTAGGAAAAACAATGTAGTCAGCCCCACACAGAAGGCAAGGCAGCTGTATTTGTATAGCACATTTCAGCAACATAAAACATTAAAGAGCAGTTAAAAACGATAAAAAAATGTAAAACAGATAAAATACGTGAATAAAATTTACAGTACAGTATAAGAAATGAACAATTATTTAAAGAAAGGCAGCATCAAAAAGAAAGGTCTTCACTCTTGATATAAAAGAAGTGAGAGTTGCGGCGGGCGGAGCTGCAGTTTTCTGGGAGTTTGTTCCAGATATGTGGAGGCTAAAAACTGAATGCTGCTTCCACATGTTTAGTTCGGACTCTGGTAGAAAGCCAGAGAGGACAGGGTTAATCAAATGCCAACAATGTGGTCTTCAATCTGAGGGTTAGACGGCGAACACTATTCTAACTAGATTCACCCAACATAGATCCAACATCCTCCGAAGGAAAAAGACCCATACACATCTGGTTAAACATTTTTTTATTGCCTGGTTGGCTCTCGGTCCGAGCCACTGTAAGATGGAACAAAGCTCAGAGGCTTAGAGCAGAGAACGTTTGGATCTCTAGATTGGACACCAAATATGCTAGGGGTCTTAACGAGGGCTAACCCTAACCCTAACCCAGGAAAATAGGTTTGTTATCTGGACATAAGATGGTTATTATAGGTCACACAGCATCATTATGTAATGATCACAGGAAAAATGGTTTGCCTTCATATGTTGTGAACTGGAAATCACAAATAGGCTTTTTATATTCTCCATTTTCTCATCGTCTTGAAAGGATTTTTTTTTTTAAGATGACATATCTATTTTGATAAATGACTTCATATTGGTTACTTTATTTCCTAATTATGACGAGGCAACTAGCCAGGTCTAGATCACAACATAATTATATTTTGATCATATGAACATAGACAGAGTAACACACTTGAGCTGTCTTGGGTTGGAGGCAAACCCAATGTTTATTACCCATAATCTACTACTCTGTCTTATGTTGGTTTAGCTATACTGTATGTATAATCTTTTTGTTACTTCACAGTAAACATGACAGGCCGGGAAGTGACACCAAATTAATATACAGTATTAATGAAGTCATATAGCATATATAGTATATATATATATATATATATATATATATATATATATATATATATATATATATATATATATATATATGTATATATATATATATATATATATATATATATATATATATATATATATATATATATATATATATGTATATGTGTGTGTATATGTATATATATGTGTATATGTATATATATGTGTATGTATGTGTGTATATATATATATATATAAAATAGTGTTAGAGGTCTGCATTAATGAAGTTAGCATTGTTTAAAACCAGCCAAACACCAGGTACCCACATTTGTCTGTTCTTATGTTAGAAATTAAAATTTTAATATTAGACTTCCTCTATGCTCTTTCAAAGTGTTATCTTGAAAAAAGAGATGGATTGGCTTTGTCCCCTGCAACTTTTAAGCTGATGGAAATTATGCTAATTTCAGCCACAATGTGAATTTTTTAGTACCTGTGGTATTGACCCAAGGTCGAACCTATTAAAATGCAAATCTCAGCAAAGGGAAAAGTGTCTGAAAATAGAGAAAGTCTAACAGATGGGGGTTTCCCCTCAAACGTGGTCTCTCTCTCAGCTCAGAGGAAAATGTTAGGACATATCTGGTGGCGAGCTACATTAGCATTTGGATGTTTAGCTTGGGGCCTGTATTTTTGTTTTTTGTGCTGAGACCTTTGTGAAGCAGTGTGTTGCAGTGAAAAACAGAATTTACGGTGGCATGCGGCAGAATTCATGGTACGATGGCATGTGTCTGTTTTTATTTCTTCTATTTCACCGGCATCATATTTTCTCTTAAATTAATTGGTATTAAGGCAATTTGCTGAAAAGATTAAGTATTCACAAGCCACTGCCAACTGCAGACGTTTCTTCATCTAGACCTATTGGAATGCATGAAATAAGACAGAAAAAACTGAGGAGTTGTATGTTAATATGAAAACCATGGTCCTTTATCAATTTGGCCTCAGTCCAGTTTAGTCACCAATGCAGAATGTTAATGAAGGTGAGGAGACATGATTGAGAATACTTTTTTTTTTTTTCTTTAAGGATTCATGAGATAACTAAGAAAGCTATTTTCAGTATTTGGAGTAGTAACATTTTAAAGTTTGTGTGTAACAAATGCATCCTTCCTCAGGTTCCATCTATGAACCTCTCAAGCTGTCCACTCTCCAGCGTGACGATGAGCCCCTATGGGAGAAGCTGGACCGTTACTACAATGCCGGTAAATACACGTATTCACTGTTAACAACCTATCAATACTATGAGGCAGGGGTCACCTAAAATTTAGTAGTTGTATAATGCAAAGCTATTTGAAACAAATGGCACTGCTGTGAACAGTTGTACCAAGTAAAGTGTACTGTGTGTGTGATTTTACACACAGGTTGTTCCTGATGCCGTGTTCCAGGAATTGATAATTTTTCTTTCAGGCCCACCCAAAACGCATTGTTATACTGTTGAGCTAATGTATACGGCGATGTTGTTTTGTAATAAGCTCAAATTGCAGCCTTGGGTATAGTGATTACAGCCTGGAGACAAACTGTACAATATTGTTTAGACAGAAATTGTTCTTGTCTGGCGAGGTAAAAGCAGCATGGGGTTCCTGGGTGTTACAGAAGCAAAGACTCTCCCAGCGCGCACTGACCTGAATTTAATTCCACGCAGAGGTGTCCTGACTTGGCACTGCACTGCACTCAGCTGGTAGTGTTTGTAAGTGGGCAGTCAGTGTAGAACCATGTGGGACTAGATAATCCCACTGTTTGGTCTGGGTTTTTTTCAAGGACAGGAGGGTAGAGGCCAGATATTGATAGAGAAGATCCCATCATGCCCCACAAGTCAAGACAGCTTTATTTATATAGCACATTTCAGCAACAATTCAAAGTGCTTTACATAAAACATTAAAGAGCAGTTAAAAACGATTAAAAAATTTAAAACCTGCAGCTGTGACTGCCGCGCTGTGCCAGCCAGTGTTAGCTCCTAGTACACACAAAGAAATCCCACCCAACTGACACACTGCTAAACATATAAGGTGCATCTCAGTTCCCCTAAATTGGGTCCCTGTTTCCTCCACTTGCTTCCCTTCCTTGCGTCTTAGTCTTAAATCTCACCGAGGAAGCATGGGAGAGACTGAGGAAATCATGGGAGGAGAGAGGAAACGAGGAAATGTGTTTCTAGAGGGATAAGACGTCCTTTCGTCCCATGAATTTGTCAGCTGTATGGGCGGAGTAAGCAGCAGCTTTCAGCTGCACGGCTCCCGGGAACGCTGCTCTCTTGTTTCCTCGCTCATGGCTCCTCGGAGATCCCTCCTCCATCCTCAATCCTCGGGACAGGAATAAGAGCTTTGAGACGGCCTTCACGAAGGAGAGACGGAACAACTTCTGGTTCGAGCGAGGAGTCGATGAGCTATCAAAAAAGGGAACTTGGATGCACCTACAGTATCCTCGATTTCAGACTTCTCTGTAAGCGCCCTTTTGGATGTAATCAAACCAGCTTTAAGGTGCTCATATTATGCTCATTTTCAGGTTCATAATTGTATTAATAGGTTATTTCAGAATAGGTTTACATGGTTTAATTTTCAAAAAACACTGTTGTACTGCACATTGCTGCATTACCTAGTTTCACCCTGTGTGTTGAGCTCTCTGTTTTAGCTACAGAGTGAGGCATCTCACTTCTGTTCTACAATAGAGCTGTTTGGAGCAGTTTGTGAACAGTGTTTTCTGTTGGAGATGGTAAGTCCCTTTGGGGGGGACTTTGGGCTTTTTCACTTTGTAAACCTATAACATGCACAAAAAAAGATATATAACACAATAAAGGAAAGGGGGAAAAGCCAAAAAGCATAATATGAGCACTTTAAAATAGAAGTGATGATTCCATTTGGTGTGAAATATGTCATCCTGTGTGACTGGGCCATTAGGCTGGCAGAAGGTTAAACCCCACATTTGAAATGTCAAATCTGGCACTTCAATGCCAGGATTCCAGCTACAAATGGAGATCTGCCTGTTTCATGATAGACCTCTGTTGTGTCAGAGGGTTTGACTTGTCATTTCATAAAAACACAGGTGTAACTAATAGAATTAATGATGGTTCCATTCCACTTACGTGTGCCAGTAACGAATGCCAGCGAGCCAGCATGCACAACAGCAAGGCCCTGGCATCGCAACACCTAAACTGAATGCAGCCGATATTAATCTTATTAGTTACACCTGTGTTTGACAAGTCACAATGTCTGCTGTGAGAATGGTCTGCATCCACACCACATTAAGCCTCAGTGTCTGGAGGGAAAGAAGAAGTAGTGAATCAGAGACATGTGGACCAAACCAAACAAAACAACAAATAACTTGACTGTATTCAAAAGTTGTAGGCGTTGTTATATTTGGAAGTAAAATTTTATTTAATTTATTGATTTTATTTATAAGGTGAAAAGTACAGCTTGCTAGCACAGGTACACTGTGGTTATCAAAAAACAAAACATAGTGGTATATAGAAAAACTAAAATGGAAACAAAAGAATAAGACAAATAAAAAAAGAAAGAAAACTATACAGAGCATATGGAGATAAAATTGCATTAATATAGCTGCAATATATTATATAGAATGCAAAACGACCCAAAAAACCCTGCAACATATCAAAGCTTTGGTAGGTAGAAAGCACAAAAACGCCAGAATTACAGAGTGAGACCTCTTCCTTCAGATTTCCCTCTGCCCTCTCTGTCTGCAGAACAGCCAATAGGAACGCTCTCTCCATAGATACACACACACACACTCTCTCTCTCTCTTTCTATATCTATCTATCTATCTATCTATCTATCTATCTATCTATCTATCTATCTATCTATATATATATATATATATATATATATATATATATATATGTGTGTGTGTGTGTGTGTGTGTGTCTCTCTCTCTCTCCCCCCTCTCTGAAATGACCTGTGATTGGCCAACGTCTCCTGTCGGGCTAGATTTTCTGAAGCCCGAAAACACAGCAGAGGAGGTGCAGAAGTCTAGTTTTCTCTCAGACCACTTGAATTACAAAATGCTGAAAGGTTATTATGGGATATTTGCCCCTCAATGCCAAAAATATAACTCTATCTACAACAGCTTAGTTAGCTTAGCATAGTTAATATGGTAAATTATGATATAGTATGGGATATAAAAACAGTGTAAGGTGAGGTTGTAATATATATTTTATATACTGTATTAGATTGAAATATAGTGTATAACAAATATGTATTTGCCTTGTGATGACAAACTAGAATTCCCCCCCTAAATTTTTTCAAAGTGAAATCTATCCAAGTAAAGGCAGGCACAGCACTTCTTCTAAGCAGATAGAGTTGGGTTCAGTGTGCAGAAGCATGGATCATGTGTTGCCTCTGGCTGTGCGTGGCTGTTAGATTCTGGTCATACAGATCAGGATGCTGTCCCCTCAGATCAGTGCTGATTGTGTCACTGTGGACATATGATGCTACATAATGCTTAGCATTTCTCAGTTGCTCTTGTTGAAGTGTACAAAAATGTACTATACAGTACAGCAGGAACATCTGGACATGCTCTGAAGAGAAATGTCTGAGCCTTTAGTGCATTCATATTGTTTTACTGGTTGTGTTCCTTATTAACACAAATGATGTGTTATCACACATCTTTGATAAACTATGCCCAGTTTTGTTCGCAGTAGTGTGTGTAGTTGTCGAAATCTGGAAAACATACCTTCATTTATAATTGCTGGTATGCCGTACTGTTAAAGAATAGAGTCATAACACGTCATGCCTGCTTGGAGCTTTCCGGAATTACAGAACATACAAGAAGCATGGCCTTCTCCTCGCAGGACCCTCAAACTAAGAGCTATTTAAAAGTGAACTAAATCGGCATCTTTCCAGCTGAATACAGATGCGCAGCTTAAAGTGTCATACTAAGCTACAGGATCCTGCCGCATTTTACAGCAAAGGCCATAGAAAAGGCCACCATAGACCATCATCTAAGTAAATCAATCGCAAGACGAGGCGCTTCAGGATCTGTCTGCTTCAGCTCAGCAGGGGACATTCCATCCATCGATTACATCGTGTCTTCACTTTGTGGTAATCATGCAGAGCAGCATGTCCCAATGTTTTTACAAGTGGGAATAAGTCAAAGCAAATGGCTCAGTCAGTCACAGTCAGGTGGGAATGTGAGAGGGAAAAGAAATAATTGCTGCACATTTCTTCATTCCCTCAGAATGTATAGTACTTCTCAAATCCATGCAGGGTGTTTATATACCCAGCTTTATATTGCGTAGAAAACAGTGTCAAACTGATGTACATTTCATAAAGGCTATAAACCGTGGAAAAGAAAAATAACATTACTGTGGCTCAGTGGTAGAGAGGTTGCCTGCCAATTGGAAGGTTGGTGGTTCGATCCTTGGCCCTGCAGTCCCATGTCAAAGTGTCCTTGGGCAAGACACTGAACCCCGAGTTGGCCCCGATGCTGTGCATCGGAGTGTAAATGTGTGTGACTGATTATCTGATGAGCAGGTGGCACCTTGTACGGCAGCCCCGGCCACAGTGTATAAATGTGTGTGAATGGTGAATGGTTCCTGTACAATGTTAAAGTGATTTGAGTAGTCGTTGAGACTAGAAAAGCGCTATATAAGAACAGTCCATTTACATTACAAATCACAGGATTTGGCTCAGGCAGGTGATTTACTTAAGACTTTATAAATGACACTTTGACAGCTTTTGCCAGCAGTAAACAGTAAAAGGGAAGGAAACTGCCTCTAACCCCGGTGTGGTTTGAGGGATTGTTAACGTGTCCTGTGTGGAAGGGTCTGTTCCGGGCTGGATGCACCAGTTTCTCACATGAACACACTTCTGGCAGATATGACACAGCCCATTGGTCTGCTCTGATGAAGACAGGGCTGTGTGTGTGTGTGTGTGTGTGTGTGTGTGTGTGTGTGTGTGTGTGTGTGTGTGTGTGTGTGTGTGTGTGTGTGTGTGTGTCTGTGTGTGTGTCTGTGTGTGTGTGTCTGTGTCTGTGTGTGGTCGTTTGTAGGTTTGTGTGTATGGTTTGTGTGTATTCATTAGGCTGCATGTGTATGTGTGTTTAAAAAAGAAGAAGACAATAAGCAGAGCTTAGTGTGCAACAGGTGTAGCCCTCAGTTGGAACTGATTTGCTGCTATCAGTGAGCGCAGCGTAGCCCCCAGCATCAGCTGGGTTGAAACCCCCATAGATTTATGGAGGAAAGCCTCCGCCAGATTGCAGTATTTCGGAAAAAAAACGCAGCGTTGAACATTGGGCTTGTTTAATTGCTGTGTTGGGGTGGCGCTTGTCCAATTCTAGCGGGGAACAAAGCCAACATTGTTATCGCCGGCACCCAGACCTGCATGCCAATATACCTGCTTTCTTTCAGTTTTAGGGAGTAAAAGAGGTGGAGAGGGGTGAGGTTGGGGTGACAATGACAAATCAAACCAGTTACATTTTTCCTCCTTTCCTCTTTCTTGGTTGTTTTGTTGCAAAGCCACCCCCAGCAGTATTAAGTATACAATGCTGTTGGGATGGGGGACTTGTTCTCAGTTTATAAAGAGGGAAAGTTTCTCTTGTAGTTCATCACTCCATCATCTTTCTCCCTCTCTCTCTCTCTTGGTCTCTTCTTTCTTTCCCTCACCCCTCTATAATTTGTTATTTATGTGGCAATGTGGCCACACTCCATTGATTCCTTCCTGATAATACTGGAGGCAGAAGGCACTATCGCTCTGCCGTCTGGCTCACACCGAGTAAGGAGTGGAGAAAACACCTTCTTCTTTTCTTTTTATAGTCATTATGAGCTCCTTGCAAAAACATATGGTTGCCTGGGCGGGTTTATTCTTGCGTTGTTTTTCATTTTTGCAACTCGTTCTTTCCTTGTGTCTCTTTTGATTTTGTGATTATTCCCTGGCATCATCTTTTGCTGAGTTTGTCCGTTACATTTTTAGCGACTAATTCCTCAAAAACTGACCGCTGTCATCAGGGTTTACAATACCTGGGCAAAGTATTTTCTGCAAATACCATGTCCTTAATTAAACAAGAGAATAAAGCAAGAGAATGAATGTTGCTTTAATTGTTTCAATTTGTGTAATCTAACTATGGATACCAAAGCAGACCTTTTTCTTGACATGATGATTTACTGTTAATAGTCAGGGATTTAATAATAAAATAACTATTCAAACTGTCACCATGGTAAACAGCAAAATATATGACACTTTAGTAAAAAAGAGATGCAGTTCATTTAAAATAGATTCAAACATTACTCATACTGCACATGACAACACGTCAACAGTGTGCTAAAAACTGCTGTATTTAATTAATGTTACTTGAAGTAAGTAATGTAACAGGGTTAATACAAGTGAACATACACTGTGTGTGTGTGTGTGTGTGTGTGTGTGTGTGTGTGTGTGTGTGTGTGTGTGTGTGTGTGTGTGTGTGTGTGTGTGTGTGTGTTTGATACAGATAAATGACTTTCCCGGAGGCTTTCAGTTTGAGTATGTAATATTTCTGCATATATTATTGGAGGGCTCCGATCTGTTTTCGTATTAAGGACTTTCATCCATTGTTCTCTCTTTAGTAACTAATGCTGAGCATGAACTTTGGTGAACTTGAACATCTTAGTTTATGTTTGCTCATCCATTTAGTGCAGTCAGACATCCACAGTCTCAACCCCCGGCTGAAAAAAGTCTCCCTTTTTTTCCATGTGGACTGTAGTCTGGCTGAACGTACTGTATGTACATTGCTAGAATAATGCCTGACACCCGGTGCGTTCCCCTCTCGCTATCTAGGCTTAGCGCCGCCCAGGACAGTTGTGATTGGTTTAGTCTATATCCACAATGTTCCACTTACAGGATTGTTCCAATGCCGCAGGAAAATCCACCTTATGTTCCTTTTTCCGGCAGGATGTCCGTCCCCTTCCTCTTTCCTCGTGTTGGCGTTCTAACCTCCGGTGGATTTGTGAGGACTATGGTTAACTGCTCCTCAGATCTCTGCAGGGTAAATCCAGACAGCTAGCTAGACTATCTGTCCAATCTCAGTTTTCTGTTGCACGACTAAAACTACTTTTGAACGTACACATGTCCCACCAGAACAAGTTCCTCCCCGAGGCTATTTTGCAGAGGCACCAATTGCTTAGCACCGCCCAATACGATTATGATTGGTTAAAAGAAATGCCAATAAACCAGAGCACGTTTTTCTCCCATCCAGGAATGCTGTGTGGACTAGCCACACCCTCCTCCTCCGCGTTGTGGAGGAGGGTCTGGCAAAGCGAGACTATGATTGGTTTATAGAAATACAAACAAGCCAGAATGTTTTTAGATAGGTGGTGTAGCCTGACCACGCTGCAGCGCTGGTGATAGGGCTGGCATTGCGAGACTAAGTGGACTACTACAAATTAGAGCTGGGCGATTTGTTTCCCTAAAAAAATCTGTGATTCTGTGATTTTTTTATAAAAAACTCGATTTACGATTAGATTCGATTCCCCCCCCCTTTCCATTTCAAACAAAATGCTAAATATTTTTTTAAATATATATTTATTGTATTTAATTAAAGTGCATCAATATAAACAAAATTGCAAAGGCAAACCCTTTCTCTAAGTGAAAAGTCAGAGTGCAACAAAGATTGTTAAACATCCAAATTATTTATACTGTATTTGGATTAAAAAAAAATCGATTTTTTGAAAATATGAATCGATTTGACCTACCAACTCGATTTTTAAATCAAATCGATTTTACAAATTAACTTTTTTGATAGTTTTCTTGTTTTTAGCACTTTAAAGCTCTTCTCCAATGTTAAGCATATACTGTGCGTATCCTGTGTACCACTGGTCACTAAAAATGCTGAATGCATTTTGGGAAATAGCTTTATAAGGAGCTGGAGCTGAGTAGTTAGCATAGCATAGCTTAGCTTAGCGTAAAGTCTGAAGGCAGGGGAATGCAGCTAGCTAAAGCAGCTCTCTCTACACTTTTCAAACTCACCAAATAACAAACACGTTGTTTAAACCTTACACAAATAGAATTGTACAAAAAAAAATAGGATAAACTATTCTTTTATTAAATCAACTGCACATTGCTGTTGCTACTTTGTCAGCATTTATGTTGTGGTTTTTTTTATGGCCACTGCATTTGTTTTTCATTCAACAGTAAGTCATGTCACAGATGTTATATTGCAGGAAACATTATGACAGCGTCAGCAGGAGTAGACCGATGGATAACTTATTGTTGACACTGGCACAAACGGTGAATATCACAGTTTGTGTATTTCCATATTTTCTTTTCTGTAGCATCTGCTGTGGTACTGTACAGATATCATCTTACTCTTTCTGTCTTTCATCTCTTATTATTTTTCTCTTTTCAATCTATCTCTCAGTATTTTTTTTGTCTTTTCTCATCATCTTCTCTCATTTTCTCCACGCTGTCGGTGCTGTGAAATGGCCCATTGTAAAAGAGCAGACTGTGTGCGCCTGAGACATTAGCTGCTGATTTAGTGGGACATTAGCTTGATGGATGGCTTGGCAGAAAACTTCCCAACAACAGTTGATTTGCATCCAGAGAAACTTGCAGAGTGAGGCTGAACAACGTTCAGCACTCTCATCGTTTATGTCCTGCGTCTAATGATGTCTTCCGCAGCGCTGTAGTGCAGACGATGAAACCTTGAGTCCTCTGCAGTTCCAAATTGAGAGCTCCACAACTCATTTTATCATCAGCTTTTTTGTGAAATTTTTTTTTTATTTTAATATATATTAATAATAATGTACAGATTTTTCATGATACCTATGAACATACATATGACCTTATTTGACTTTTGGACGAGGTATTTTCTGACTCTCGATACTATAGAGGCACTTTGGTCAGTGCTTAAAAGTATTGAAGTTGGTTACCCCATGATGGGCAATGTTTGCAAAGTGGTCAGTTAAACTTGAGCCAATTATTCATGGATTGAGTGGTTGAATACTCGTCAGAAGATTATCATACAGACACTGAAATCAATTGATGTAAATCTTAGTTAATATCCATAATTGTTGGCAGAAAAGTTAAGTCTGTATTTTGAGTTATCATGAGGTGTGTTCCAAAGAAAAACATAAAGATAGATAGATAGATAGATAGATAGATAGATAGATAGATAGATAGATAGATAGATAAAAGCTTTATTATCCACTGAATTTCCATACACTGGAAATTCATCTTTGGCACTCTGGCAAAAGAAAAACACATAAAACAGCACACAGACAATATAAGTTAAGTTGTATAGTTATACATAAAAAAAGATGAATGAACTAGTACAATTCTCAGTACTGATCATTCTCCTCATCATCACCCTGGCTGGGTGGGTCATGAGTGAGTGGGGAGGGGAGTTATTTTAGTTTGCCTTGGTTCAGGATGGATACCGCAGAAGGAACAAATGACTTATCATACCCGTTTTTCCTGGCCATTGGGACCATCAATCTTCTGCCAGATGGCAATAGCTGAAAAGATGGATGGAGGGGGTGTGTTGGGTCATTGAAGACCTGGATAGCCTTTTGTGTTATGGAACGGCTGTATAAGGTGTGGAGTCGTAACTGCTTTTCTCCTGTGATATTGCTGGCTTGGTTTACCACCTGAGCCAGCTTGTTCCTATGTTTGACTGAGAGGTTCCCATACCAGGAGGTGATGTTGAACGTGAGAACACTGTCAGTGAGTGACCTGTACGCCATGGTCAGGGTGTGCTTGCTGGTGTTAAAGCTTGAGTGTTAAAGCACTCAACTCAACGCACCATGGGTTGCGTTGAGTTGAGTGCGTTGAGTTGGAATCCTTGGATGACGGCAAACTCAACGCACCCCATTGTGTCAATATCCGATTTTCACAAAACTTGGCACAGATGATCTTCAGACCATGCCTCACAAAAGTTATCACATTGCGTATTGATATTCAACAGTGTTTCGAAGCCGCCAAACAGGAAATGAACTCATATCTCGGCAGGTCTTTCATGGACTTGGCACTTGATTGTGAGAATGCACAAGGACATTGGTGTAATTCGGCCTCTAGGGGCACTGTAACAACGTAAATGAGTTGATATCTCAGCCATTCTTTATCCAGTTGTCATCAAAGTTGCTGAGAGTGCTTGCTCATGCCATGGCAACGCCATTCCTGCTAGTGTACTGCTTGGCCCCCTCATTGCTGTTTGCAGCTATATTTCTTTCTGTAGTTCTTTCACTTCTTGCTGATCTCCCCTTTTAAAAGGGCATTTTTTCAGACTTTTAGTCCTTTACTAACCCATGGTTTATTATTGGGATAGATTCTGACTTTTTTTGTTTTTATGACAGCATCCTCACAGAATTGAATATAACTGGTGATACTTTCTGTTAATAGTTCATAATCATTGCAGGCTACCTTCTTACTAACGAGCATGTCCCAGTTGGTTAGAACAAAACAGCTCCTCAGCTGTTCAGTTGCTTCATTTGTCCAGACATGAATATCCTTAAAAGCCGGTTTTTCCCTTTTTAATTTCTGACGGTACTTAGGTGAAAGGTGGATGATGTTATGATCAGATCGTCCTAGAGGAGGATGACATCTGGAAACATAAGCTCCGTCTACATTGCCATAGCACTGATCAAAGGTCTTAGCCATTCTCGTTGGGCAGGTAATATACTTCTCCTTTTAAGATGGTTTTGTATAGTCTTATGTTTGATATTCTTGAGGTGGCCAGCTTGACGGATTATTCCAGGATATCTGTGCAGGAGTTTTGGTGGCAGATAGCTGAACTGTCGAAAGTTCAGCAGGAACTCCCTGGTGTAAACAGGAAATGCCGGTAATCCATTGTTCCATTGAATTCGCAGCAATGCTCTAGCCGCGATTGCAATGTCCCAGAAAATGATCAAAGTCCCAATCACTGCAATAAACTTCACGAACATATTTCCTCGTATGATCGGCAGGTAGAGCCTTTGTTGATACAATACAACAAAACTCAATAAACAAACAAAGCCAGGTGCCTAGGGTCAGCACTCGTGGCATGCACCATTAGTGTGATACTTGGAGGCGGAGTACCTGAGAGGTTTATTAATATTCGGTCTAATTCACACCATCAACCTCTATATCTCCTGCCAATTTGACTGTCTCCTTCAATTGACCAATACACACACACACACACACACACACATACACTGATAGAATGACATTCCCGCCCCATCTCTCTCCCAGCAGCCATTGCTTTCACTCTTTTTACTCATAGATACACATGCATCCTCTTTTTTCCTCTTCATCTCTCTCTCGCTCAGTCTCTGTCTTCTTCCGTCTCTCTTCCCATCAGTCTCTTCCTATCGGTCTCTCTTTTGCTCTGTAACAAATGACAGTGCAGAATGGATGTCCCCGTCATTTGCACCGGCATAATGTTCTGATGAAAAATGAAGTGATCCCTCCAGACAGATTAGTCATCAGTGAGGAGACCTCTGCAGGAGGTGTGTGTGTGTGTGTGTGTGTGTGTGTGTGTGTGTGTGTGTGTGTGTGTGTGTGTGTGTGTGTGTGTGTGTGTGTGTGTGTGTGTGTGTGTGTGTGTGTGTGTGTGTGTGTGTGTGTGTGTGTGTGTGTGAGTGTGTGTGTGATTGATACAGATAAATGACTTTCGCAGAGGCTTTCTGTTTGAGTATGTAATATTTCTGCATATATTATTGGAGGGCTCCGATCTGTTTGTATTAAGGACAGGTTGTTCTGTCTTTAGTAACTAATGCTGAGCATGAACTTTGTTGAACTTGAACATCTTAGTTCATCTTTGCTCATCGATTTAGTGCAGTCAGACATCCACAGTCACAACCCCCGGCTCAAAAATGTCTCTCTCTTTTTCCATGTCATGTGTAATTCCGGTAACACTAAAATAATAAAAAGATGTTGGTACTTTCTCTTCACACTACCTGATGCTGGCACTGTTCAGCAGGGATTCAAGCGTATGCTGCTGTTGCACCTACATGCCAGTAAGCGTTGATTTGGTGATTTTCAGATCTCAACACTTGATTTTGGTTGAATATGCTTTTCTAGGTGTGGTTGTTTGTAGTTGTTTCAGCAGCATTTCAATGACTATATAGAAGGTGCCTCATCTTGCAATATAGGCATTTGTGTAGCCTGGTTTTAACCTAGATGTCTAAACATCTTTTAACCCAGACATCACCAAATTAGTACTGCACAGTTTATAGTTTGAAAAAAGGTAAAAATTGAGTTATTGTTTGCATAGTCTCACGTTGCCAGACCTTCCTCCACAGCGCTGCGGAGGAGGGTCTGGCTAGTCCACACAGCACCGGGTGGGAGAAAATCGTGCTCTGGTTTATTGGCATTTCAACCTGAGAGGAACACAAACGTCTTTACCGGTTTTTATTGCAATCCATATTTGACCAGATTGTTCACTTAAACCCCAAGATGGGAAACTCATGGTGGCACCAGAAAAGAAGTCACAGGAGTGCATTGACATGCACTTAGGTAACCGGGTTACAACCATTTATTTCATATAAATGAGAAACTTGGTTTCTGTTAGAGGGGTAGGGGATAGGATAAATTTGGTTTCCTTACAGACTTCTCCTATAAAACTCATATTTATTGGCCATATATACAGTAACTGGGTTTCTAATCAGCTTTTTACAAGTACTTATGTGCATGACAAAGACTTCAGGTGAATGAAAGGTCAGATAATTACACGGAGCAATGTCTTCTCGTACTTGAAATGATTCCATCCAAAGTCAGACTAAAACTAATACAAAGTAGCCTCTACAAGTCTAAATTAGTTGGTTTGCACAACATGAGACATTCACACTGTGAAGAATAGCTGTGCTCTATCTCAAGCCATTTGCATGTGTAGTTTTTCCTCAGGGTGTTTGGTCAAAGTTTATGTTTGAGGCGCAGTCGTGCTACACATGAGGAAGTTTCCTTGGGGGATTTCTTCATTTCCATTCTGATGCTGGTGCAGAAGTAGAGAAACACTGCAGGTCATGCATTGTTGTATTGTGTAAGTGTTATTGAATATATGTTAGAATAGTAAAGTCTCTCAGAGGGAGACCAGAGGTCAAAGTCAGCTATAGAACACCATTGCAGCTGGAATGGAATCAGTGTTATGCTATGGGTAGAAGTTCACATAAATCCTGGTCCTTTAGTTGAAATACCTAAAGACTAGGATTGCACGATAACGTTGTGAAATATCGCAGTACTTGTGATAAACAGATATTAAAGTGTACTAAGTTGCAACACATTGCTTGTTGAATTTATGACAAATGAAAGGAAATGATTTCCAACATTCTTTTATTGAACAAATTTAGCATTGAATTGAATAGAAAAGGCACAACTAAAAAGAGAATGTTACATTTACATTTTAAAGTGCAGTTTTCTACTGATAAAATAGCTCTGAGTGTCTCGCAATATGTTTATTGGGCCAGTTAATTTTGCGATGACGATTTAAAAAAACGATATATTGTGCAGCCGCACTAAAGACCTGATCTTATTCCATTAAATTAGACTGTTAAATAGTTTATACAGGAATGGAAATGATTCCTGTATCTCCTCATGTGAATCCAAGTAAAGTCTGTAAGTGGTGGTGAAATATGTGCACATAACAGAGCAAGTCAGCTTGCACAACTCCATGTGTGTCTTGTCAGAGCCTTGCAAAACAGCGACATGAACATAGACTCTTGCCATCTTGTGCAGCTGAAGTGCAACAATAGCACCCTGAGTCCAAGTGATATTCCTCCAAGAATTATTGCTTTTCTTTACTGTCGCAGCCATTCACACTGTCCATGTCGCCGTTCACACTTTGCTCGACTTAAATAGGCATCCATCTGTTTTCACACTCTTTCAGTGTATACTGTTACTGTATTTGGCTACGTAACACAAACTGAGCTCTTCTCCAAGTGACTGTATTAACTTTTGCTTACTTTTATCAAAGAAGAAAAGTTGTCTTTGCCCAACCTTTTCTAAATTGAATTTAACATTATTTTATTTGTTTTATTTTATTGAGCTTGAATATGCATATGAGGAACTCGGAGAACAGCTGGATAATATGTTCTATTCCCACACTTGATAAATGCAGACTAGCCTGGAAAAAGCCCAGAAGTAGAGAACATACACACTGGTAGTCCATTACTGTGTCCGGTCTGACCCTGGGACTGCTTTTTGTCCAGCTGAAACAGCAAAGCAGAATAAAAATAGCTCCACACATCTGGCCTGACACGTGAACATCTAAAAACTCGAGCCTAAATGCATCTGGTAGAGACTGGCGTAGGTGTGATGGAAGTGTAGGAGTGAAAACAGACCGAGTAAGATCATGCAAAGTGTGTGGGAGCATGACGTGTATATGCCTTCAGAAAAACAGCTCTTAGTGAAAACTAGTAACAAATAAAGGTGTGCTTGGCAGTCTTTCGGACTTGTTTGTCTTCAGAACTTTAAGTGCATTCATCTGAACCGGTTGCATAAAGAGCCACTTCAGTTGTTTTGTAAAAGGCTAATGGGGCAGTGCTGTGGTGGCAAATTTTATTTTAACCATTTGTTTAATGATATTAACCATTTGTTTAAAGATTGTTTTAAACCTCCACATAATCCTGTTCCTTCCTGTAGACTTTTAAAGCACCAGAGAGGGGAACAGTTACAGCCGTCAACTATAGCCTAGAGAGTTATTTAGTTTTACTAGCTTGAAGCTCCTCACATTGTTGTCTTTTTGCTTAGATCGAAGTGGAGAAGACCGATGACTGTTTACGACAGTGAGAACTACGTAGGTTTCTGTCTCCTGAGATAAAACTGATGTTTAGGCTAATGTTAGGAACAGAGAGCAGAGGGGAAGGTGAGACAATGGTTTGACTGTTAATGATGTCCTCTTTTCAACTATGAGCATGCTAAAGACATTTAGAGGGGTGGCTTAACAGAGCTCTTTACTATATGATGTTTTGATGTTTAGATTTTAGGTTAGAAAGACATTTTCAGTTGTGCTGCGTGTACCTTTGAAACTGTGTTTCTCCATTTGCAAATGTAAATAAATACTCAAAGACCAAACTTTGGTTTAATTCTCAAACAGTCGTTATTCATTTTGATTTTATCATGAATATCACTAACACTGCTGCTTCAAGGAAAACTTCCACCACAGTGCTCGCTTGTTGTGTGTTACAGGGGTTTTCTTCACTGGTGTGTCAACTAATGTGGCTTTGAGTAGATAATAACATTTCCATTTTAGCAAAATTTGTTGCGTCACCACTTCCACTGTCTCTCTGTCTCATTCAATCTAGTCAAGACAACCATTCTGAACTACCAGAGTCCCACCACCGGCCTTTTCCCTGTCAAAACATGCTCCACCTGCAAGGAGGCCAAGGTCCGGGACTCCCTCTACTGTGCTGCCAGCGCCTGGGCCCTGGCTATGGCCTACCGGTTAGTAGACAAATACACACTCTTGCACTCTCACAGGTTAACCGTGCAGGATGGGTTTCATGGGTGCAGGGTTAAATGTATCTTTAACTGCAATGTGTGTCGCCTCTTTGGTGGCACAATTTGTGTAACTAATTAATACAGATGAATTGGGATTTAGACTCCCTGCTTCAACTTTCAACTTTATTTTGTCCCCGGAGGGCCATTGGTTTTGCAGCAAGGTATACGAAAAACAACATAGTCATACAATACATTAGGAGATGGGGGGGTGAACTGAATACCAGTGGGCTAGAAGACCAACAATATCACATCACAAACAATCATCATCATCATCATCATTGTCATCATCATACGAACCACATCAAATTGCTAACTAAACTACACACTTTGCCAAGTGAATTGGGAGTTCCTACCTCCTCCCCCAGACGGCTTGGTCTTTAGTTCTGCGACATGATGCACTAATTGATACACACAGTATCCTCTTTTAGAGCTAACCCTTGTCCATCCTGGGGTCAGCTCCAGTAGGTACTGCAGTTTGAAGATGCACTAAGCAACATTGCACCAGCCCCAAGTGGAAGCACGAAGAAAACGGACCACACATTTTAGAAAAATCAGCACACCAAATTGACTGTTGCTGTGTTTTTGGTATTTTAAAAGACTGGGGGAAAAAGCTCTAACTACTGCTATATGCACACCACCTCAGCAGGGGGAGGGGTTAAGCGAGCGGTCATTTACCTAGAGATAATGTCACTTTGGAGCCAATAAACCACCGGCACCTAAAACCTCAATTCTTGGTGTGTAGCTGGAGGTGATGAACACATGTAGTCATTTTGACCGAGTGCTTGCTTGTTCCTATATAGAGTGAAGGAAGGTTACTTTTGATGAGGTATGCCTCTGTTAAAATCATTGTATTTTGTTCCAAAATCTGCAGCGGAGATTTGTTTATCATATAAGTTGAATGAGATAATGTAACTGTGCAGTAAGGCTAGAATGTATTAAATTTGTCCAGCACCACAGAAAAAGTGATGTAAAAATAACACTAAAATGTATGATTATATCACTTATAATGTGTTTTATATAGGGCATTAGAACATAGAACAGATCAGGTAATCCTTAATTACACCGGTTTACGGTTCTGCCCCCTGTATCCCTTCTCCTTTGAGTTTTGGATTTGTTCCACTCACTTCTATTTCATGCTTAATGACCCTGCGCTCTAATCTGCCTCTGTCATGTGAAGGCTTTTCTTGACTCTTCGAGATTGTTGGTTCGAGGAGAACACTTTTCACTTTCACTGAGAACTGTGTAAAAAGCCCCAAACTTCTGGTTGATTAGCTTCAAGGGAAAAGAGCACCCCCACGACATTAGCCCGTAATAGGACACAGGAGAAAGGATGAAGAAAAGGGGGGGGAGAGAGAGAGAGAAAGAGAGAGAGATTGGATGATGGATGGAGACAGTGAGGAAAAGGGATGATACGGAGAGTAGGAAGTACTAAAGGTAGAGCTATGGAGTGGGAGTTAGAGAGGGAGGTGGGCAAAGGGAGAGATAAGAGACAGGGAGAAAAAAAGATGGGAGATGGAGAGAAAGACTGGGTGAGGGAATGAGATGGAGGGGTGATGACAGAGGGAAAGAGAGGGGTAAAAATAGAGTGTACTGCAGTGATGTGACCAGCGGCAGATCTCAGTCATCAGTCATGGCCGCCTCCTATTAGAATTGTCACTGGGATTTAATTAAGATGATTCTCATCTGACAGGCCTGGCTAGTGCCATTACTTACTTCACGCCGTGTGTGTGTGTGTGTGTGTGTGTGTGTGTGTGTGTGTGTGTGTGTGTGTGTGTGTGTGTGTGTGTGTGTGTGTGTGTGTGTGTGTGTGTGTGTGTGTGTGTGTGTGTGTGTGTGTGTGTGTGTGTGTGTGTGTGTGTGTGTGTGAGATTTGGATTTGGCACAAACTCCTAGTAGACATGATGAGTTTTATTTACCACGTTGCCCAGTCAAATTTTATTCTTTATTTCGTTATATTTGATATGTTATAATATTAATAAATGTTTTGAGTGGGTTGTTAGCTGCCAGGACTAAGATGAGTCTCTCATATTTTCTTGTAGTTGTCTACGCAGCGCTTTGGAAATAGGTCTGGCAATGCGAGACTAGTAGGTGTCTAACCTTTATGACACCCATTGCATTTTGCTGATTCATTGTAATAAAATGTGAAGAGCTGGGTATGTTACTGTAACCCCTGGCCAGTGTTGATCCCCTCATGCATATTACATTGTTGAAAACTTGTAGTCAGTAATGAAGGTCCTAAAAACAGGACATTGGTAGATGAAAAGCTGCCTTCTGCTGTATCCTTTGCCTTCCATCATTTTTAATGTGGAGGGTCACATCTATAAGATTATTGAACCGTTTACCTCTCAAGTTTCACCTCAGCGCCTTGGCTTTCCTCTGTCGATACCCAAAGTCATTATTAGCATAACCTTTGTACCGTGCATCTGAGATCTGCCAGCCCCATCAGGAATGTGCTGACTCCCACTGTGGTCACTGCGACCATAGTCTTGCATTGCCAGACCTTCAGATCTCCACAGCGCTGCGGAGGAAGGTCTGGCTGGTCCACGCAACATTCCTGGATAGGAGAACAAATGGTCAGGGGTTGTCGGCATTTCTTTAAACCAATCACAATGGTCTTGGCGGCGCTAAGCTCCGGACGCAGCGACAATTGCTCCTCTAAATGGTCTCGGGAGGGAACTTGTTTTGGTGGAACATTTGCACCCCGCAAAAGAAAACGCCACATACAATATTAAATTAAGTAAATGGTTCACACAATACCGTAATGTGAGCTATTTAAAATAGCTGATACATGGTTAAACCTCATTGGCTCTTACCAGTGTATCACCTTGTGTATTTTGTACATAGCAAAACGCCCCAGTTAGACAGTAAATGCCATAAACATATTCTTTGTAAATCTTTACAATCATTCCCCAAAGTAACCAAGCAGGCCTGCACCATCCAAATTTTCCTTAAAACTTGCCATTTCCAGTGTGTAACGTTGCTCAGAGGATCCAGTTAATGTTGCTTGATGGGACTGCAGTTTAAAGTTAACTCAAAGAAAGCAGAAATGAGGGACATCCGGCTGAACTTTCAGCAGAACTTCCCTTCCGGCGGCACCGGAACTATCCCGTAAATGAACCGTTGTCGATGTAGACTGCTGCGACCATAACTGATTGACTTCTGAATGGTTTCTCAGCAGGATTACGCTCTTAAAAACATTTATTTAATGTGTTTATGCTCACAATTTGGCATGATACGGATGCGGGTGTAAGGCTAAGGTTTTTTAAGGCTTTACAAATTGCATATTGATTTTTAGCTGCTGCTGAATGCCACTGCTGAATTTGTTTAGGCAGACTACTTTGTGATAAAAAGGTTGCTAGTTCAATCCCTACTACCAACAGTGACTAAGGTTGCTTTTACACCTTTGGCTGACTTCAGTTTGTCAGGACCAAGGAAATAAATTATACATTATTGCTTTTAAGTGCTGGTTCATTTAAAGTTCACACTGATGTCTTTGGAATTAATAAAAAGGAGTAAACATAAAAGCACATTCAATGTCAGGCAACTAATTCACTGGGCAGCTTAGGTGACGAGCCCACAAAGAAATAACGAATTATGAGCATGGTAGAGAGGGTAGAGAACCGCCTTTTCAGGTCTCCGATCAGGTTGTTTGGTCCGCACCACAGTTCAACTGAAACCTCTGACAGCCCAAAATAACCAAACCAAATGGTGAAACACACCAGAGTTTGTGCGCCGTAATATTACGGCATCTGCATAGGGACTTGTGTTGACTTGTGTGTTTCCCCCCTTCCCCGCCCCCGTCCCTCATGCAGACGCATTGATGACGATATGGGGCGAACCCATGAATTGGAGCATTCTGCCATCAAGTGCATGAGAGGGATCCTCTACTGCTACATGAGGCAGGCTGATAAGGTGAGTTTTTAGCCAGCCTCCACTCAGCTCCTGCTTTCACACTGCATGTTTGCATAAAAGCTCCCCGTAATTACACATTGTATAAAGCCACACCGAGCTGGATCACTGGACACATCTGGTTCCTCTTTAATATCATCACATACGACAATGGGAGCCGGTTGTTTTCGTCCTAAGGGCTTAATAATCAGCAATCTGTTAATTGCCAAAGACTTTTGCTCCGCTTGGGAAATTTTACACCACATCTGTACCGTCAAACCTGATGCATGTGCATGATTAAGCTGTGAATAAAAAATGGCAATACACACTATTTTGCATAACCAAAGCAGAACCGTCTATGTTCTTTTTATGCTGTTTTTTTTTTTTATTCCTCACAAACAACATTATTTAATAGCGCAGCTGGCTGTGTCTGTGTGTACGTCCATGTCTACACTGCGTGCCTTTTAAAAGCCTTTCTGTTTCATCTTGCCTTAACGTTGACGACCTAATTTAGGGGAAAGCTTTCCCATGTCTTAATTACAAAGCTGCGTTTACACAGTTAATTACACAGAGCAGCGTTCGTTACGGCCCCGTCTCCAACACTTACCGAGAACATGGCATTTCTAATGGAGACGTGACACAGGGCCACTGCTGGGCAAATATCACAGAGCAAATACAGCAGCTGGGCCCCACTGGAGTGGTGTGGTGTATAGGGACAATCTTCTAAAGTGAGAGTGTTTTTATTTGGGACAAACAATTAGTAAAAGTCACGTCAGTTGGTAAGGTTCATTTTATTTGTCTGTATACCCACAAAGGAAGCCAGAAGATCCAAGGGGGTTAGCTCATATCTCTTTGCATACATATTTTTTTCTACTACTATGGGCCAACAGTTAACATAGAAACGATTAGACATATATGTAAATGCCCTCTGTAAATGGTGCCCTGCTGGTAGGTTTTACAACTTCACCTACCTTCACTTAAGTATGGTACAGTAAAGTCAATCAGATGTCCGTGATCTGCGTAACGACAGTACAGTGGGATGTTTGCCTTCAACAGAGCGACAGTAATAACCTAACATACCATCATTACTGAGAGTAAACTACATTCTCGGTTATGTTTGCACTGAATAATGCATTCAATTAACAGAAACATAACTCTTGCAGCGCACATGAACAGATGCGCAATATTAGCTCACACATAAAATAGCACCCTCGTGAATTAGCCTACTGTTGCTAACGTACATTCATAAATCCTGCATAACATCGTCCCGTACCTACAGGACCTCAGACTTACGTATTGAAACACGCACAGAGTAGTGTCGATAAACTTGTGTTTGACGGGGGGCATCACGATAGTGGCTCTCCATCGTGATGTTGGCCAGCCATCACGATGGACGATGATATCGTCCATCGGCACAACCCTAGGTTGTTTTGCAGATGCCTTTAGTAGAACACTTTAGTAAAACATTGTGTTTCCAACAAAACATATTTACTAATGCAGTGTGTATGAATGTCATTTTTAGGCGGCAGGGTTGCTTGACAGGACACAAAAATCAATTTTAAGGTTGCTAGCTAATAACACAAGAGCTGCTATTTGCCTTATTTAAAGAGAACACCTGTTCTGAAAACATACATATATATATATATATATATATATATATATATATATATATACACCTTTTAAATATGATGACACTCACTCCCCCTTACTTGTACTTGTGGTATCACCTCTTGCTTTGCAGTATCTACACATTCCACAACAACTCCTCCATCTTTGCTATTCCAACATCATTTCACTTAGACCTACCTCTTCACTGCTGCAGACTTAAAGCTGCTCTAATTAATATTATAGTAACAATGGATTAAATAACTACATTGTAGTGTGAAAGGTGTCTCCTGTCTTAACTAAGCCTCAGAAAATGATCACCTGACTGCAGAATCATACGGCTCTATGGAGCATTTTTAGCAATGTGTAACTCAGTGTTTCAGTTGTACAGCTGTTGGTTCATTTTCACCGCTCTCTTAGTGTCGTTTTGGCCGAAGCAGGCAGCTGTTTCCAGCAGTAAAGCTCTAAAAGACACTGTATGGTACCTGTACTGCACCAAATGGCTATCAGACAAAGATGGCAAGTATCTGGTGAACATAGTGGGACGTTTGACAGCTAAACAACCAGATATATATTTTCCTCAGGAGGCAGTAGAGACCTGAAAGCTGAAAGGAGAGTGAATATTGGACTTACATTTGTGAAGTGGATACAAACACGACTCCAAATGAATGTAAATAAGCCACTGTTTGCTAACAAGTTCGCCATATTAACTTTATAAGGTGATAATATGTCATAGCTGGGTTCCTTGTTATTGGTTTGATGATATTTTTGTGTTGGCAATAGATGTAAAATAAATGCATGAAGTACAATTTCCTGTTACTGGACGGAGCAGCAGACATTGAAGTGTTTCAGTAATTTGAAGCTCGTATTGGCGCATTGCAGCACTCGAAACAATAAGCAAGATCTGGGGCCTCTCACAATATCCCGAGAGTTGAGCCACTTGACACAGTGGCTCTGCTGGAGCGAGAATCAGAGAGTCCTCTGCACAGAAGTAGCTTTTATCGAAACATAAACAGCAGTAACTATTGTTAGCTGCTTATGGAGGTAGCTCTTTCACTCACTATAACACACACACACACACACACACACACACACACACACACACACACACACACACACACAGTAGTCACTGTGGGATGGCAGGAAGTAGAGCAATTTGAGTAAAAGTGGAACAGAGGGTCTCCACTATGACCTGACTAGGAGAGAGAGAGAACGAGGTGGGCAGAGATAGAGTGCCAGAGGACAGAAAAAAGAGGAAATACAGGGAATCTGAAAAAAGAGATAAAGACACAGAGACCAAGAGGGACAACAAAAAATAGGAGAGTACTGGGAGAAGTGAGGTAGAAGTAGGGCGAGGGAAGGATGGAGGGAGGGAGAGAAAAATGGAGACATTGAGGGTGGGCTTGATGATGGAGAGAGCAGCGAAAGAGGTGTAGAGAAGAGAAACAAATGAGGTAAAAATGGGACAAAGGGACAATTATTTATAACTGCGCGATGGAGCTGGCAGCCCAGCCGTAATTTGGGGTGTAGTCGAGTTGATGCAGCACACACAAAGCCGACCAACAATTCACTGAACACAAAACGCGACTTACGTGTTGTTCTTGGTTTTTATGCGTTTGTTGTAAACTAAGTCCTAGTTCGGCTTCCCTAAATCTGACCCTTATCTGTTTCACAGCAGGCTATGTTTTGTTGGACAGTTTATCTTCCTGGGTTATTGCTCATAGGACAGACAGTTTATTTTATCAGACAAACAATGTATGTTTCATTTCAGTGTTTATGGATTAATGTAGTCCTGCATTTTGGAAAGCTGAACGTTGCCTTAAAGTCAGGCTTAGCAGTTCCAGTTCCGTTGAAGGCCCCTGTACTTAAAGTTAGTTTGAACCCAATGCTTACTAGAAATGGCTAGATGTTCTGAAGTCTGAAATATTGCAGTGAAAATATTTGAAACTGCCTAAATATTTTGATTCTTTGAAGCTTTTGAAACTGTATTTGTAGGGGTATGATAGGTAAAGTTGAAGAACTTAAAGGTATTGAAGTTTTAGATGAAGTGGAGGCACGGAAAGTAGCTGAAGTGGCCCCTCAAACAGGAGCATTGAAAGAAAGGAATCCAGGAGTCAGTTGAAGTGCAAGCATTAAAAGTAGGCTAAGTGGCAGTTGAAACAGAAGCGCTGAAAGAAGTTCCAGTGGCAGATGAAATTTAAACACAGGAAAAGTTGACCATTCTAGTTCAAGTGAAAATACTGAAAGGAGTGGAGGAGCCTGTTGAAGTGCAAGCACTGAAAGGAGTTGAAGTGTCAATTGAGGTGTAATGGTGAGATGTAAAAAACGTAGGCAAGGAGGTCGCCTCAATATACAACAAAATCACTGCAGCCATTGGAGCATGACAGACATTACAGCAGAGATTAGGAAAGTTCATTACCATGCATTAACTTAATACACAAGGTTCCCAGTTATGCGTTGTTGAACGTGTTCAAGGCTGCTATTGTGGTATACTTTACCTTTGCTGAGGAAATAAATGTCTCTCCCTCCCTGCTGACCTTTGACCTCTCTTTCCATCCTGTCCTCTCTGTTGCTGTGTATCTCTCTACCAGGTGGAGCAGTTTAAACAGGATCCCAGCCCCTCCAAGTGTCTGCACTCTGTGTTTAACGTAGACACCGGTGACGAGGTTCACTCCTACACTGACTACCACCACCTGCAGGTCAGCCATCCAGCACACAAGTGCAAGAAACCCTCAACTGAAAAAAAGGAAAATGTGTTTTTACATATACACTACCGGTCAAAAGTTTTAGAACACCCCAGTTTTTCCAGGTTTTTATTGAAATTCATGCAGTTCAATGTCTTATTGTACTCTGAAATAAAAGAATAGAACAAATGAACAATTTAAGTTAAAAAATAAATCATGGAATCAATTTATAAACCAAAATGTATTCTAAATTTTTGACTCATCAAAGTAGCCCCCTTTGGCAGATATAACAGCTGAACACACTCGTGGCATTCTTTCTACAATGGAAATCAAATATTCTTCAGAAAGTTCTTCCCAACTCTGTTGCAGAAGTTCCCATAAACGTGTGGCACTTGTAGGTTGCTTTTCTTTCACTTTTCTGTCCAGTTCATCCCAAACCAGCTCAATGGGGTTTAAGTCTGGGGACTGTGCTGGCCACTCCAGGTTTTTAAGCTTACCATCTTGTTCTTTTTTGCTAAGGTAGTTCTGGCATAGCTTGGACTTATGTTTTGGGTCATTATCTTGCTGTAGGATGAACCCCTGACCAACTAGGCCCATACCAGAGGGTACTGCATGGCACTGCAAAATGCTGTGGTAGCCGTTTTGGTTCAGGGTGCCTTTCACTCTGTACAAATCACCGACCCTGGATCCAGCAAAACAGCACCAGACCATCACGCTTCCTCCTCCATGTTTCACAGTTGATGTCACACACTGAGGAACCATCCTCGCCTACTCGACGGCGTACAAAAATCCTGCGTGATGAACCGAAGATTTCAAATTTTGATTCATCAGTCCATAACACCTTCTTTCAGTCTTCAGTAGTCCATTGAAGATGTTTCTTGGCCCAGGCAAGCCTCTTTTTCTTATTCTGACGTCTTAGCAATGGCTTTCTTGCTGCAACTGGACCTATCAAACCTGCAGCTCCAAGTCTTCTCTTTCCAGTTGAAACTGAGACTTCTTATTCCGACCACTATTAAACTGTGCTTGAAGCTGTTGTCCTGTGAGCCGCCTATCACGCAAGCTGTTGACTCTCAGAAACTTGTCTTCTGATTCTGTTGTGGCTTTGGGTCTGCCAGACCTCTTCCTGTCAGAGTCTCCCCCAGTTTCTAAGTGCCTTTTGATGGTGAAGAATACTGTACTCACTGACACCTTGACTTTCTTCACAATTTCTCTGTAGGAAAGACCAACATTCTTAAGTGTTATGATGGTCTGTCTCTCTTCCATTGTTAATTGCCTTTTTCCCACCATTTTTATGGCAACACACTACTTTCTGCAGTACAATACTGTTCAAATACTGCTCACGAGGGTACGGTACCACAGTGTGTTCCAACAATACTACTTATACAAACAGAGGGGGTTGTAAGTAATCCAGACCAGTGTGAACACCTGTGGGAATTGGTAGCACCAACTTTCAAAGCTTGATCAACCTCCATTGCTGCAGAACAGCTTTACTTTGTTAACCCATTTCTTGTTCCCTGAAAAAGGCCTTTTTGTAAAATTCTGAAATGTACATTATTTTTCAGTTTTGGGTAACCTTACTTTTTTTTTTAACCTCAGGCAGTTCACCACTTACCTCTGTACCATTTCAAGCTATTCATTGGACTTGAACTGCTAAAATTTCAATAATAAAAATATTGGGGTGTTTTAAAGCTTTTGACCGGTAGTGAATGCATATACAAAGTGTGTATGTGTGTGTTTTAGATAGTAGTTTTAAATGTTTCATTTCTTCAGCCCTCTCTGCTTGCATGTACTGTTGGATAATTGACTTGTCCTCAGAGGTGGATGTGCATTAAATTGGCACTAAAACGGCTTATTCCTCTGTCAATTGTATCGACAGAGGTCAATTTGGTGTGTAACATTTGGACAGAGACTGCATTTCTAGTGAAGGGTGGCTAATACATCAAGAGAGCAAGATAGAAAATCAAAATGACGATGTTGCGACAAAGAAAACCTCATAAATCACCCAAGCTGTATAGATGTTAAACACTTAGTGTATACACATTAAGTCCTTGGCTGTGATTGCTTCTCCAAAAACTTTGCCATGAAGCAAATTGCGTTATTGATGATAGCAGTCCAATGCCAAAGGCCTAATAGCTATTCTAAAGTTTACGTCTCAGTCTCTACACTATGTAGGAAATCAAAGACTGCTGTATTGACAAATCTGGAAATATCACACAGTGTGCAAATGACATGTCATTTTCTTTAATGGTATCTTATCCCCTCTGTCATTTCTGCAGATCGATGCCGTTTCTCTGTTTCTGCTGTACCTGGTGGAGATGATCTGCTCTGGTCTGCAGATCATTTACAACACAGATGAGGTAAACAAGACACTAGAATGACTGCCGACGTGATCGATACTGGAAAACTAGGGAATTTACGCCCAGTCCTGTTTATTGGTTTGATATTTTTTTGGCTAATCCACCAGCAGCAATCAGGATCCATCTTAAGTCCCAGACACTTCTTTTCTTATAAAGATAATCACACATTGAACAAAAATACATTGTTGTTTCCTGCGCAGAATGCTTCTGTCGATATTACATTTACTGTATACATTTCTGAATGTTTAGAATTTGTTTTTGGAGTGAAAACCAGTTAAACTCACTGAACCAAATCTAATGCAAAACTTAGTCTCAGCTGTACTTAATTCTTTGTACTAATGAGCAAACGGTTAGCATTAAGATGATGAAAATGGTAAACATTACCTACTAAAAATCAGTACTGCTATGGCTAGGATCAAGTGCAGCGACACAGAGCTGCTAGCATAGCTGTAGACTTTTTAGTTTCTCTGTTCATGCACAGTGTGTATCTTTGAGCACTTTCAATCCAAAATATATATAGTACATACAGCATTGTTATACTCTACAGTACCATATTTTGAAGCATCTCTAAACTGCATTCTGATGTTTACAAGAAACATTTGTGCCCTTTATGAGTCTGCATGCATGCACATAAAAAGTCCTGTTGTGAAAATGTATTGCTGAAAATGTTTTATTCTAAAACAAACTGTGGCACCTAATGAGATTCATGATCCATAAGACTTATATCATGCGATGCTACCTAAGATGCAACCAGATGCTTTAAAGTGAGAGCAAGGGATTTCTAAAGCCAGTTAGATGTACCCTAAATCCCCTACGGATATCCTAGAGCCGACACAAATGCAGGATCAGGGCACAATATCTCACTTTTATAGCTCGGCTCACATTTATGTTTTTGCTGAGCCGCTCAATTGACTCTTAACAGGGAAACGTTTAGATGATTTCATTGTGGAGGCTTAAATGTCCTCGTGGGAATCGAACCGGTAACGTCTTATTTGGCAGCACACCAACCCAGGCTATTACTGAAAAGCAGCTTTCAATGGTTTTCTTCAGCAGCATAGAGTTTGATATATCTTTCCGGTGTCATTTTTTTTGTTTGTCTCCTAATAAAACAACAAGGCAACTTGGCCATTAGGTTTACACACTGTGGCCCAGAGGAGCTGTTGGAACTTCATTAATTCTGTTAGTTTTTATAGTCTGCTCATTCTGAGCTTTACTTAACCGTCACAGAGCGGTGAAATTTGTGCCTGCCGCTGGTAAAGCAATCTATTTGTTTACTGGATCGGGCTTAAAAAAGTAAGGACATGGTAAAACATTTAGCCACTAACCAATTAGCGCGTGCAGTCTTCACTTTGTTTACATAAAAACCTCCCTAATAACTCATTTTTCTCCATTTCTCACTCGTGATGGCAAACAAATTGACAATGCAACTTTTGTTATGAGGGCAATCCTGTTTGCGCAGCAGGCTTATTATGCATGTTTAAACACTGCTTATTAGGTTGCATAATTCAAATTGATGCAGACCCCCCCCTACATCCTTCTATTAAAGGTGCAGTAGGTAAGACTTATAAAACTAACTTTCTGTCATATTTGCTGAAACTGACCCTATGTTCCACACATGAAGCAGGTCATTTAAAAATAAATCTGGCTCCTCTGGCACCACCTACAGCCTGTGGTGCGATTTGCAAAAATCCACCACTCCCTGTTCAGATGCACCAATCAGGGCGGGGGGGTGTCTAACTGCGTGTCCTTGTGAGGGGAGGGGCTTAGGAGACCGTTTTGGGCTTTAGCAGAAAGGGGGGAGGGACTGAGAAGTCCTGGATCTTCCCAATCCTACCTACAGCACCTTTAACTAACATCAGATCCAGTGAGCAAAAGGACTTGTGATGTGTTCTCACTGAACGCCGTTTGAAAAGCGTTTCATTTGGACTAATCACCGTGTTACGGTATCATTTATTATTTGGTTGATAGCTCAGTCACTGCTTGGGAAGTCCATTGGCGTTTACTCGTCTGAGCTGAAAGCTGCATTGCAGTACTTTTTTTTTCTTGAGGTAGGAGGTATAGAAAGGCTGCTGCGTGTCCTCTGAGAAGATGCACTATCGACCTCCTTCCAGATGCCATTATCAGTCTCATGCAGCATGAAATGGGGCTTCTCATTAGCCTGTGTGTATCACAGTTTGTGTTTTTTTTTCACATTTTACAGGTGTATGCATTTTTACACAGTGTGAGTGCTGCATATACAGTAGGTAAAAGCAGCAGCACATATAGTATGCTTCTGCAAACGTGCCCATGTGCGCAAACTACCTCCAAAGGGTAAAAAAAAAAACTGACTGGCAGGGACTGTCTTCTGGCGGCAGGGAGACAGAGAGGTTTGTTTGGCCGGTGGGCAGTAACATTCATTAAGATACCATTAAGATACTAAAAGTTCCCCTCATTAATCACTCCACTCATAAAACCCTAAAGAGGAGAACCAGCAAACCTTTCTCTCTTTCAGCCTCCTCTGCTCTGCTCCCTGTCTTCCTGCCCTCCTTTACAGACTGGCCTATTTAAGTCCTACACAGGTTGGATCCGCTTCTCTCTGTCGTTCTTTCACTCTCTCTCTCTTCCTCTCCCCGCACTTTGTCATTTTAGATTAAATCTACCATCAGTCAAGCATGCGCTCACACACACACACACACACACACACACACACACACACACACACACACACACACACAGCCACTTTCAGGTATTTTTTAATGATTCAACGCCTTTAAATCATCGAACATTTTAAATCTCTCCCTTTTTAGCTCTTTTCTAGATGTGTCTATTGATTTTGACTTGTCTCTCTTAGACACAGGGTCTCCGCAGCCGTTTCGGGGCAGGTGATAGATACGAGAAGCTCCCTAACTCTGCTAATTACAACTTTAAAACCACGAGGCCATCGTTTCGTTTGATGATGAAATCAAGGACACTGGGGATGATTTTTCATAATAAAAACTGTGCTATAAATGAATGTTGCGATGTGTGTCCATTCACTGGCGTGTCAGTGGCAGTTGACAAGCCAGCGAAGGCATAGCCTCGCATACAGCCACACTTTACAGTTAATTACACCATGTCTGTAGCTGCAGGGACAGTTTGATGAGGAATCAGCTTTGTTGTCTGTCTATACTTTAATAACCCATATAATGAGAGGGAGAGTTACACACCTCACCCAGATCAATCTCAAAGGTCACTAATTACTGTATATATGTACGTAAGTGTGTGTAAGGCTGTGTGTGTCTAAGCATGTCTACCACCGGCAACCCTGGATCTATGAGTGCACGCATGTGTGTCTGTATGTGTAAGATAAGCAAGGCAAGGCAGCTTTATTTGTATAGCACATTTCAGCAACAAGGCAATTTAAAGTGCTTTACATAAAACATTAAGAACAATTAAAACAATGACAAATATAAAAACTGCTAAAATCGAATAAGACAGATATGAAATACAAGAATACAAGTTACATTGCACTGTAAGAAATGAACAATTACTTAAAAAAAATGCAGCATCAAAAAGAAAAGTCATTCAAGATACTGTGAATTTTTACGTCTGTATTGCATCCATAATGTCCGACGCCTCCCCGTGTTTGATGTGTTTTCTGTGTGCAGGTTTCCTTCATCCAGAACCTGGTGTTCTGTGTGGAAAGGGCCTACAGGGTGCCTGACTACGGCATGTGGGAGAGAGGCAGCAAATACAACAACGGCAGCACTGAGCTGCATTCCAGGTCAGTCAAAGGCTCAGCAACACAAAGAATATTCAAAATAAATGTACTGAATAGTAGAGCTCGAATGTGGGTATTTACAGGTAGTTACCAAGGGAAACTGCTAAATGCTATTATCTAGTCTCTTTAAACATTATAACAACATTTTTACAACACAGGTATACAGACGTGAATAGCTCAAACTAAACTACAGAGACTCTGAGAGAGTCAGAGTAACATAGGTTTTATTTTCTCCTCGGTGTCTCAGCAGAAATGTATATATGCACATTTCCCTGTTGCATGTTAGCTTTTTTGTTGAATTCTTGATGCCCATGCCAGTGCAGAGTGTGTGTGTGTTACCGTTGGCTACGTGCCTAGCGTGTGTGTGGTATCAATTACGATCTACGCTGAATGGAGAAAAACAAAGGGAATGTTGCGAAACAAACCAGGAGGAGCTGAAATTAAGTAGTAAAGTTAGTTAGGAAAAAAAACATGGCAACAACCATGTGGCTAGTGGAGAATCTGATTGGATGGTAACTTTAAAAATCTCCAAGATGTGTTGGCTGGTTATCAAAAAACATATAATATATTATAGAGTTTGATATACAAACTCTATAATAACAGCTTTTCTTTGGTCGTTGTTTTTAACTGGTGGATGCCTCCAAATTATTATTAATTATATATTATATAATTATTAATAATAATAATAATTATTTTTATTTTAGCGCTATCTTTTATGTCTTGTCTTAAAGCTGACTTTCATCAAATTTGATCTGTGAAATGAATTGGAAGGGAGGAAGCACCTCGAGATTTTGAGCCACTCAGGCAAAGTTTCAGCTTCTAGTTTTCCCTCTCTCTCTGACAACCACTTCTGTTCAGGTGAAACCGGAGGTCCTGCCTGCTGCTTTCCCACTTGCTTGCAGGGGGGTGGGCTCTTTCAGACAACAGATACCAGAGGTGTCTAGCATGGTGGCAGCTACATGGTCAGTAGTCTGTATCCACGTTCCACTTCCGGGATTGCTCCATTGCCGATGGAAATTCCGCCAGATTTCACTCATTTAGGCCGGATATCCGTTGCCTTGGGCTTTCGTTGTGTTGGCATTTTAAACTCCGGTGGATTTGTGAGGACTATGGTTAACTGCTCCTCAGATCTCTGCAGGGTAAATCCAGACAGCTAGCTAGACTATCTGTCCAATCTGAGTTTTCTCGCACGACTAAAAAAACTTTTAAACGTACCCATGTTCCACCAAAACAAGTTCCTTCCTGAGACTATTTTGCAGAGGCACCATCGCTTCATACGGCAGAGCACGTTTTTCCCCCATCCTGGAAGGCTGTGTTGATGTTTGTTTTCATGAGTTTTTTAAAAGCCCTTCTAGGGACGGGCATTGGAAATTAGCAATAGCTATAAATGCTGTGATGCTGTACATTGGATATCTTTTGCACAAATGTCTATGTCTAAGCATCTGTCCCTATTCAAATAAACATGAAATGAAAAATAGCCTTAGCTTAGACAGTGAACTCAGATTCCAGCAAGTTTTTTGTTACGTTCTCCTAACTGATTTATCATTCAAGGTTGAACGGGCCTCCCTCTCCTCTCTTAATGTCTTGATAAAGATCCTCAATTTCTGCCATTGCTTATCTCTGCAAAGCATGTTTTTATTTCTTTCTCCAACAGTCCAAGGCTATTGGCAGCAGCTTGCCAAGATACCCTCGAGAAAAGATAACAAATTTGATGTAGTGTAGAAGCCCTGTGTCTTGCGCTTCTTGTATTTCCTCCCCTCGAGGTCAGGCTTTGGATTTCCACAAATAGTAAGCTAGCTTATACATGTTGTTGCGTAATTAACATTCTGTACGCGAACAGTGAACTGTGGCAGAGGCAGATTTAAAAAAAAAAAAATGGTTCCATGTAAACAAGATCTGTGTAAATGATCAAATTGAGCAGTGATTTCTAGTCCAAGAGTGCCAGTGGGCAGTGGAAGGCTCAGTGGAAATGAACAGGAAAGGATGTGTTCATTTTGGCAGAGTATTGATATATCCATATCAAATCAAATTATTGCTTCTGCTTCATGTTTATCGTCACAACCAGTCAAATTGTTAGACTGGAGTGTTTTATTTAAAGTGATGAGTTAAACATGGGGACATTTTAAAAAAACAGGACTGTGCTCATAAGTTCATAAATATGTCATCATTATCTCTCATTCATTATTCAATTTTTACATTCATTTTACAACAGTCAAAATGAAATATTTGAAATATATTAAATGTGCTGTACTATACTGTATGTAATTATTATTCTGTATGTTACCATCCCTTTATATCATGGCCAGTCAATACTGGTTTACAAACTGGGCAAAGTAGGCAACTAGCTGAGTGCCCCTAGTCTGGCTATCAGCAGACCAAGCTCAATCTTTTATGATTGAACATTAGTCTGGGGCGTCTGCTCTGTATGTTCTACTGCACAAGAGGCGTGATCAACAGGCATAGTTCAAATGACTCTGTACGCAATTGGATAGTCTTTCAACCAATCAGACCAACGAGACGGGTGACGTAGCAGCGACAACGCAACAAACGGGTTGCTGCGCTTTGGTGGCCGCCATGTTGAATGTAAACAAGAAGCTGCTTGGTCGCTTCTCTATTGTCATCGTGTTAAACCCGCCAATAGCGCGCCAGGTGGATAAGCCAGTTTGTGATTGGTCCCCGCAAAATTGTAATGGAAGCAGAATAGATAAACATACAGGTTTCCAGCCTGAGCTGCAGGGAGAAATCACATTGCCGGCAGATCGGGCTGGGGTTACCCAGTCTAGAGTGCCCCCAGACCTCCAAAAGTCCCAGGTTAACTTGGTTCAGTTGGTTTATGGTCATTTGATTACTAACTAATGGCTTACGATGTTGAGTTTGCTCAGATGTTTGGACACTTAAAGTACATTTTCAGTTACAACGGGTCCTGCATAAACAAATTTTGTGCTAAGTTGGAATGTAAATTTCAACCCAAATGCAGACTGAGAACTCTAAGCCGGTAGTGAAAGTGAAAACAAGGTTTCTTTGCAGAATAGTTAAGTGGGAGCAAAGGCCACGTTTATCAAGGGGAGGGGGCAGGTCCGTGGTAAGGGTGAAATATTGTGAGTTAAGGAGGAACCGGGTATATGGAGTGGAGGTTGATTGTGGCTGATGACAATCAGATGGACACCTGACTCCCGCACACCTGGTTATGTGCCCGCAATTAAGACACACAAGCTATGTTTCCATCCACATGTTTTTGTCCAAATTAAGTGATATCGAATGAAAAAAGCCTTATGGAAACAGTACAATTCGATTGAATTTCATGAATATCGATTCAAAGGAAATACGTTCGGTCTCATCGGATTTTATCTTGATCGATATACGGCTTATGTGATAAACGCTCATGGAAATGTTATTTGCCGAATAAATAATGAATTGCAATTAAGTTTTAGGTCATTTTGTGGTTGCAACCCACCACAAAACGATGAAGAAGAAGTGTTAGTTAATTTCCGCCCAGTATTTCCCCTCTGTTTGCACACATGGCGGGTGTCAACAAAGACCGATGGAAATGGACGAACAAGGAGACAAGAGACTTTTTGAATTTAATTTACACCAAATAGCTAAAGGAAAAAGTTAGCATCTAGCTGGTGAACACAATCAAGCATTTAGAAACTAAAGAGCCAGATATTTCCCTCAGGAGTTGGTGGAGACCAAAACGGAAAGTGAATTTTCATCACAAACATTCATCAGGTTGCCTGAAACATGACTCCAAATGAATGCTAATCTTTGTCTGTACCTGTTTAAGGTGTAAACAGGAAACTGTTAGCACACACGTTTCCTCACATCAACTTTATATGGTAATAATATGTCAATGTTGTCTTAGTAACAGCTTGTTTTGCTGCCACCAAGTAGTCAAAACTATCAATTAATGAAGATTTGCATTTGAATCAAAATGCACATTCACACACTTAAAACTATTTTGCATGTTGCTGATTATTTGGCAGAGTATGAAATGGTCACAAGATAAGGTGGTCGTATGTTGATGTATATTTACTGTAAGAGTAAGAGAATGTTGTTGTGCAGGCTACAGCATGAGCCAATGGACTAACAGTCCACAGCAACATTTCATCATGCGAATCTTTATCTCCAACTGTCTGAACTGAAACTGTTGCATCATGATACTGTTTTGGTCCTGTTTCCTGGTATCACTTTTGTTAACCTCCTGTTTCCCCACCAAGCATCATATCTCCTCTGTTTCTGTGTGAGGGGTGCTGACAGCCTTGCTGACCTGTGTGTGTGTGTGTGTGTGTGTGTGTGTGTGTGTGTGTGTGTGTGTGTGTGTGTGTGTGTGTGTGTGTGTGTGTGTGTGTGTGTGTGTGTGTGTGTGTTTCACAGAACTACATGTAGTTTGAGCAGAGCTCTTTTCCAGGCTGAATTAGCCAGCCATGCTCTGTATTTTAAGCATTGATTCAGGCTTCACTAATGGTATTGAATGCATTTTCATATGTCAGCAGATCTACCAGCAGTCAATGCCAAATTCCCCTGCAATCCTTCCCCCCTCATTTTCTTTTCTAGGGAAATCTTGGCCGGGTAGAAAGGGAAACAAAGTGACAGTGAAATTGATTCACTTTAAGTCTGCATCGCAATCACAGTAGCCAGCCAGTGTGAAATTTAGTACAAGTTTTTTATTAAAGAGATCCATTATCTGAAGTAGACCTCAATCTGGGGACCCTTCATCTTTATTGAATCCTAACATAGCAGTTTAAAGGACCAATATGTAATACTGACCGCAAGCGTTTAAAATGGGTACTGCAGTCCGTAGACTTGGAGCTCACGCAGGTTTCCAGGTTAAGAACGCTGACAAGTTACTTACTACTTTCCAGATCCCGTTAATAATATAAATGAAATGGGGCGCCCTGGTAGCTCACCTGGTAGAGCATGGGCCCCATGTACCAAAACTCAGTCCTTACCGCAGCGGCCCAGGGTTTAAATCCAGCCTGCGGCCTTTTGCTGCATGTCTCCCCCCTTTCCTGTCAACTGTCTTATCAATTAAAGGCTAAAATGCTCAAAAAATAATCCTTAAAAAAAGGGTTAAAATCATAACAATAAAAATGAAATAAACATATACCCTTTTTTCCATAAAGATTATTACTTTGTCTCAGTTTATGTGTAGAAGAATACAAATATTTGTTGTTGCTATGTATCTACAACATAATTTATTATAGAAGCTTGTCTATTCCATAGACTGTATATTAATGGACAGAGCATGTGTGACATCACCCATTGGTTTGCGGAGATCTGCTATCCGTCGTGGAGTTTGCCGTATCCTGGTTGCGAATGTGACAGTTTTAGACGAGAGGGAGGAGTGAGGGAGGAGCCCTTACACTCTACGATACGTTACACTCTTTCACTGGCAATCACATCATAGCCACCCCCTAAAACACCCCCTGCTTTATCGCTGATTTTAAAATCAACAAGACCATAATTCAAAAAATGAACATCGTTCTGTGTTGCAGAAGACTTAAAACTAGCGATTGAGACCATAAACTCATTATGAAGATGTTTACCGAGGTAATAAATCAAGTGAGAAGTGGGTCACTTTCTCATAGACGCTACAGAAACCGACCTCCTTTTGCAACCACACATGTCGCCTCTTGCTGGAATTCAGATAGAATGCAGGTTTAAGGAAAGAATATACAGTCTATGGTCTATACACTGTACATTACACATTATGGATGCATTTCAGTTTATAACAAAGTGGGAATCATCTTACTATGCAACATATCATAACCATGAAGCTGGCAGTGGTAGCCACAAGTATATTCTATAACGTACCATACCATACAATGCAGAGCGACCTATAGAGAACTTTAATGAGGCTAGGCGGTTGTTTCGCCAAAGTAACTAAGTCGAGCACTCTATAATAATTTAATGTGACTACCCAAATGAAATTACTTGAAATGCTCCAAGCTGTCCCCATCTTTCATATGCATCTCCAATATTGAACCGTGTTGTGTCTCTGGTCATGCTAGATGCCTAAGTTTGCTTACGTTTTTTAGGTCGGGTCGAATCTATTTTTGTTGATCCAGTTATTTCGGTTGCTGCTTCCATTGCTGAGGCACGCTGTGTTTGTGACCAAAACAAAAACAGACGTTCCAGACCAGAGTGGAAATTTCAAAGGAAAACATACTGGCTTTAGCATTGTTGTCAGAGAAGAAAGTATTGTTTCCTCAGTATCTAATGACAATGCAGTAAATATATTACATATTGCTTTTTTAAGATTCAAGAGCAATTTCTGAAAGCTGTTTGGGCGGAGCTGACAATTGAAAGACCCCATGGTTCACATCACAGAAACACATTTGTTGTCACTCTTATTATATGCATTATTACACATCTGTCCTTTAGTGCATCACTGTCAGTGATATCTGCTTATTGTGTGTTGTGTCTCTGTTTCTTTCTTCTGCAGCTCTGTGGGCCTGGCTAAAGCTGCTCTGGAGGCCATCAATGGATTCAACCTGTTTGGAAACCAGGTATCTGAAGAATTCACCCACTCCTTAAACATTTCCTCCTCCTCATATGAATCCCAAGAGACACATGTACAGTATTTGTCTCTTGTCTAATCCTGTCCCATGGCACAAGATCACATGATAGATGGACAGCCTATTTTCTGATTCAAATCTGCAGAGGCCCATTACAGCTCAATACATCCGTGAGATATGCTCGAGGTTTGCATCCTGTGTAGACTTACCTGCGTCACAATCTGAATTTATGGAAAACCACATTTGTGTTTGGCTCAGCAGACTCAATGGCCACAGTTGATGTTTGATCCTGGTTTCTTTCCGAATCTCGTCCATCAGTAGATATGTTTCTATTTTTTTTTTGCCTGTGTGGAGGAAAGGACAACCAGGGAAATTCATTACATCTGCTAATGGATTAGAAAATGAAGCCCTGCACTTAGCAAGCCTCCTCCCTTATTATCTTTTCTTCTTGGTTCTCCGGATATCTATTGCATCTGAGTATTTTTACGTGCGGGGCTGTCAGGATGAGTGTATATTAAAGTCTCTGTTTGTTTTTCTCTCCTGATCAGCTGCAAGATAAAGGGTTTAACTGTGCCTGCAAATGGATGTTGTCACCAAGCTCAGCTTGTTGAAAGAATCAATTTATAGAGGTAGCTGCTTTATGATCCATACTGTGTGGGGCCTCCGTAAGTGTGGGTGTCTCATCCAGTCTCTTGTCCAACTGTGGGAATGGAAGTGCTACAAGCCAGCCAGTTGCTTATTAATGATCTCTATCAATCATTTCCCCGCTTACTCTCATCCTTCCAACACCAAATGCAACTCCCCCAACCCTTTCAACCGGAACATTTCGTACTTTCTGAACTCCGCTATCACAATTTACACCAGCTGCAGACTCTTGTGGGTGTGTGTCACATTTAGCCTTTGTACTAGATGAATGAACACACAGGCCGCTGTTTGGTGAACTTTTGATTTTTTTTTTCACGACCCCTCCGAGTCACATAACAGATGCAAAGATAGCAGCTTCTTCTCGGTGTGACAAATTAAACTCTGCAGATAAAATTGATCTCGCCAAGAGGAGGATCCTCCCCCCTTTAAAGCCAGTCATTAAATTGGCAATGGACTCTCAGGGTTTGTCACCTAATTCACACCCAGTGAAGAGCAGGCATGCAGTAGAGTGGACACACACCTAACTGCAATATTTTTTTTACCCCCCTATGTCTGCATGTGGAAGAGAGGGTACTTTTCTATGCTGACATAAATCTTTCAATTTAATTAATGCACAGAAAGGGATGTCAAGTTGATGTACATTATGATCTTGGAAAGGGGTATTATATAATCTACATCCTGTCAACATTTATTAGCAACCCATAATAATAGCAGTGACATTGATGGCTTTCTGGCATAGACTACACTAACCTGTAATTGACTCGTATTATACAGTCACATTTTCATTACAGAGGGATGAGCGCTAGGTGGAAGGGGTAAGTGGGGTGGTATGGAAAAGTAGAGATAGAGAATAAAAATACAAACTTAAAAATATTACTGATTTTTGTATATTGGCAGTTATTTGCCTGTAGTATGGCAGCCAGTCATAGTTTTCTAATCTCTCTACACGTCAATTTAATCCTTTAAAGTCCCAGTGTGTAACGTGTTTAGTTGTTCATTATCAAAATCTATGTTGCCCGTTCACCAACTTGTCCTTTTTCATGAATATTTACCTCCACCATCAACTCCAAGTATTCATCATGGCTTGAAATTTTACATTTGCATTTACATTTACGTTTGCATGAACTGGGGTAGACGCTCCATATTCATGCTCCATCTTGAAATACGTTAGCCGGTAAGGGACATACAGGACATACTGCTCCGCCTTTTGCGTTTTCTCTGTCACATGATAAACTCCCAGCTGCTGCTAATGCTGCTAATGGGTATCGTAGCTTCCCGGCCCCCGGCAAGTTTGAAGAAGGAAACATGGAGGACCACATGTATTCAAAATCCAAATTTCAGGAACAGGAGTCTTCTTCTTCTTCGCCCAGAAAAAGAAAAAGGAGATTGAAAAGAGCAAGAGACCAGCTTTTTGAAGCGTGAAGGCTACCGTAGCTGGAATACCTACTTTGAACTGCGTGGTGCGAGAGAGTTGATTGTAATATATGATCTCAACGCTAGATTCCTATAAATTGGACCGTTGATGGTTTTCTCTCTCTATTGCTAGAGCACATTTAGATTTTTGATATCTTGCATCTCTTTAACCATCTCTAGCACCTAGCTGAAGTACAGGCCCAAAGCAATACCCAGAGTGCACTGCAGTTTTCAGAACATTTTCAGGCACGACTCTGTTTAAAATGCTCACCGAACAGAATGATAAAAAACTTTTAAGGCCAATATTTTAAAGACATGCTCAATCAGTTGAGTTGTCCATTAAAGAAGCCCCGTGGTGAGGAGCAGAGAGTAACAACGGGGCTTTTCAGGTGCTGTGACCAAATCACTCCGCCCAAGTAGCAGAGAGTAGCAGTGCTTCACCTTTCTGAGAATATAGTCCCCAGTATGTATACGGTTAGAAGATGGCTGTGTGTCATGTGACCTTGTTATTTGTACACGCTGTGACTATACAAATCACAACATGTAAATAGGAAAATGTTGCCGTTATTTTGTCACTTATTGGGAGCACTAGGCTAGTTGGAGCGGGTTACCTCCAGGATCTGGGCTAAGCTAGGCTAGCGGTGGGTGCGTCAGACAGAGTTACAACGTGCGCGGAGATGAGAAGGGTATGTATGGACTTATCTAACTCTGGGGGATACGGTGAACAAGACAAGCATTTAAGAGTTCAAGCACAAAAAACATAATAGCAGCTATTGGATATTGACCTCTTCACTCTGATCACTGGGGTTTAGAGTGTGTGTCCAGATTGAGGTGAACAACCAGCAATTGTTTGTAGAAAGGCATAACAAAAAGAGCCATCGCTCAAAAAACTGTTGTTGCACCAAAAGAAGTCTCATATGTCTTACTTTTTTACTATTATTTTTCTTATTGATTTTACTGTGTTGGAACTTAACATCAACCTGCTTAAGGGACTAAATATGTAAATTAGCCACTGGCTATAATCGTGCATATTTACAAAAATGTTCATCAATATGCACTGTCCCTATTTTAAATAAATAAATCACAAATCAAATGTAGTTCCACAATGTCTTTTTTGTTATTTTTATATAATCATTAATTCATTATTCTTTTTAATTTCCATATATATATATATGTGTGTGTGTATATATATGTGTGTGTATATATGTGTATATATGTGTGTGTATATATGTGTATATATGTGTGTGTATATATGTGTATATATGTGTGTATATATGTGTATATATGTGTATATATATATGTGTATATATATATGTATATATATATGTATTTATATATATGTGTATATATATGTATATATATATATATGTGTATATATATGTATATATATATATATATGTGTATATATATATGTGTCTCATTGATCTCAATCATTTGATAGAGGCTCATTTAAGAACTGTGTTCAGTTATTCAGTTAGACATGTTTGTTGTAGTGTCCAAAGCAACTAAAAAAAAAGGCAAAAAGTAATCTTTTTTCCATTGGATTATTTTTGAACGTACATAAAATACAGTTTGGAATGTAATCTTTTTTTAAAAAGAAAATGTTAGCCGAGTGAAGGAAACCACAGTAAAAAATCCAAGACAAAATCACTCATCTTACAGGCTCAGTTTTCTTACACTCTGCTTTTATAACATCAGAAAAGGTCTGAATCCCCCTAGCCTTTTTTTTGCAGCGCCTGGCATAAATATCCTTTAGGCAGGGTAAGGCACCGCCTATTGTATGTTCAGCTGAACGAACCACTCCTTGCAGGGCCTTGCGGTCCTGTTCGGCTGTGATGTTCCCCATCAGGGCGCTGTCGATGCTGCAGGAGTAGAAACTGCTCAGGATTTGAGGGGATAACAGGAATATACCTCAAATGTCTGAGGTGAAACCGTCTCTGCCTTGCCTTTCTCACCACTGAGTCAGTATACAGCGCCCAGGTCAGACCCTCGGGGATGTGGACACCAAGAGTGGGCAATTTCACTCACTTGTCTTACATCTGCTTACATTGGTGGCCAGCAATCCACTGCACTATGCAAATTGCGAGAGGAAAGCTTGCTGATTTGACTAAAAGCCCTGGCTGGATCTGTGTTGGAGGTAAAAAAAAGTAGACTGGCAATATTCATACATAATGCATTTTACTTGCATTAGAAACTGCTTAGCAGGTTGCAGGAGTGACAGTTGGTTTAATGTAAGTGCTGCTGATGGATGGATGGATGGATGAAGTGGACTGGACCAGTTTTTTAGAACCAGAAAGCCAGTTTGATCACTTCCTTTACTAAGTAAAAGTATAAACTGCCCCTCCTCTCTCTCCCGGAGGTGTTTAAGTGCACTGGATGAACAGACTGCATTGTAGTAGCAGCACTTTTTTTGTACGTGGGGACTTTTGAAGTGATAGGAAGACTCTCGACTGTTCAAGCACTCCCACACTGTACTTCAAAAACATGTGCAACCCAAAAATATCAGCCTGGTTTTACAGCAAAAGTGTGTGAGTGCGTTTTGATGTGCAGAGGTGTGAGGTGTGATGGAGGGGGCTTTAAAGTGGGCATTCATTTGTTTTAGCCATTTAGTTTTTTTTCCCTGAAAAATGACAGAGGAATTGTTGTGCATCTTTGTGAATTTTTGTGGGTGTAAACAGGCAGAACATGAGAGCGTGTGCTGCTGTTGTGCCTGTAACCGGTGAATAGTTCAGCTCTGACTGGGATGTGTATTGCTCTGCAGGGCTGTTCCTGGTCGGTGATATTTGTGGATCTGGACGCCCACAACAGGAACAGACAAACGCTGTGCTCCCTACTGCCCCGAGAGTCTCGCTCACATGTGAGTTCATCTATCTATAACTACTAAATCCACCCTACAAATGAGTGAAACAACCTACAAAATAAAGCATAAGATAATGTAAAAGGGGATGTTTAAATGCATATTTTGTATCAGAACTAGTTAGTTAATCCATTGTAGATTTTAGAAAAATATCCAAAGTAGAACATATTGATGCAACGTGTTTCTTTGACTAAGAGGAGCAGCTGTGGGCATAATCTCTACCAATCAAAAGACTAAATTAGATGCCTGCCAAACATATGCCAAAAACTTCAAAAAATGTTAATTGTGCATTGTTAGCAACTAATGGGGATCCGAATAAAGGAATTAATAAACGACATACTCACGTCAATGTCAGTGGATATCTTTTATTCAAAAATGTTACTTATGGTGCAGCCGTTACACTGCCCATACCTGTGTTATTGATGGTTCAGCCTTGACAAGAAAGGAAGGAAGTGAGAGGTGGCTGCAGAGCTAGAGGGAGGTAAAGTTGAAAAAGGAAGGGGTGAAAGAAATAAGTGGTACGTTGAGAAAAAAGCAAGAGCAAAACCATTCCCTTCTCTCCACTCCACCGCTTGCAGACACTTAAATGATCACATCTCTCTCTCTCTCTCTCTCTCTCTCTCTCTCTCTCTCTCTCTCTCTCTCTCTCTCTCTGTGTGCTGATTGTCTCAGGCAGAATAGCCGCAGTCAGATTGAGAGGAAATGAGTGTAATTATGACGACTAGAGTGACATAATAGCTGTAAGAGATTAACTTTAAGGAGCTGGAAGGATGGAGAACAGTAGGGAGCGAGAGATCAACATGTGGAAAGCAAGTAATTTATTTTTGGAAGCTCTGCCGTCTATTAATAAACCTTAGATATTCATGGCTGTTTGCAGTGAGGCTGGGGCCTAATAGCTTTAATTCCCACTGCTTAATAGAGTAAACCAAACAAACAAAAAAAATTAATTGAGAGAATTAGAGTTTAAAGTTTGTCAAGCCTGATAACAATATTAATTCCCAATGATTGTTCCAATTCAGTCCTTCTATAGTGTGCTGTTCACAACCAGGGGCTTTCACTCTTAAGATGGTAAAAGGCATCAACAGCTGTCTAATGTATGACCCTTTAGTACATAAAGATTGAGCCTGTGCTAAATCAACCCTGTCTCATAAAAATGACATTCCCATTCAGCTGAACTGCATTCTTAATGACGTTTTGAGGGAAGCATTTGTTTCAACACATCCTCGTACCAGTAACAGGCAGCGGTCACAGTTTTAAACATGTTAAAATGGTTGTTGTTTTAAGTTGAAACAAAAGTACTTCAAACTAGAGCTGGGCAATAAATCAATATTATATCGGTATCGTGATATGAGACTAGATATCGTCTTAGATTTTGGATATCGTAATATGGCATAAGCGTTGTCTTTTCCTGGTTTTAAAGGCTGCATTACAGTAAAGTGATGTCATTTTCTGAACTTACCAGACTGTTGTAACTCTTCTATTATTTGCTTTTACCCACTTAGTCATTATATGCACATTACTGGCAATTATTTATCAAAATTCTCATTGTGTAAATATGTTGTGAAAGCACCAATAGTCAACACTACAATATTGTTGCGATATCGACGTATTTGGTCAAACATATTGTGATATTTGATTTTCTCCATATCGCCCAGCCCTACTTCAAATGAGTTAGTTTGTTACGTAACTTACAGTAAGTTATGTACGTAAGTTAAGTACTAACGTATGTAATGTAATTTAAGTACATTACGTAAGTTAACTTACGTAAGTTAAAATAACTCAGCTTTGACTTTTAGTTTCACACAAACAGCTGTCTCCTGGGTGAGTTTGACCCACCCATCCACCCAAAAAGGATCTCCTCCTGAGGCGGACTTTAATTAGAAATGTATTTGTGATATGTGACGTCAAAGACATCCAAGAGAGAATCTATTTTTAATGACATTCAGTTTTGACTCTTAACGTAGCATAGGATTTAATTCTAATTCCACAATTATTTTTAATAGATATTATTACTCTGTTGAACATAATTTAAGTTTAGCTATGGTCATATGAATTTTAATTATGAAACGTTTGTCTTGTAGTAACTCATACACTGTAAAACAAACAAAAAATCAATCATTGTGGAACAGTGTTTCATTTCACTGAAGAAGAAAAACCAACCTGTGGTTGGGGTTGTTATTTGTGTAAATTAAATCTTTTGTCCCTGGCAGAACACAGATGCAGCCTTGCTTCCAACCATCAGCTATCCTGCGTTTGCAGTAGATGATGATGCCCTCTACAGTCAGACGCTGGACAAGATTGTCCGCAAGCTGCGGGGCAAATACGGCTTCAAACGTTTCCTCCGTGATGGCTACCGCACCACTAATGAAGACAAGAATCGCCGCTTCTACAAACCCGCTGAAATGAAGGTTGGTGCTGGTGGGACACTTAATCATTATTTTATCTTTTTCAATTTTCTTTTTCTTTGTTGCTTCTATTGTTGCTTCTACTGATTTTTTCTTTAGTGCTTAAGTGAAATCCTCCAACTTTTAATTTTAGACAATAGACCTCCCTGACTAGACCTGGATTGTTTAGAGTGCTCCAGCATGTTATCATATCAGACAGACATATACAAACACAGAAAATGTCACTTATCCTCCTAAGTTTTAGCAAGACACATAGCTGAGTGTCATTAGCATAGCAGTTGGAATAAATATTACATCTGTGGATAATATTCTCAAAGAGAGCATTACAAACCGTAAAGGATCCAGGATATATCCCTGGGGAACTCCACTCTACACGAGAGGAAGCAGTCCCTCCTTCCATAACAGAGAATGACCTGCTACACCACCAACTTTACAGACAGCCGTTTGAACTTCAGGTCATGGAGACTTACAAACAAATAAAACACAGCATGCATACTGAGATACAAAGGTATCTCAATCACAATTAGTTAAAGCATGTCAAAGGATATAATGTTTGAAAATGTACCTAGAGTTTATTTCAGGTAACTACTTGTTACTGCAGAGGAAAAGGCAGAGTGCCAATGGTTGGCAATGCATAAAACCTGAAATAGTGCAACTTGAAAGTGCTTGAGTGTGACATTTGAAAAGTTTTCGAAATTGTTAAGCCTGTAAAGGTATTATCCTTTCATGATAATGCTCAGAAATCTGTCTGACTTAGCCTCTCTCATTTCAAGTGTTTTAATCCTCCAGGTATTTCAACCTCAATAGTAGTGTATTTGTGTGTGTGCGTGAGCCCCTGTCAGTGAGTGTGCTCATGCATATATATGTATGTGATTTATTGTCCTTTTCTGAATCCCCCGTGATCCCGGCGAAATAGCAGTACATTCTCTTCAAAATGAGCTCAGTGAGCAAACGATGAGTGAGTCAGAGGAAGGACTTTTAATGCTAAACAAATCATTGCATTAGCTGCAGAACTAACCTCCCAAATTTAATGAGCTCAGAGAGGCAGATGGAGAGAACAACCGTGATCTGCAAGAAGGCAGGGGCAACTGGAGTTTGTGTTTGGTTTAGATGATGTTTCATCTCTCATCCAAGAGGTGTCATCAGTTCGACTGCGGGGTGGGTCATTCACACCTTAATGTCACAAGGCATTGAGGCCACCTGAGACTAAGGTTTAGATTGTTGTGCTACAGATTCACAGAGGAGTACTGGGGGGGACTCTACTCCTCTTTTCAGAGAGTTCATAAGGCCTACTAAAGTCACCAGTTCTAGTGTCAAAGTGACTAAGTTGGCGACGCTGACTCTGACACAACTTGATAATATTACTTTACTTTAATCCCACCCATTTTTGTATCTTTTGGGTGGTTCCCCTGAAAGAAATCACCCTCTCCTCTCAAGTAGTATAATTGAGGCTGACAGTTCAGTAGGCACGGCTCAATACACATTAACTGATGACCAACAAAACCAAATGTCATCTCCCTTTATTTCAACTAGCAGTTTACTGTGTATTATCAGAACAAACTAACTTCAAATTATAATTTGGTCAAAGCTCTGTGATAAAAGATTTAGAAAAGCTGTTCATATAAGCGAATATTTTAAAGGTTTAATGTAACGCTATCCAAAATCCTAATCATGGTTTTGTGTAACTATATTAATAAAACAGCAGACTGGAGGCGCGACGAAGGACCGAACACTTTATTTCTTTCTCCTTGCACTCATATTTAGCAACATAATATAAACATTGGGAGCTTCTGAGGCTTCTTCCCAGCATCTCGGCAGCAAAAGAGCCACATACAATATATTATATCAAAATGCTTATGTTGCTCAATATCTACATAATATGTAAATAGGCATCTCTTTAGCTAACATGTTTGCGATATCAACTTTGTAATATGCCAGTGTTGTGTTTACAGCTTGTTTTGCTGCTTCCAAAAGTATTGCTGGTGTAACTTATGTTAACTGTATATTTTCTATTACAAAGAAAATATTGCTTAATAATTTACAGAAGACATTGCTTAAAATATGTATTAGTTTTTTAAGATAGCTATACACATACACTACAGTTCCGTTGTGATTTGAAGGCCTTGTTGCTGGCAGAAAACAGATTTTTTTCATGTACTTCAGCAGGACTTGACAGATTGCTGCTCACAGCTTTTACTGCTGCTGTAAATGTTTGAAACAATATCACTTTTACAAAATGAGATTTCTTTTAGCTGTTCTATTATTTGCAGAAAGGAAGGCAAAACAGAAAAAGCACAGACATTGGGAGTGCTTGCTTGATATGTCATAGAGGGCACTCGTGGGGGCACCAACTCTTAACCACTTAGAATACTTTGCAACAAGCTTTCTTTAATCCCGCAACTAATACGATACAAAGACTCTGAGGCTAAAAATTAGCAAGCCTTTTTTAATTCCTCCGTTCCTTCAGGCTCCATCCTGCCCTCAGTCCTACCAGCAGATTTGCAGTGGAAGACGATGTCAGCTAAGTTTAATACATTTATCTCCTGATCACTCCTGCTGCCATTTGCCTTGCCTCTAATATATTTGCTACCACATCAACAAATACTGCAAGTAATAAGAATCCAGTTACATAAGAGGAAACTGTGCCCGGTGTTAATATTGAACAATACAGTAAATATTACTCACAGAATTACCATTTTTCCATGTTAGAAATTATGCACTTGCCAATTGTACAGGTATACCAACATTACAAACATAGTACATAACCCAAAAGTCAAATACTTTCCACCTTTGAGTCATAAGCATACACACACAGAGAAATGAAATGTCTGACACAGTGTGAGCTGTAGACCAGGTCTCCCTGCAGAAGACATGGAGTGAAGTTGTTGTTGGTGTTTAAGAGAGAATTCACAGCAGGGCCAACGTCTGTGCTCCCTGTCTGTTTACCATTGACAGAGAGCAGCAGCCTGTGTGATAGACAGTTTTACCAATCAGTCAAGCTGCTCAAGCACAAAACACCAGGGATCCCTGCCTGTTTACAGCCTCAACAGGCCAAAAAGCACAGGCCTCACTGGGTGACTGCCTTAGCTCTCTCCACCTCCCTCTACATAAACCTTCCTCTGCTTCTGTATCTCTTTATGCATGTTTTTTTTTCTTTTCATTTTACATCCTTCTCTCACCCCCTGATAGCTACTATAGCTTCTCATCTCCGCTGGAACACATAGTGTGAAGCCACATATACTGCACCTGCATAATCACAGGGTGCTGACGTGAAGCACATTTAAGCCTGCAGACAGTAGTATCTGCTTGGTGATGGTGAACGCAGCTCCCACATATTATAGTGTGTGCCAGCTCCATACCAGCCATTGGTTATTGCATTAAGATGTAATCTATTGTATCTTCAATCAGTGTGGAGATTAATGAAAAAGATTAGGGACATAGATAGTCAGGACGATTTTATGGTCTAAAATGCACACGCACGCACGCACACAAACATTTTTTAACGGTAGAGTTTAGAGAGGCTAAAGAAATCTGCAGCTTGTTTGATCTTGATGATTTGTAGTATTTATACAAAGATGGTGACTAAGAAAAGAGTTCTCCTGTAAATGTAGAGCTGCTAAAATGTCTACAGTGTGTTTGTGCTGATCCTCTTTAGGTGAGCATAAACAAGATAGGATTGAATTATTGGAATTATTAAGGCTGTGATTCACTTGACTGTCTTCTCCTCATGTGACTTGTGACCAAATGAAGGTTTTGTGTATACGTTTTGTGATGTGTGATCTATAGTAGGATTTCTGGCTGAGTAAGCTTCTGATGGTGTTCATGCCAACTTAAGTGTTTGTTTCAAAAATTCACTCCAGCTTCTGTCACATGCTGGCATACACACATACACTCATCCGTTACTCATTCCTATCGATCAGTCAGTCAGTCAGTCATACCTAGCAAAGTGGAAGGAGAGGTTTAATTCACTTAAATACTTAATAAATAAATAAATTATTCTGTGTGTTTGCTACATTTTGCCTGCTTTTTAATTGTCAAATGCCAAAATACATGAAGTACGACACAAGCGCAACACACTTCTGCTTTAACTCCTTGTCACTTTCTGATGCCGATGTGCATACATGTTAACATGGTTACCAAGTGAGTTGCATAAATATGTATATATGTTGCTTGTGTCCTACTCGATGTAATTAAGGGGCTCCATTGAATGTGTGGCTATAGGTCCTGTGTGTGTATGTGTGTGTATGTCGGGCCTGTGTGTGCAATGTGTAGAAATAACAACAGAGTGAAAGAATAGAATTTAATTTTTCCCTCAGGGATTAATAAAGTACATCTTCTTCCTCTTCTAAAGCCATTTATAAAAAATAAGTAAACCTAGCAGCCACGTAGGAACTATCCACCATTTATTTTACTGTGCAATTTCATTTTTGTTTCTCTCCTGTCTTTACGTTTTTGTTACTATTTATGAAGTAGAACCAGTTGAAGTCTTGACCTAGACTGGGTAAACCCAGCCCGATCTGCCGGTGATTTGATTTATCCCCGCAGCTCAGGCTGGAAACCTGTACAAATCTGCGGGGACCAATCACAATCACAGTGTTTGCCTTACTACCGACCAGTTTTGGTAAAAGCCTAATTTACCAGCTAGCCCCGCTGGTGGCTCTGCAAAGTACGTCACCAAGATCGTTGCTCTGATTGGTTGAAGGACTATCCAATTGCGCCCAGAGGCATTTGAACTATGCCCGTTGATCACGCCTCTTGTGCAGTAGAACATACAGAGCAGACTAATGTTCAATCTTAAAAGGTTGAGCTCGGTCTGCTGATAGCCAGACTAGTCTTGACTAGGGTTGCCGAACCGATACTTTTAAAACGATTCCGATTCCTAAACAATTCTTAAACCGATTCTTGAAAAACTGAAAAAATGACAAAAGAAAGGCTTTTTATGGAGTTTTTTTTTAAATTGAAAATTATTTCAATTTAACAATATATTAACGTTTAAATATTATAACTAAACCTAAGTCACCTAACACATAACTACAATAATTTAACAAATAACACTTACACTATTAACAAGTAACAACAAAATAAATGTTGAGTTGGTATGCCAACCAGCTTCAAACTTTAGCAGTTCTTTAGCAGAAAAATGACCATATTTGCCTTCTCTGGCAAGATAGGACACCTCTCCTGACTTATGGCATGTCCTGCACAGGAGAAAACTCTCTCAGACGGTGTCCAAGAGGTCTGTACACACCCAGGTAGGAGTTTAAAAGGGCAGACAATTTGGGGAGGCTGTCCTGCCTCCCCCACCACTAGGCTACAGGGTCTTGTCCTGAACGATAGACTAGCAGAGTAAGTGTAATGTTTACTAGCGATCACGTGCAGTCAGTGAATAGTTAATATGCTTTTACGTCCGTTTTGGTGAGCCCAGAGGAAAATATGCCATTTTAATAGTAGCCTACGTTTACGGTAGATAGCTAACGGTAGACTACAGAGAAAGTGTGATATTTTTATGTCCGTTTCAGAGCGTGTACAAAAAGCCGTCTATCAGCAGAGATTGTAGAGTAGCATGTCGGGGGAATAGCGCAGACACGTGCTTCACACCGCCACACGGCAGAAAAGGGAGAAAGAAAAAAGAGTCTGCCGGAAGGGAAAATATTTCAGTCGGAACCGAAATGAGGAACCGAAATTCGCGTTCTAATCCGGTCCGAATACTACCGTTTGCGTAGAAACCGGTATCATAGTGGAACCGGGTTTTGGTACCCAACCCTAGTCTTGACTACTAATACACATTTGTGACACCAGAGAAGATAAACCGATTAGGTGCAGTAGCATGACCTGCTGTCAGTCACCAGAATTGGATTTCCCCACGTGGGTTTCTGTAGGGCCGCTGATGATGCAGACTGACATCACTGAAACTGTCCAATGAATGAGTTCCATATTAGTCCCTATGACTTCATGCCCACAGCTCTTGGTTTGTTTGAACAGTAATAACTCATGTTTGTGTGCATTTAATTAAAATTGTTAATGTGTATTCTACTTTCAGGTCTCATAACATAACAGCAGATTTGTTTTGTTGAAATGGTGGCCCACAGCCAAACCTTTACCTATTAATTAAAAATAGACCACTGATCAAACTTTTCTCTGTGTGCCTCATGTATTAGTCACTGTACTGTAAACTTTCTGACATCTCAAACCTTCAAATGTCTTCCTCAAAACAAGCGACACAAATTTGAATGAAAGAAAATGGCCTTGCTGGGAAGCATTGTTATTCTTCTGTGCTCTGTCATTCACAATGTCATGTCTTCTATATATCTTCCCTGTGCCACGCGGTTCCATCAGCACTACTAAAGTTCAGCCATCCGCTGCTTTGAAGTCCCTGTGCCTCTCTCCTCTTTCTGAAATGGAAAAGCAATAATTACCCCTCTTCTTGTCTCTATACAGCTTTTTGATGGAATCGAGTGCGAGTTTCCCATATTTTTCATCCACATGATGATTGACGGTAAGCCTTGTTCTATCCATAGCTGCTGTTGTAATGCCTCAAGTGGGTCATTGACAAAATATAAGACAGACTTGATGCTTTTTACCTGGAAATTACCATGCCAGGTTTTAGAGGACTTAGAAACACTTTTAATAAATATGTGATGTGTGAAATATGCATGTGAACCTCGGGGAATGGTCAGAAATAAACTTAGGAGTATATTCTTTCACAATAATGTGAATTTGAGCATGATTAAATCACCGTCATGTCAGTTTATACTCCACTTATATTTGTAGGACAAATAAACTGAACTAATCTGATTTAGGGCCCAATGTCAAATCTCAGGCGTCTCAAATTGTTACCATATATTGTCTTTCAAACTGATCCAAACAGCTAAAACTAAGAGTTCAATAATCAGAAATCAGATTGCAGTTCAGCCATGCATTCATGTATAAAGCACGCGACAGTGCTTTAACTTTAAAGCTGTAATAATCCACAGATAATTCTCACCCGACTCTCCACTTCCACTCAGTTTTACTGAGTACATTAGCATCCTTCAGTTTATTGTTTTGGTCTATGGCCCGACTTTCCATTTGGGTTCACGCTCTCATCAGCATACAGATTTTTACAGTGAAGAAGCTCTAATAAATCCACTGTCCATACACATGACAGACGGAGAAAGGTAGCGACAAACTAGTCAACATAGTGGAGCATTCAGGAGATATTTCGCTCAGTAGTTGGTGGAGAGCAAAACAGATCTTATAGCGGAGAGAATATGGGATGTACATTATCAGGCTGTCGTAAACATTTTTCCATATGAATGCTAAACTTGCTATGTATCTGCTGTGTAAATAGCCAACTGTTATGTATGTGTGCGCATATTTGTGTTGCAGGGGTGTTCAGAGGAAATAAAGCTCAGGTCAAAGAATACCAGGACCTCCTTCAACCCATCATCTTCCTGTCTAGTGAGGGTGAGCAATCACATGAATACACACACACACACACACACACACACACACACACACACACACACATATCCAATAACCGATTGATGCAGGAAAATTCCGAATGCACACATACACACACACACTCTCACAGACACACACACACACACACACGCATGCAAATACAATAACCGATTGATGCAGGAAAATTCTGAATGCACACACTTATGCGCATATACGCACCCAACTTTATCTGATTTGGCACATCAATATGGTTCGTTTTGGAGCTTCTGCCTCTGTTCTCTCTCCCTGTAGCAATGAAACACTTTTTCTCATTAAATCATATCATACATATTCATGCACCACATACTGTGACCGAGACTCACAGGGGGGCGGTACATTCAAGTGAACTTTCTTCATGAGTGAAAAGCCGGGCTTCTATATTCACCTGCACCCATTGCTAGGAGGGGAGACAGTCAGTGATAGGGATAACAAGAGCGCTGAGTTTCTATCGGTCCGTTCATAATAAAACAGGAATAAATGTTGAAAGGATGAGGACGTGAGACAGATCAGGCTCTAGACATCCCCATAGTGCTTTTGTACTGGTGATGTATGGATTAACCAAACTCCTGAACAGCCAGTTCAGCCAGCCAGGCTTTTAATGGATAACACAAGTGTAATTTTTTTCTCTTTCACCATTAATATCCATGTCTAGGAAAGTCTAAACCCACAAATGTATTTGCTGCAGTCAGAAGCTGCTATTGTGTGTTCTGCTGCAGGTTTCCTACAACCTCCCGGGAGTCATGGTCTCCCAATGTTTTGATGATGGGTAGACAAATGCAGGGTGCAGCTCTGGGAGACATGCTGCTGTACTGTGGTGAATGGGAAACTAGCGTATAATACCGATGTGCCATCCTTTGAGTCAGTGTTTCTCAGGGTTAGGACCACACATTCAGGGAAATGTAGAGCAGAATTATGCGTTTTGGAGTACAAGGATTGCCGCTGGAGTTGTCTCATATGCAGGTACATCCACCATTTTTGTATCCCAGCTATTTGTACAGAGGTATTATACACCTGAAGTGACCAAATATATAATTAGTGTGAAATGTCATTTAATATCACACACACACACACACACACACTCACAGTCCCCGTCTCTCATGCCAGGCCATGCTGTGATCCCCAAATACTACTACGTACCGGCTGACTTTGTGGAAGCGGAGCAGAACAAGCATGGAAGCCAGAAGCGTTTCCCTAGCAACTCTGGCCGTGATGGGATGTTCTTCCTGTGTGGTCAGGCCCTTTACAACATCGCCATGCTGCTGGGTATGCCTCTGTGTGTGTGTTTGTGTGTGCGTGTGTGCTTTGATATGATGCTCTGAACACACAATCATTCTGTTCATCCTAATATCAGTCTGCAAGTTCATACATCATGCAAAACTAATACGACCTAAAGGTCATATTTTATGAGATGTATTATAGAGATGTGTGGTATGATAGAAAACATTCTGAATTGTCAAAATTCATCATTTCATTATTCATGATTATCTAATGACATAAATCAAAGGATACAGTTTGACTCATCCATTGTGTGTGTATGCATGTTTTTTTGTGTGTAAAATATTTACACTTGTATTTTACACTTGTTGTCGTGTGTGTGTGTGTGTGTGTGTGTGTGTGTGTGTGTGTGTGTGTGTGTGTGCGCGCTCACATTCTAGTGGATGAGCTGATCAGCCCTAAAGATATTGATCCCATCCACCGGTACGTTCCCTACCAGGATCAGCGCAACGTCAGCATGCGATACTCCAATCAGGTACGCGGTAACGTGACTGTGATTGATTCTCATCACTTGGCTTTAATCTGATCTCTTATTGAACACTTATTTCACAACTTATTATCTGGAATACTCATATGCACAGTGGACATTCATGCTAACGTTTGGGTCTTTGGATTCAAGTGCTCCCTGTTAAGTTGTACCTCTTGTTGATATGACTTATATGAGCATTTAAGTGCTTTTGGCCTAAGGTAATAACGGCATACACACGGTAAAAAAACAATCGACTGGCTGTTGTTATATTTAATTTAATATTATATTTTTTAAGTCAAGTAGCAGTATGTGCTTAATGCTGTAGAGGCAGAGAGTGGGCAGCGAAAGGACTGCCCTCTTGTTATTTATGTAGTCGAACCAAGGAGGACATCTGTGAGGTGCAAATAAGGGGTTATAACAGATTAGTTGTACGTTTGCAATTGTAATGGGTAATCATAAGCCTGAGCTAGGAGATTTAAAATCCGGGCTGTGTAAAATGCACTTTTTTTAAATGCTTCACATGCTTTTAGACAAATTTCACAGAACACACCCCAATTTCCACCGGCTATGGAACGTCTGCGGATCCGCTCCAGAACGGCGGCGGAGTCATTAGGGTTCCATTAAAGTCAGTGTGTGTATAATGTGTGTATTTCCACTGACTGCAGAACGGCTCCGTTCCGACAGCTGTTACGCAACAAATCCAGACCTGGTGATTATCTCGGACCTTACTTGAGATAATCCTAGTAAATTGATTTAAAACAACAAACACCTGCATCAAAGGTGCAGAAATTAATGGATATTGGCCAGCCAATTGGAATCAAGAAGTCTCCGTAACCATGGTATAAACAAAGCATGTTGTTGTGAAACGGCAATAAAAAAAAAGGTTATTAAAAAATAAATGTTTAGCAGTACTAGCCACTGCATTAATGGCAAGTAGAGCTGCGTAGATTAATCAATTATCAATAAATCAACTATTAAATTAATCGCCAACTATTTTAATAATCGATTGATCGGTTTGAGTCTTTAAATTATCTGATTCCAGCTTCTACAATGTGAATATTTTCTAGTTTCTTCATCATTTGTCATTTTATAGACCAAACAACTTGATTAATCAACAATGAAAATAATCGTTAATTGCAGCCCTAATGCCAAGTGCCAACATATACTGCATTGGACATATATATCACTCTTATCATATTTCCACTCAGTCGAGCTGGATTTATTCTTGATGCAAGGGGTTAACAGGAGTCCAACCGTAGATAACGGCACTGGGTTTTCATTTACCGTTCAGTGTCAGATGTCACACATTGATAGCACAACCACAACACTTGATGTATTGCATGTAATCAGGCTGTATCCAGCTTCAGAATAATTCCCCACAGTTACAGTGCTTACAGTCTTTCATTCACTTTGTGACACAAAGTGACCTTGAGCTCCACATGTACTTGAACTGTGGTGACATCACGGTAACTTGTGTTATGCCTTGTCTCATTACTGAATAGGAGCCTACATGCAATCACTGTGCCGTCTTTCAGTCGCTGGGATAGAGAGCGGCTTTCGTGGCGGGCATACTGATTAGAGTGGAGCTGACTTTGCTAGACGTGTGTTACTGAAAATGAGAGATTACTGCACCACGTGGCCGGGTTGGCTCAGTGGGTAGAGCAGGTGCACATATACTGAGAGGTTTATGCCTCGACACAGAGGTCCAGGGTTTGAATCTGACCTGTGACGATTTCCTGCATGTCTTCCCCCTCTCTCTCCCCTTTCTCACCTAGCAGTCCTGTCAACATTTAAAGGCAGAAAAGCCCTAAAAATAATCTTAAAAAAAAAGATTACTGAGCCACACTTCAACTTTCCTCGATGTTGTTTTCACCATCAGAAGCTTGTAGGAGAAACTTAACCTGACATCACAGTTTTTGCCTTCTCCATGTGCAGTAATGCTGTAGCCACAGTATCCCCAATGTGTGGTTACATATTTCGTAGTCTATATCCTTGATGTTTCACTTCCGGGATTGCTGCGGTGCTGCAGGAAATTCCGCCAGATGCGTGTGTTTTCCGTTTCCTTCTGCTTTCAATATGTTGGAATTTTAAATTCTGTGGATTTGTGAGGACTATGTTTAACTGCTCCTCAGATCTCCGCAGAGTAAATCCAGACAGCTAGCTAGACTATCTGTCCAATCTGAGTTTTCTGTCGCACAACTATTTTGCAGCGGCTCTGTGTGGAGCTTAGCGCCGCCCATGACGATTCTGATTAGTTTAACGAAATGCCAATAAACCAGAGCACGTTTTCCTCCCATCCCAGAATGCTATGCGAAGTAGCCAGTCACCCATTTAGCGTGCTTTGGAGGAGGGTCTGGCAAAGCGAGACTACATATTTCAAGAGGCACACGTCAGCTCTGGCGTAGCAACAGCAGCAATGTGCGTTGGCTTTTAAAGCTATGCAGTAACCCCTTAACGCACAACTATAACTCCACAAACGTCCCCTAAATTCCCACCACTCAGTCCTGCTTACCACTTTGTTTTGTTATTTGTGTGTACTAGCATTTTAATTACAATTCATCCATCAAAACCTAAACAGCAGAAACCACCCTTTTTTACCTTGCCCGGGGCCAGTCTTGCAGACAGGGATTAAACCCAGTCAATTTGCTCTATGACCTGCCTCTCTGAATGGCGATCATGTCCCAGGTTTAATCCATATCTGAGACGGCCCGTAGCTCAGAGCATCACACACATGAAGGGTAGCGATACGTATGCAATGGCCTGATGTTCATTCTCCTCGCTGTACAATGTGGATTGGTAAATCCCATTCTGCACCTGTATATTGGACTTTGTTTTTTTGTAGCTCGGCTGATAGGATGTTGCTACAGTAGAACAGGGCTCACAAGAGAGCATAGGTCCACAGAGGTGCAGTGTTATGAACGCCAGACTGAATCAAAATAGGTTGCAGGGAGAAAGATCAGCGGGAAGTACAAAGACAGAGAAACATAAAAGCCAGAGATAGAAGAGAGCACATCAGCCTATAGGAAAACTCTGTGGAGAGTCTGAATAAGAGAGATGAACATTTGCCTCGAGAGGTGGTACAAATGTTATTATTTAACTCTCCAGGACATACTAATATTCTTTAATACAAGGATGGCCAGCTCTGTTCCTGGCTAGGGTTTTGAATTTTTTCCCTTAAAGGTTTTGACATTTACCATCTGTGTAAAGCAATTTCTCATCTTGTCTTTCTCTGTGCTGACATTTTCTAAAAGAAGATTTAGATAGATAGATAGATAGATAGATAGATAGATAGATAGATAGATAGATACTTTATCTATACTGAGGGAAATTTTCGAAAAACTATATACTTATACATGGCACATATCAGGATTTTATCTCCATTTCGCCATACAGCCATTAAATACTGCAGCAGGTCTCTTGCACCAGTTCAATGGTTGTGCCAACCTTGTACCTCTGTCTGATAAAGTGAAGTGAACACCCCTTCATCCTCACCAACCATAATGTTCCAAATGTGTTCATTTAAACAGATTTTAAACTGGATACTATTTAACTACTAATTATAGAAAGATAAATAATAGTGGATGTTCCAATATTTTGTTTATACTATTAAAGTGTCAATGTTTAGGCCCGTTGAATTGTTTAAATTTGTACTACTAAGGTCCATGTTTCAACCATGTATCCATTACTGTTAGCTAACTATTTCAACCTTTTATCCATTCTTTGAGCTAGTTAATTCAACCATTTGTATATGTGCTTTTAGCTAAACATTTTAAGTGATTTTTGATGACTATTATCTATTTCATTAATTTAATTTGTCAATTTCTTTTAGATCCATCTGTTTACTGTTCCAGCTGTTAATCCATTACTTAAGAGATCTATTTCAGCCATTTATTCAATACTTTTAGCTAGCTATTTTAACCGTGTATTCATTATTTTTAGCTAAAAAGTTCTGCTTTTTTGGCCCATTACTGTAGGCTAAGTTAATCATTTCACCCATTTATTCATTACTTTTAGCGAACTATTTCTACTCTCTTTCTAAGTAGTTTTCACACACTCACGCAAGTTGTGGTAGTACTCAATATGTGGATATATTCTTTTGCACCAATAAGTCAATCCTTCCACATACCCCCTAGCAACTAGTGACCAGAAGTACCTTTGGTTGGAAATCCCTGGTTTAAATCATTTGGGTTGCTGAAGGGCTAAAGAACAGATTTAGTATTCATCTAAATAGGATCTGTGCATTTTGGATTACTCGTTGTTTACATCTTCAATTGGTATCAAACAGTACAGTACAATTTATATGTTTTGATAGTTCATAGAATATCAGCCCATCAGCATAGTCTTACTTGTATTAGCGGATGCGGTGTGATATTTCACTGGTTAACAGAATGAATACATGCAGCTCCATTGTGCTGCCAGCATTGCTTTTATGAATTCAACTTCTAAACTAGTATGCAGCGTGAGCCGAGCTTGACTCCCCTCAGGTAGGCTGCATATTTTGTTGAGATTACTTTTTATCACAATAGCACTTTGTTGAAGCTGGATTAGTACCGCTCTGCCTGCAGCCCATTAATAAAAGGCTATCACATTTAGTTTGATGTTTTCAGCCACATGCGGTCCAAATAAATGCACCTTCATACAAAACAAAAAATAAATAAAATGGAAAGCCCGGTGGTTTGCTGTCACAGTGATAAGGCACTGTCACTTTCATGGCCATTTGAAAAGTGAATTAAGGGTCTGCACAACTTGATGATGAGGTTATTGTAGAGCTGACAACTTGTTACTGTAGTTAATGCAATCTGTGAAGGCTAACTGGGTGCGCTCAGTTTCATCAGTGGACACAGTGTGTAGGTGGGAGGCAGATGATGAATCCAGCCCACCCACTGGGGCATCAAGGTAAATGCTACCGGAGCAATGCAGAAGCAATCCCGGAAGCTAGAAAAGGTTTTTGGCTCATGCGCTCGGCAAGCTATTTTCATTCAATTGAGTGGCCGCCATCTTTCACTTCTTATTATACATCCATGGGCTACAGCTAACTTGTCTCCATGGCAACATTATACTTTTCTACATCTCCCCAAAGCATGATGGCAACCCAGATGCGTAAACCTGAGTGGGACCAAAATATCCACTGTACCTTTTCACAATTAATAAAAAAGATATTCCTGTATATATTAATTAGCTCGACGCTGTTGTTATTTTGGTATCATAAAAAAAATGCCTATTATATCCAGTCCAAACTAAGCCATGATGATGTGTTAATGGACTCTTACTATTCTTGTTTTAACCCTCCTGGGGTCCTCAGGTCAAATTTGACCCATTTTCAGAAAGTTTATTTAGGTTTCTTTCAACCAAATTGTAAAATAAAAAACAATGTGGATGGCTCTATACAACTTGTAAAGTAAATGATCAGTTCACTACTTTCATTGAATTTGGGTATTTTATTACATTTTTTGGCATTAAAAAAAAAAAAAAAAAAAGATAAAAGAATGTTGAAATATTCTTCAAAAACATCAGAAAAAGTGCCAAAAAAAACTTAGATAAAAGTGAGGAAAAAAAAACGCTGAAAAAAGTGCCAAAAACATTGGGGGGGAAAGCGACTAAAGTGTTGAGAAAGACGACCAAAAAGTTTTTAATTTTAAATTTTGACCCAGAAAAACAAAAAGTTGGTTGACGGGAAGACAACACAAGGGCTAAATCTGCAGAAACAAGTTATGAACAAAACAATTACCTTTGTTGTTATGTTTGTTGTTAGCATTCATTTGGAGTCATGTTTGTGCGCACCTGGTGAATGGGAGTCTAATATTTACTCTCTGTTTAGCTCTGGTTTTTTTAATCTCTACCAACTCTACAGTATCTATCTTTTGCTGCTAAATGCTCCACTATGTTCACTTCAACTGTGTCTGTCTATCATTGGGGTTGAACAGGTACTGTACAGTGGGGGTTTTAGAGCTTTTTTGCAGAAAAAAAAACTGCTACCTGCTGCTGAGTGATACATTTGAATTTATGTTTCACAGCCAAGAATTTCATCATTAACATACACACAAAAAACCCTTTTGTAGTGTGTGCTGGTGTGCTGTTGTATGTTGTTTAACAAGTCATGATGAGGAAATGAGTTGATATGATGGAAGTTATTCACTATGTAGGTACGGTGATCTGAAAGAAAGGCATCATTTCACATACAGATGTTGCAGGTGTTTGTCTTTAGAATTAAGTCAATCTGAGAAATCACTTTCCATTGCCAGACTGAGTTTTTCAAGCAGTGCCACGTGAAAGCTGCTGTGAAGCATTTTTTTTTTTTTATTTTCCTGGAAGATGTGTATGCAGGAAATCAACAGACTTTCAGTTTCAGTGCGTACCTGTATCTTGCCCTCAGCTGGTGCTGAGCTGAGTGCCTTGCAAGGGTCAATCGGCCACACAAATTGCAGACTTAATTTTTTATTCCTGCTATCCTCCGCTGCTTCTCTCACCTCTCTCCTTTTTTTCTCATTGCTTTATACCATTTCTCCCTGGCTCCCAGTCTTTTTTCTTCCTTCTTTTTATCTCTATTTTTATTGTATCCTGTTCGCTTACACCTTTTCTGTTTTAGCTAGACACTTAGCTTACACGTTGTGTTGGCAAAGAAGCTTGAGATTGGCAGAGAAAGAATGAGGAAGAGGAAAAGAAAAGCAAAGGGGGGAAAAGGAGGAGGAGGTATATTTCCTTTTTTGGTTAACAAAAATATATTAGTAGTATTTCGTTTTTTGGTTTTGTCTTTCAAGCAAGAAATTGTGTGTGTGTGTGTGTGTGTGTGTGTGTGTGTGTGTGTGTGTGTGTGTGTGTGTGTGTGTGTGTGTGTGTGTGTGTGTGTGTGTGTGTGTGGGGCAGCTGTCTTGTTGCCTCTGCATCATTGGCGTCCAGTGTTTTGGTCTGCGGGCAGGAAAGGCACATGGGCATGCTGAGCTTTCACATGCAGTTAAGGCTTGATTTGTACGCTCCCCTTTCTTCCTCTATGTATGCGTGAAATTTGCTTTCCAGTTTTTGTATCCAAAAAAACCCAACATGTATGTGTTCTCAGTGTGCATGCATCCGTCATTGCATATCATTCTCTCTGCTTGTATGTGTACTGTATATGAGAGAGGCGTGTGTGTTTCTGTGGGTGCAGTTGTATGCAGTATAAGTATGCATGTGCGTCTGTCTGCATGTGTATTATTCATCGCTCCATTCCTTCCAAATGTCATGCTACCACTTAAAGTCCCTGCATCAATTCCTTCCGCAGCTGGAGACAACAAGATGTTCCGTAATATTAAACCTATGAATAGCCTGCACTGTTGTACTGTATGGTTCCACATATATAAGCTTGTATAAGGTCATCTCGGGGCAATTTGACATCAGCTCTGAGAGATATGTGTTTCAGTGGAGCTGGCGAGGTTGCCCTCCCTCATATAACCAATGAATACCTTTTCATGCCATAAAAATCATCCATGCCATACAAAATATCTAAAATACTCCATTTCAACAGATCCAATTTTAAACCGCAGTATGTTACACCGCTACATTTAGCATTGTGTATAAGTTGCAGTACAAGCAACACTGTCTTTTGTCACGTTATTTTTAATTTTTTGATTTGTGTACAAGAACACGTTTATCTAATTTTTTTGCATGGTGGCCAGCACGAAATGGGAACCATCTATACGGAGGTTGGGTTTAGGAAAAGAAGAACGGGGAAAGCAAACGTCACACCCCGGGACCTGATCCGCGGTCTCTGGGGGACACGCGACAACAACAACAGGACGGTGGAGGCTGGGTTTAGGAAAAGAAGAACGGGGAAAGGACACCTCACACACCGGGAGACGGCCGTGGGGGACGCGCGACTATAACGGGACGGTTGTGACGAGGAAAACAACAACGGGGAAACAAAACGCCACGCGGGGGCCACAATCATCGGTCTCCGCGGTTTTTGGCCTTTCATACTACTCGCTACCGTAGTCGTGCTGTGACCACGACATATGCTTCCCATTGAAATGCATTAGTTTACATTTTTGTGCTGGCCACCACGAAAAAAACGAGAAAAACATGCCCGTGTACATGAATCAATACATTAAATAACGTGACCAGAGATGTTTAGGACTGTACTCTTAATGTTTACCCCTGAATACGAATAATCAATTTCAGTTACTTACTAAAATATGTGGTTATATAGGTGCTTTATTGTCTCATTTGAATCCCTAACAAACCCCTGCGCTGGCCTGCAGAAGAAGTGACTCCACTGTGTTGGAGCTGACCTGGCAACACTTTATATTCTTGCATGTGCCTGACAAGTATGTATTAAGAATGTGCACAACGCAGCATCAATTTTACGCAGCCAGTCTATATTTAAAAATGATTATACAGCACATATCCCAATATTGTACATAGGTAAGGAACCATGCATTAAATTTGCATCGTGTGCACGTCAGCGTGGAGGGAATGTGGTTTTGCCTCGAACAACTAGCATTTGGAAGTTGTGATTTAGCTGGTGAATGGGGCGTTACTGCAACTTTAATGAGTAGTGGAGCATGGTGTGCACAAACCTTTTTTTCTAACTTAATGACCTGCAAGCCTGTTAAATAGAATATGAAGCTATAAAATAAGCTTAAATATGTATGTAAGCCACATGGCAAATGGTGAAAAATCAGCAAAAGTTTATTGCTACAGTGCTGCTGGCACCTCTGTACTCTAATAATAGTTGCAAATGGATAATTTTTTAAGCTTGACCCTGTGGATAAAGGCAGCTTTCCTTCATATATTTAGCAGCTACCAAAATGCAGTGGTCGAGTGTGTTGGGTTTTTGTGCATGAGAGACAGCACGCTCCCAGGGCTGTGAGGGTGAGTCAGATCAAATGCACCCCGGGGAGCATGGCGTGACATCCCGCTGATGAACATGCAATAATACACAGCGGGCGTAGCAACTGGCGGATCTGAGAAGTCATGAATGGCTGTTGAAGTGAATTAGTTGGTTACGTTGCTTATATCACACACTTGCTTTTAATGCTATGCCCTCAATCTACTCAGCTATTCAGGCCTTCGCTCAGTGTCACATATTCTTAGTCTGTCTCCTTTCACGCTGTTTTTCTCCATCTGTCTCTTTTAATTCTGTTCTATTTTTTGTGAATTCAACAACCCACATACACCCACATACAGCACTGAAGCACATGCAAGAATAGCACTTGTGCGCTTTTAAAACGAAGCAGCGTAGCACTCCCCTCCGTTATTGTAATACTCTGTAGGAACCTTTGGCTTTTGTTAGATTTCTCTTGTATTTGCACACAAACACACACACATGGCTTAAGAAAGCCATAAAAACTTTCGATAAAAAGGCATTGTCATTTCACCATTGCGATATCTTACAGAGACATAAATTTTAAGTTTTGAAAATTTTAAATATTTAAGGTATGCTTGTTTGATATATAAAGTGTTATATGATCTTGCCCCCCCTCCGCGTGACTTCATTCGTAGACTTGAAAGCGGAGGAAGTACACGGGCCTCCGTAAAAGGGGACTGTGTGATACCATTTAGACGCACCACTTTTGGACAAAACGTTTTGTCAATAATAGGAGGTAAACTCTGGAATAGTTTGCCCCTCATAATAAGAGAGTGTCCTACATTCAACACTTTTAAAACTCATTTAAAACAGTGGCTTCTAGAAAACCAGAGATGCACGCATTTTTAACAGTCACACATTTCTTTATTCATATACTTTCACTGGTAAATCGAATGCAGTATAGAGGTGGAAGAATAATGTCTTGTCATGTATCGTGCATCATGCATTTTTGTTTTGTTTTACTTATTTGTTTTGTTTATGTCACTACTATGTGTACCTTTTAATGTAATGTAGTGAATGAGCGCTGTATGACTGCTGGTTGTCTTTGTTAGTCTTATGTTACCTGCCTAGGGACTGCAGATGGAAAGTAGTTATTTTAACTAATTCTGGCATATTTACATGGTGTTTTTATACAACTATGTTCATAAATATGCATGGTCCCTGTCAAATAAATCAATAAATAAAAAAAAACACGCACACACAGACATATCTCGCACCATGTTAGAACAAGGTTAATGGAAAAGTTGCATTTGACTGCGAGAGCTGTCAGTCATCAATCAGAGATAAGGCGTGGGTCAAGAGAGGCCCACAATTTGATGGTGCGGTGTTGGGAGCAAACATACCTCCCTAAAGGAGGGAGAAAAGGGGGAACAAGGGAGGTTAGAAATGTCAGAGAGTGAGTAAGGCTGAAATATACAGGGATAGGGAGGAAGAAAGAGACAGATGAACCCATTTCATTCTTTATATTTAACCTGGATGTTTGTCTGAAACATTGCATTTTTCACCTTCTCACTGGTTTGAAGTGGGCAGGACTCATGTAGAGGCTCGTCTCCTCCAATGGGAGTTAAAGGAGAGGTGACGTTCTTTTATGCACCAATCAAAAAAATCGAATTAGAATCTGACGACAGCTGGTGGGTTGTTTGATCACTGTCACTCAAATCCAGAGCTGTATAGTAACGAAGTAGAACTACTTCACTACTCTACTTAAGTACTAAAAGGCTGTATCTGTACTCTACTGAAGTATTAATTTTTTCTCTTACTTCCTTCTACTTTCGATGAATGAAATACTTTTACTCCGATAGATTTTTTATGTGCTGCATCGTTACTCGTTACTGTTGTGAATTCCTCACGCTACGGAGACTGGGTAGGTTACAGTGAGTGTGTATCTACGGCTACGTTAGTTACGTACGCTAATTACATAAGTCTCGCCTCACGTTTCTTTTCATTACGGTTGCCCGTTCAGAAGTCAGAGACGATGTAAGTTTGTACTCTTTCTATTTAGTTATTGTTGCAGCAGATGAAGCTATTCCTGAGTTGTTTGAGTCTGCAGTGAGTCCTGAATGTTAACCATTTGACCCTGTAATGTGAAGCTGATCTAGTTTATCTGGATGTTTGACCCTGTGATGTGAAGCTGATCTAGTTTATCTGGATGTTTGACCCTGTGATGTGAAGCTGATCTAGTTTATCTAGATGTTTGACCCTGTGATGTGAAGCTGATCTAGTTTATCTGGATGTTTGACCCTGTGATGTGAAGCTGATCTAGTTTATCTAGATGTTTGACCCTGTGATGTGAAGCTGATCTAGTTTATCTGGATGTTTGACCCTGTGATGTGAAGCTGATCTAGTTTATCTGGATGTTTGACCCTGTGATGTGAAGCTGATCTAGTTTATCTGGATGTTTGACCCTGTGATGTGAAGCTGATCTAGTTTATCTGGATGTTTGACCCTGTGATGTGAAGCTGATCTAGTTTATCTGGATGTTTGACCCTGTGATGTGAAGCTGATCTAGTTTATCTGGATGTTTGACCCTGTGATGTGAAGCTGATCTAGTTTATCTAGATGTTTGACCCTGTAATGTGAAGTTTATCTGGATGATCTGATGTGAAGTTTAGTTTCTGGATGTTTGACCCTGTGATGTGAAGCTGATCTAGTTTATCTGGATGTTTGACCCTGTGATGTGAAGCTGATCTAGTTTATCTGGATGTTTGACCCTGTGATGTGAAGCTGATCTAGTTTATCTGGATGTTTGACCCTGTGATGTGAAGCTGATCTAGTTTATCTGGATGTTTGACCCTGTGATGTGAAGCTGATCTAGTTTATCTAGATGTTTGACCCTGTGATGTGAAGCTGATCTAGTTTATCTGGATGTTTGACCCTGTGATGTGAAGCTGATCTAGTTTATCTGGATGTTTGACCCTGTGATGTGAAGCTGATCTAGTTTATCTGGATGTTTGACCCTGTGATGTGAAGCTGATCTAGTTTATCTGGATGTTTGACCCTGTGATGTGAAGCTGATCTAGTTTATCTGGATGTTGCTAGCTTGCTAACTTTCCTGTAGCTACATCACACATGTTACTAGCTAGTGTGTGATACGTTTTTTGGGGGCTTTAATCGTTACTGTGCTGGAGAGGATGTTCATTTGACTTGCACAGTGTGATAATTGTACTTTATTTTATTTCAGTATTTGTTAATATGTGTTATTTTTAATATAATATATTTAATATTTGTTAATTCCTTTGGCTACAGCCAAAGTGTCCTTTAGGCTATACATTTGAAATAATATAAAAACAATATGATATTCAAACTTTTGACTGCTTTCTTTAATAACTAAATAACACAATACTTGTACTTTCACTTTCAGTACTTGAGTAGTACATTTTAAAATAAATACTTGCAATACTTAAGTAAAAAAAATGTTGAATACTTTAGTACTTCTACTAAGTGTGGCGCTTAAAGAGCACTTCAACTTCTACTCAAGTCACTTTTGTGATAGAGCACTTGTACTTTTACTCAAGTATGGGTCTCTAGTACTTTATACACATCTGCTCAAATCTGATCAAACCACACCCCTCACAGTCCTAATGAAGCAGTTTTTGAGTTTTTTCATGTATTTAATGTTATAGAGAAATACTTCATATTTGAAGTCCGATTTTCAGGGGTTTTAAGAATTCGACAAACTTGTTTGTCTACTCCAACAAATGTTGAGCCTGATGCACAGTTACCTGAAGGCACCGCAGGCAGCTGGACCTTATTGGGCGGAGGGGTATTCAGTTGGTTGCAATTTGCAACTTCACTGCCATATGCCACTAAAACTCTCTCATAAACTGGCCATAGGCTGACAAACTGTTGGTTAGTAGTAGATGTAATGTAAAAAAACATCACATAAGAGACATTTTGTTTCTGACTCAGGACATCAACAACATTTTATAGCTGATTGTATGAATTTGGTATCTGGATGATTATTGTTTGAACACAGCTGGGGGTGGAGAGGGGACCTGGATTCCTCCTGCTGTGTACAATGTTTTTTTCGGTCTGTTTGCTTTAAAAGTTGATGTGTTTATCGCGTGGTATGTACAGGCAGTTTAGATCGAGAAGAGTGTTTTACAGCTTGTTTGTCTTCGTCAATAAATGGACAGTGTGTGGCATTGTCATCACCAGGATCTCTTAGCCAGATAGTCTTGTTACTGTAGAAGCGATTTCAGTGGCTGTGTGGAGAGATCATACGGTGCAGACATGTTAAGATAAGTGAAATGTGCATATGGCTCTAGATTCAAAGAGCAGAACACAGATTAGAGTTTAGTGACAGGACACCGTTGAATAATATGTAGACTGTCCCTTTCTGACAAGCAAAGGGACACCGTGAGCAGCATGGAACAGATGACGTTAGATTACTTCTGACCCAAATACACACACAGACACACACACACACACACACACACACACACACACACACACACACACACACACACACACACACACACACACACACACTCTCGTACAATTACACTGCGTTTTCAAACTTACATGCACGTCCTCCACAAACCCTACAAACAAAATCCCACATATTCACGCTAACTAATTTTCCTTCTGTATCCTCTGCTTCTCTCACACACACAAACATGCACACACACACACACACACAGATTGAGAGTGTGCTAAACCCTGCTGTTTGCCAAATGGCCTGGTGCCGGGCAGGAAATGTCGAGCCCAGCGGTCTGTGACAGTAAAAGCCCTAAAGAGATGGCTACTGACCTTAACCTGCAGGGAAATGGACATCACTCAGACACACTCACACACTTTGCATGCATTAACTCTTGACACACTCATACCAACACATGCACATAGTTCTGTGTGTGTGTGTGTGTGTGTGTGTGTGTGGTATGTGTGTGTGTATGTGTGTGTGTCCTTCTCAGATACACCTCTGCTTGTTCTTCTGTCTTACAAGCTGTTCTCTGTGCCAGAGGCCCCAGTTAGTGGTGTCTGATAGGTTTGGCCTCTCCTGTTCCTTTGCCTCACTGTCAGTGTTGTTAGCCAGCTCTGGCGTCCAGTACTGTCTTCCTATTTACGGCTGACGTATTGCACAGAAACAAAAGGGAAGCAAGCTGCCTGAATACACAACCTCAGGGAGGATGACAAAAACACCTGAGTAAAGATCAAATATTTGAACCTGCTGTGCACAATTCATCCAAACCCTCACTTGAACAAAAGGCTGTCACATCCCTCGTACGTTTAGGTATGTCAACCCCCCCTGCGCAGGGTTCGGAGCATTACACGAGTATGGGATTTGTGTTTGGAGCCAGGTGTGCTGAGAGGAGGCATCTCGGCTTCTATTATCTGCTTGTTAATGGTTACTGCTGACAGTGTACAAGCCAAAGCTTCACAATGGGATGGGGGGGGGGGGGATGTTCTCAGTACTCACACCTGCACTCACTAGCTCAGCTTTAACCCCAAGAATTGTGACAGCACACGAAAGATTGAGAAATGTTGGGAGTCTCTGGGTATTTAAGCCTGAAAATGCAAATAATTTGCCTGCAGTTGGTAGAAAGCAAAGAAACGGCAGGATTTGAAGTAGAGTAAGACCTCTTCCTGCAGTTCGTCCTCTCTCTGTTCACGGGCATACACGGTACACTCTCTCTCTCTCTCGCTGGAATGACGTGTGATTGGCCAAAGTCTCCCGTCTATAGCCTGAATACAGAACCAATAGGAGGTGCAGGAGTCTCGTTTTCTATCCGACCACTTGAATTACAATATGCTGAAAGATTAGTATGGACGTTTGCCCAACGACGGCAAAAATAAAGTGCCTACCACAGCTTTGACTAAACTGTTATTGGCACTCAGTACTCAGTTTCACATGTGTACATCCTAGGAACCTTAAGGTGCTTGCTCTTAAAGATTAAAACACTTCACTACACAGATCCTGTGACATACCGTATAAGTAATGTAGTCTAGAGTACAGTATGAATGTATGTGAGGGCTGCATGCCTCCCTTTACAGTATATAGCCATTATTTTTAATATCTTAATAACTGTAATAACCTGTTTGTTTGTACCTCTGCTCATTTCATGATATAAAGTTAACTTGGAGTGTATGGTGCCAGGTGTAATGTAGCATTTTAAAGCATTAATATGCCTGAATAAAACAAGCTTTTACGATACCTTTACTTCACCCTTTAGAGTGCCTCTTCAGTGCTCGCCTCGCTATTTATTAATTAGTTAACTTAAATGGAACATTTGATGATGCATTTCTATTGTATTAACATACAGACAACTTGTCTTGTGTGTAAGCAAGTAGCTAGAGACAGAATGAGACAGAGAATGTAGGAGGGAGGGCGACAGAGATGTTTTTCCTGCTATCTAAGATAGCGTGCAGTCATTCAAAGGAGTAAAGAGCAGCCCCAAAACATCTGTGACTACTTCTAAATGAACTGCAAAAGTATTCAATATGCTAAAACACAAGTACATGTTGGCAAAACAACTCTTTACTATTGAGGAAATGTGTCTGCTGAAGAACAAACATAATGCTCCACACCTGAAATCTTTTTATTAACTGAACCTAACAACCTTAAACAAAACTGCTGGCCTGAACTTAACTGTTACTACCATCCCAAGTGTAAAACGTCATAATACACTCAGTATAGTTGACATCGTTGTCACGCGCTGGAATCCTTTTGTGATGGAGGACTGGATTCTGAAACCCCCATGATGATGTGAGCAGTCATGCAGCAGTCACCTTTTGTCCTTACCTGTGGGTTCATGTGGGTTAACTTCAAAAGCATCTCCCGTGAGGATAGACCATGTCAGCGTGCACGTAATGCAGTTCTTCAATACTTTACCAAGGCTCTCTCAGGTTGCGCAAATATCCCAAAATGTTAGGAGTCTGACTAAAGGGCTATGTGCAATTTTTAAATGTGGATGCCTGTATGAGTGTGTCTCCCATGTGTTTTTAGCATTAATATAATATGTTTGCAGTAGTAGCTTTTTTTTTTACTATGTATTTATTATGGTATATATTACCTCATAGATGTTTGGCACTGACAAGGACACTTAATTTCACTGTATCTGTTACAATGACAATATATATATTCTATTCTATTCTAAAGGTATAACATGAGGAGTTTTTTTATTTCGGTGTTAAGAGTACGGAAGGATGCAGACCTTACATGTAACTGCGTTGGCACCTTAGCCCCGCTGTTGACGAATGGCTGACATGTCCCTGGTGTAATAACAGCTTTTCACTATTAGAAACCCATTTGACTACGCCTTGGCTCTCAGTGTGTGTCGTGTATTTCTAAAGGGAAGTGTGGGGACTGGTTTCTAACTGATCCTCTGGCAGCAAGCATAACAGTGCAGTCTGCTCATTTGTCGAGCAGTTTTAGTGTGTGTGTGTGTGTGTGTGTGTGTGTGTGTGTGTGTGTGTGTGTGTGTGTGTGTGTGTGTAAGAGAGACTGAGTTAGAGAACACATTTGAACCATAATGCCCATCTGTTCCCAAAGTTTATAAATATGGGTGTTGTACATTTTTTTTCTTTCTTTCTCTGTGTGTACATCTTAGTGGAGCCTGGCACAGAGACCAAGGATGTATTTCTGTTCCATGGTCATTGTTGGGCTATAGGTGTGCATTAGAACTCATTCAAAATAATGCATGCGCACACACACACACACACACACACACACACACACACACACACACACACACACACACACACACACACACACACTCTCTTTCTCTGGCAGATTACACAGTCACTGCAAGTTTTGCCATATCCGGCTTGTATTTGTGGGGTTTGAACGTAAAGGCTTGATCCAGAATTGCGTACACAAAAACACAACCACAAAAAAAAAACATCACCTGTTCACCTCCATTTTCCTTTTTTTTCCCCCTGCAGTAGATCATTATGCACACACGTCACACACACGTAGACAACAGTAATCGGGCCACTTATCTTTCCCAGCCTTCACGGCTCTCTGGGTGTAATATCAAACAGGCTGTGGCTCCTGTAGCTCACACCGTGGCTCGCCTTTAATATAATTTTATTTATTTTTATTTTTTTATTCTGCTTTACTCATAACGAATTCTCCGGTGGAGGATAATTTCTCTGAGTCCGAGGAGCAATGTATTGCTTTCTCAGTCAGGGCGCCTTTACAATTACACCGACCAGCGGCAAGCAATCCAATTCTTCACTCGGTTCTTCTCTTCCACCCTCCCCCATCCGTCTCCCTCCCTCTGTGTCAGTCTTTCCATTTCAATCTCTTTCTTTTTCCTTCGTGTTGTCAGACTGGAAGCATTTCCCTTAATCAATCTCCCGCCTCATCACCTCCCCCTCCTCCTATTGTGCTTGACGCATAAGTGTGACTAATTCTCCTCATGGTCTCGTCATTAAATGACCATTTGAAAAGATCTAACTTGAAAGAAATGTACACAAGACCTCTCCAACAGCCCAGATTGAAAATGACTTGGCATTTCTTTCATGCCCCCCCCCCAACTTATTTCTGTTAAACCCCTGACACTTTGAAATACCCTCATCAAAATATGAATCTCTGAGCTGCACAGAAACCAACTTCTGGAGGACGATACAGAGCCCGGAGTCATTCGTCTGTGTAGGGGCATGAAAAGAAGGGATTATATTTCATTCAAATAGTTTTTTTTTTTTTTTTTTGGTGGCGGATAAATTCCCAGTCTTGCTTTTTAACTTTATGAAAGTATTTGAATGTGTTATTCCTTTGTGATGTGATGCTGGCTTGAGGCTGCCTCCCTCGTGCTGCGCTTTGCCAGCCGACACACTGGGAGGGATCTGACCTTGGAATAGCGTCGCAGAGCCTCATTGAGTTCAGCTGAAGGTTGTTTTTTATTTTTTCACTCAAAGTTTCATTGAAATGGTTACGTGTTGAACTAGAAGAGAAAATAGGAGTATTGTTACCTCTGTCAGTCATTCAATCAATTAATTTATAAATAACTGTATGGTGGTTATAGGCAGTAGTTGAAGGTAACTCAATACATTTACTCCAGTACTGTACTTAAGTCCAAATGTTGAGGTACTTGTACTTTATTTGAGTCTTTTCTTTTCATGCCACTTTCTACTTCTACTCCGCTACATTTCAGAAGCTTTAGTTACTAGGGACTTTACAAATTAAGATTTTTGCACACAAAACACATATAATTATAATCTGTCTATAATATGTGTGTGTGTGTGTGTGTGTGTGTGTGTGTGTGTGTGTGTGTGTGTGTGTGTGTGTGTGTGTGTGTGTGTGTGTGTGTGCGCGTGTGCGCGTGCGCACATGACCATCAGCCTGTTATCTGTGCTAAGTACACATTCACAGCAGCATTCAGCATCAAGGCAACATTTACACACGTATACAGTTACTCTTCTCACCCTCAAGATGCATGTACACTAATCCCAACTGAACTTACTGCATTTTCTCTATTTTTTTTAATCCATTATCCTTCAATCTATACTTACACACAGTAGTCAATATCACCAAACTGCATCCCCCATTGTTAACCTGACACCCCTCATCCGTCCCCTAGTAGCAGAGAGAGTGCAGGGGCAGGGGGGTTGTTTAGTTGAATATGTTAGTCTAGTCTGCCTGACTCATTGATCCTTTATCTGACTGAGGTTAGTGCAAGTTAGAATCTATGGCCCCGACCATGGCTCTGAAATATCACTAGCATAACTGTGCTGTGGATCGATACGTTCATGGCACTGTCCGTGGTGCTGAAGTAGCAGACAGATTCAGTCTTGGATCTTGGGTGGGGATTAAAGAGAGTTGTCGATAGGGGGGTTTACTAGTCGCAGGTGAACAAAACAAACTATGTGCCCCCCCCCGTTTTTATTGTACTGTACATTCTATTTTCAAACAGACAGCAGGCAATAAAACAGAACATAGTAAATTGTTGCACTTAATGAATTCATGGATAAACCCTCCTAACTAACTGTTAACAGATTTTCTTTAAAAAAGAAGAGAAGGAAACCGACAGAAAAGAAATGTGTTGGTAAAAGAATTCATGAAGTCTCCGTTCGGTACACAACATTAATCATATGGTGAGGCTTTGTCAGCTCCCTGATTTGCAGACTCACAGCTGTGTACATAAATCTGCTGCTGCTTCAAGTCCCGTCCCCCCTGTTTGAGTTTGGATGGTTTTACTGGCGGAGGTGTTTGAACAAAAACGTCTGAGGTTCGACTATGAGAAATGCTTTCTTGTAGACGATTTACTCCTGACCTGTGAGACACATGAGTGACAGAGAGACTGAGAGAGTGAGAGGAATGAAGACAGGTAGTGAAAGAGTGAGGCCGAGAGAGGTTGTAAAAGACTGAGAAAGAGACATAGGAAAGGAAAGGAGGGGATGAAGTATGGAGAGAAACAAAAAAAGGAAGGGCTGGAACAAGGAAGCAAAGAAAGAAGAAAAATAATGACAGGAGGACAGAAAGATGGAAGGTAAAAAGGAAAGAAGATACAGCTGGATGGAAAGACAGAGAGAGATGGAAGAAAGGAAGAAAAGAAGAAAAAGAAAGGGAAGAAATAATTAAGATAGCAAAGAAGAAATAGAAGGAAAGACAGAACAAATAAAAGAAGGTAGGATCGAAGAATAGAAAGAGGAGGAAGGAAAGAAGGTAGGATGGACTGATAGAAAGACAAAAGGAAGGAAGGAACGAAGAAAGGAAGGAAAGAAAAAGAAAGGACAGAAAGAAGAAGAAAATACGGTAGGATAGAAATAAGGAAGGGAGGGGAGAGGCAAGAGGAAGAAAGGAAAGAAGTAACAGCAGAAATAAAAGAAGAGGAAAGAAAAAGAACAGGAGGAATAAAATGAAGAAAATTAAGGTCAGTATAGGATAGAAAGGGAAGGAGTAACAGGAGAAATAAAAGAAGAGGAAAGAAAAAGAACAGAAAGAAGGAAGAAAAATAAGGGCGGGATAGGATAGAAAGGAAATAAGTAAAAGGAGGAATAAAAGAAAAAGAGAGAAAGATCTCAGATGCATCTCATCTCGTGTCACAACTCAGTGCTTTTAATTTTAGAGGGAAAAGTCAAATGAAGCGGAGCTGAAATTCATTTCTGTTCTGCGGGGACTCGCAGCAGCGCTCTCTGGCAAATGGCTTTTCACTTTGTCAGATTTAGTGCCGCCGTACCTCTGAGGGGCCTGCTGCAGACCAGCGCCACCCCCTCCTGCAGCTGGAAATGTTCCGTAGCCCTTGTCAACAGCATGTCTCAATTTGTCTATCTTAACACTTCCTTCATTTCCTTTCTTCAAATTCTTGTCTGTGTGCATTCTAAGTTTTTTTTGGCCGCAGCACAGGTCGCGTGTATTTTTCTAGAATCCATTTCCATGTGGTAATCTGCATCTTTTCATGTAATATATAATTTTATAATCTCGTTTGCAGAGTAGTCGTTGAGTCTGGAAGCCCGTTGAGAGAAGCTTATATATTGACTGTAAAATCCAAACACTTTCTGGGTGTTAACTAGAGCAGCAAAGGTAACAGCTGTCATGGAACTGATTGCGGTTGAATAACAGATCTGTGTCTTTCGTTCCAGGAGTGTGCGTCTCTACTCTCTGGTCGTGCAGAGATGAAGTCAAGGAGTTATTTATTCTAATGTGTTTGGTTTTCGTGACAGATGTGTGCCAACTCTATTTATTAATGCACCTCTTTCATTAGTCATTCTGTGTGTTTGTTCATGCACGCGTAGGTAAACAATAGTGTTTGTTCTTCCTGACACAGAGAAGTGCCTGAGGTTGATACACACATTTACACACAGTGGAAACAGACAGTGTTATTAGACTGAGACAAAATGGATAAGAACACCGCTCACAAATGTCCAACTTGCCTCAGGAGTCAAAGCTAGCAGGGCAAGAGCGAGAGACTTCTGGACTGCAACACTCGTTTGTAACGGACAAGTTCAGGTGCAGTAAAATAGACAAATGGCATAATCAGAATCCATGCAAAAGTAAACCGTCTAATTCAAAGCACTCAAAGCACTGTAACTGCTAGACTCTTGACCCTATAACACTAATCTGACAACTCACTAAGGGGTGAACTCACACTTGGCCCAGTTAAACCGTGCCTGTGTTTCACCCCAAAGAGGTTCCTTAAACTAGTGGGATGGTTTTAAACCGTGCCCTGGCCCGGTCCAGTTGGACTCTGGCACTGTACACATCAGTGTCTGAGCATCATCACTAAGTGTGCCCGAGTCTGGTTCTTTCCTTACAGATGAACAGGAATTGTAGTCGGCAAGTAAGCTGCAAGGCCGCAATGTAATGACGTAAGCGAGCTCTGGCCCTGAATGTTTTATTGCTGTGTAAGTGCAGGCCAGCAGGGGAGTGGGGATGGAGTGCTCCGGAACTGTTCAAGGCAACTGGGCCAAGTGTAAGTACATCCTAAATTACCTTGGGCCTGATCTAAACCTGAGTTGCACCTCTCCTACACTATTGACAATTGAATGCCTCTTCAATTAGACAATTGAGGGATAATAAAAGTTTTTTTATTTTGAGAGTTAGATGAGAAGATGGATACCACTCTAATATCTGCATGCTAAGTATAAAACTAGAGCCTGGAGATGGTTAGCTTAGCTTAGCATAGAGACTGGAAATAGGGGGAAACAACTTTCAAGTCCGGCTCTGTCCAAAAGTTGTAAAACTCCCCCTGCACAGCACCTCTAAAGCTCAATAATATGCTATATCTCGTTTGTTCAATCCGTAAAGAAACCTAAGTGTAAAAATAAGAAGTTGTGGTTTTATGTGGGGTTATAAGTGGATTATGTCTTGGCCAGGTGAAGACCAGACTTTTGTATACCGTTTGAAAGAGTTAGGGTAGCTGTTTGCCCCTTCTTTCAGTCTTCACTCTAAGCTAAGATAATAAACTCCTGGCAGTAGCTTCTAGTTAGCATGCAGACATGAGACGCATAACAAAAGCACATTTCCAAAAATATTCCTTTAATGGCAGAGCAAGTCCTTGTCGTATTTAATCTGTTAGGAGGAGCATTTTATTCCTAGATCATTCTAGTGAAGCTAGGAGTGGAGTTATATGGTCAAAATGACAAGCTCTGGGTAATCCATGCAGGAGTGTTTTAAACAAGACGTGCTTTTCCAAAAACGTTTATTTAGTCCAGGGTAGATGACCTTACAGTAATCAAGTCTATAATATATCAGAACATATACTAAAGTCTTGCAGTATATGTGAGTGAAAACCAGGGATAAAGACTTAAAGAGAAATTTTGCTGATTTAAATCCAGCTCTGTGTCATGGCAGTGTGGGCAGGGTGTGCAGATGAACGGAGTGTGGCTTCCCTCCATGGCCGCAGCGCAGGGAGCTCCTAGCTGAGCAGAGCAGCGGAGGTCTGCCGAGACCCCCCGGATGATGCGACGCACTCTCAGCAGACCTCGGCTGCTTCCAGCTTCGTGCACTGGCACCACAGAGGGAGGCCAAACAACGTTCATCTGCACACCCTGCCCACACTGCCATGACACAGAGCTGGATTTAAATCAGCAAAATATCCCTATTACTCACTTACTCCTCTTCATCCCCTATGGGACATAAGGCTTCAATGAGCACTCTCCATTCCATTCCGTCCCTGGCAGCATGTTGGGCCTCTCCCCATGACAGGTTCATCTGTTCCAGCTCTTGTGTCACAGTTCTGCGCCAGGTGGTTTTGGGCCTCCCAGGTTTTCTTTTGCCAGGTGGTGTCCATCTTAAGGTGACGTTTGTGATGCGGTCCTGCTCCATCCTCAACACATGTCCCAGCCATCTCAGGCGTCTGTGCGTAATCTCCTTGGTGATGCTCCGGCTTCCCGTTTTCTTGTACAGTTCATTGTTGGAGATCTTATTAGGCCAAAAGATCTGGCATATTCATCAGAGGCATCCATTATGGAACACTCCCATTCACCTCATGTCTGTTTTGACAACTCGCCAGCTCTCTGAACCGTACAGTGGTTAATTATAAAATATCCATATACCTACTATCATATAAGCTTCACCCTGATACTGTGGTTGTAGTGGGCAGAACCTAAGGTGAACAGGTAGAATTGTATGAATGTGATACAATTTGAAGGATGAGGCTTTGGCTAAACATATGACTCTTCATTGTGTAGTTTGCTTTTTTTCATTGTTTTTTCATTATAATAAAACGATGAAATAAACTTTATCATCTAAGAATAAACATTTTTTAAACTGGCCCAGACAAGCCTTGCTCAACATAGAGCTGAGACAGCAGGAGTGCTGAGTTGTTGTTTTCTAGGTGTAGATAAAGTCCTTTTGCTGCTGCAGCCCTTTGTGTTGGCTGCACAAAGATTTTCTTAAAGGCCTTTTGGCACAGACTTATGCAATTCCTATTTGTGGTTATGTGTCACAGTGTAGCATTTGGCTTTGTGACTGAGTGTTGATTAAGCCCCTTTCTACAAGTCCTTTCATATATGCTAACGGTAAAATGATTTAAAAATAAACTTGCCTCGGATTGGACCGGACCGAACTCTGCAGGATGCTCCATATGGGACCAGAAGGAACCAGTGAACCTTTTAAAATCTTTCTTGCTGGGTTTCTATTGTTTTCATTTCCATATTTAAAGCTCTTGGCACAACTTCAGTGTGTGTAATAATCGTCCAGCCACCTGCAAGTTCCTGCTATAACCACATCCTTCTTCACTGATGGCCTGAACGGCATGTTTTTTTTTTTATAAACACTCCTCCTACAAGGGTTCTCAAGTTCATATTAAATACTTCATTGGATTGCTTTAGCTTTGTTCTGCTTAATTCATGAATACATGAATTTTATTTCCATATTAAGTCACTAAAGAAACTTTGAGGCAAAAACTCAGTGGTATTCAATGATTTAATAAATGATTGGTGCAGTTGTACAGGCTTGCTGCACTGATTATATGATCTTTTTCTACTTCACCCCTAAACCTCAGGCTAACAGAGCCAAGTTCTGCTTGGTGGCCACCTGCCCATGCCTTCTTGTGTACAGTGTTTAGATATTCAATATTCTGGGCTGGTGAGCTGGATTTCTCTTTGGCACGCACGTCTTTAATATTCGGTGCCGTGTATTTGCAAGAATAGTTCAGAAGAGCAGTCAAATTTTAAAGCTGAAACATACTGTACTATGACTTAGAGAGCATCAGGTCCTGCTGATCCATAAAACAAGATTTGACAAAGTAATGGAAATTCAAAACCTCAATTTATAGGCTTTCGCCTACATTTGGGGGCAGCGAAAAATAGCTGCAAACACAAGACCAAGTTGATATAGTGAACTTGTTAGCAAAACGTGGCTTGTTTAAACATCAGTAGTTATGGAACAACTCTAGAATTAATTTTGAGTCTTGTTTGGGTCCGCCCCATGAACTTAAATCTGATACTTACTCTCCTTTTAACTCTGTTTCAGTTTCCACTATCCCCTGGGCAAATATCTGGCTCTTTAGCTGCTAACCGTTCCACTTTATTCACTAGCTTATCAACAACTTTGTCAGTCACTTGTCTGGAGCTGGCATGTAGCATGCAGTAAGTTTTGCATCTCAGAAACACACTGATAAAAATGTGGTGAGAGTGAACCTCTTTTAATTTTATGCTTTGTCCTTTTACTGCTGCAACAACTACATTTTTTCCTTGGGATCATAGGTGTATCTTATCTTAAAACAATAGTTGCAGGCCAAATAGCTAGCCTGGCTCTGTAGTCCAAAGGTAACATCTGTCTAGCCGCAGCTCTAAAGCTTACTAATTAACACTTTTTATATTTTATTTGTTCGAACTGTAATGAAGCGTAAAAAGTGTTTTTTACACAGGGTCAGCCTGTTTTCAGTCTTTATGCTAAGCTAAACCACTGCTGGCTGTAGCATTATATTGAAAAAATTAACCTAATTTAAATTTAATTAAATTAAGCAACGGTGCCTCTGCAAAATAGTCTCTGGAAGGAACTTGTTTTGGTGGAACATGTGGACGTTCAAAAGTTGCTTAAGTTGTGCAAGAGAAAACTCCGATTGGACAGATAGTCTAGCTAGCTGTCTGGATTTACCCTGCAGAGATCTGAGGAGCAGTTAACCATAGTCCTCACAAATCCACCAGAGGTTAAAATTTGAACACAAAGAAAGCAGAAGGAAAAACGGACATCTGGCTGAAGAGAGGGCAGACTTTCCGGCGGCACTTCCACAAGTGGAACAATGTGAATATAGACTATAGCGGCATTGATGTTGGTTTTATGGTCTTATGTACAATATTACATTTACATATTAATTTACCTTTTCTGGTTGGCCATGTCACAGTAAATAAACCTCCTCAGTCAGATCAATGATATGCTGCCCTTCAGTTGCCAACCCCACTGATCCCCTACAGCCAAGTTCCCTCTTGGATACATGCTGTACACTGTTAGATATCATCTGTGATGTTGAGTGCATTGCATTGTTATTTCATGTTGAAGTAGTGCAATCAATTTATGTGGCTTACTCATCTAAGCATGCCTTGTTTCCTTCTACTACAGTTTCCAGTTGAATCCCACAAGAAAAAGTTAGCGTGTAGGTTTAATGTGTATAATACGTTTTTTTCCAAGCAAAAAATAATTTCACTCACATGTGTTTTCTCTAAGGTCAAAGCATTTTTTCATCAAATCTGCTTTACTTTTTAGACATCATCTCCATTACCAGTCCATCTCATTTTGTACTGTGTATTACAATGCTTACAGTTATTAAAGTTTCAGAACTTTAATTACCTGTGTTCAATGGCAGCTCATTTGCTACTCCAGCTTTTTGTCCTCTTTCCATTAATTAGTCTGAAATCCAATTCCATGGAGTGCTACAGAGCTTTTTAAACTGTTAGGTGTGGCCTGTGCTGTGCCGACATCAGACCAGTGGCCGCAGCATCAGGTACACTCAGGGTCCAATGTGATTAGTTAACTACCTTTTAGCAGTCTGCAGCAGAGCCCCTATGGTGAAACAACATCTTTTATTTCCCGCTTTCCTCTCAGACTCTGCACTGTTTCGGTCACATTGATGTTTTTCGGGTGCCTTTTAAAAAAGGTAGTTTAAAGAAACATTTCATCTCATTTTCCTCTCTGCGGTTGCCTGTCGCTGTGGTTCGACTGCGGGGCACAGAGTAGAGAGCAGTAGTGAGGGGGAGTTCTCCTGTGTCTCCATTATGCATTTCCATATCTTCTCCTTCGCCAAATGTGTCCTTTGTTTGCTCAGAGACCAGCCTTAATGAGAGAGTTGCATCGCAGCATTTTAGAAGCCATTGCTCCTTCATTCATCAGGAAGGATTTGTGTTCAACCGTGTGTTTTTTCTACTCAGCCATCCCCTTCTCTCTGTTCACTGTCTACTCTACTCTCTGATTGATGATAACGAGGTTGTTGGCTGAAACCAGCTCTTATCCACCAAACAAAATGGCTGTGTGTGTGTGTGTGTGTGTGTGTGTGTGTGTGTGTGTGTGTGTGTGTGTGTGTGTGTGTGTGTGTGTGTGTGTGTGTGTGTGTGTGTGTGTGTGTGTGTGTGTGTGCGCGCGCGTGCGTGCGTGCGCGTGCGTGCGTGCGCGTGTATCCACAAGCATGCCATTTTGTGTGTTTTTCCTTGGCTCTGTGTTCTGTCACTGACTATGAATCTGTGGATCTTGGCATGCCGGTGTCAGTGCTTGTGAGCCATCATGTGCAAAAGTGTTGTGTGTGCATGTATGTATCAGTATATATGTATATATATATATATATATATATATGTGTGTGTGTGTGTGTGTGTGTGTGTGTGTGGGTGCGTGCGTGCGTGCGTGCGTGCGTGCGTGCGTGCATCCCCACAATGAGAACAAGATGAAAGGCTGCTGCTCCTGTGAGTCACAAGCTGCTGCCTGCTTCATAAATGGCCCTGAATAGACCGTCACTCAGCACAATAAAGATGATCGTCTCTGCTTACAATTCACACACACACACACACACACACACACACAGATATAAATTACACATATGAAAGGTACTTCTACAAATAAAGATCGAGAAGATGAAATGCACCAAAGGACATGCACAGGTAGACATTTACATGTGCATAAATAAAACAATGCACAACTCTCGGATAGGAAAAAGCAAAAGTGAAAGAAAAAAATGCTAAATTAGAGTAGTAGTAAAAAGACACACACATTTGAATTATTTTTTTAAAAAGTGTCCTTTGCTGAAGATAATAGTGTATATGACATGTATTTACCATTTTCTTCTGTTCCAAAAACACAAAACCGGCTTTTGTAAGAGAAATCTAAATCTTTCCAAGGTTCTTTCTGGAACATTTGCTTCATTTGCATGTGATTTATTCTGTGTGATGTATTCAGGTGCTTCAATACAAGACAAACAACTGTGTTGTCTCTTGTCTGTAGTTTTCCTGATGGTCCACCAGCCCAAAAGTTCTGAGATTACTGCAGAAAACACCTCTGAAACGACTGCTTGTTCCCTCTTTTCTCCCTTTCTTTCATGTTGTTTCACACCCTGTATTCACACTGCAGGCAACACGAGTGATGTGTTGCTCCATTCTGTCCAATTGTGACTGTATGTTGTTGTAGTGCTATAAAGTGTTTCCTTGATGGGCTCCCTGATGGGCCACAGTTATGAAAGCAATGAAAAGCAATGTGTTTGTATTGCTTTAGTTCCATCTTCCCTGATGTTACCTCATTTTGAGGAGACTTAGCTTGCCAGAAAACTTTTTTTATGTAGTATACAGCACATGAATTCTTTTATTTTATCTCTTTTTTTTGTTCTTCTATAATAATCACTGTGCAGTTTTATTGCGTTGTGACAGAGTGATAGTGTGAAGGAAGCGTTAATACATGACTAGGTGTCGAAATGATGTAGTGCAGATGAAGAATGCTACAATTTTAACATTAAGGCTGGGTTAGTCTGCATAATTTTTTGTCAAAAAATTCCACGAAAAGACCAAAACAACAATAGATTAGTTAACATCTCAATACTTTCCATTCCCTACCTTCTCTGTGGCTCTCCGCCCCAAGCCCATTTGTTCCTCCTGAAGATGTAAATCTTAAAAAATATAGCTCACAAAAACATTTTTTGAAAAATCCTAAACTATTTCTTAAAACACTTGTGCACTGTAGTTTTTAGGAAACATTGCTCAAAACTGAGCAAATAGTGTTTTGTCAGGGACTATTTTCAGCTGCAGATTAATACACATTTGGTGCACTAGTGAGTATTTGCAGCAACAGGATGGTGTGTGTGGGATTGACTCAAAATAATCTACAGTGTGTGTCTTTTTATAGTAATTAAGAATCATGTCACCCGGTGTAACAATCCAGTGCTCACTGATGTGTTTTTAATAGTTTTTGTACAAACATTGAGCTGCATGGCACAGAGAAATAAGATATATCAGGCTTTAGATACAAAGACCATACAGAGACCGGACAGAGCCACGGTGCCTCTGCAAAACATCCTCGGGAAGGAACTTGTTTTGGTGGAACGTGTACGTTTTTAAAAGTAGTTTTAGTCGTGCAACAGAAAACTCCGATAGGACAGATAGTCTAGCTAGCTGTCTGGATTTACCCTGCAGAGATCTGAGGAGCAGTTAACCATAGTCCTCACAAATTCACCGGAGGTTAGAACGCCAACACAAAGAAAGAAGAAGGGGACGGACATCCGGCCGAAAAGAGGGACCTCAGGTGGAATTTCCAGCGGCACCGGAGCAATCCTTGAAGTGGAACATCGTCGATATAGACTAGGCAGCAACTAATGAGTATTTCATTATTGATTATTCTTTTAATCATTTAGTTTGTAGCATGTCAAATACCCACCACGATTTACCACAGCCCAGTGACTTATTCCGATTTCTGACTTTGTCTGGCCATTAGTCATAGTCCCCTCTCCCGCGGTTTATGAAGCCTTAGGCTGAAATTAAATTGAAAAAAACAGCAAATGCCCAGGATTTCTACTTAATAAAAGGCTTACAATTGTTATCAAAATATTCTTAAAATAGTTTTTGTGCTATTGGCCTTTTTTTTATTAATCATAAATGTCATGCTTCTCTACCTCTATTTTTCTGTATTCTGCTTCTCTATTTCATGTCATTTCAACTCATCTCACTGTGTGGGCGCCTCATATTTCTCTCCCTCTCTGCTCTTCCTTTCCTTTAACATCTCCCTCGTCCTTCTTCATTCCCAGCTCCTTCCTTCCCAGCCGAGCACTCCCGCGTCTCTCATCAACCTTTGTTGGTTATTCAGAGTTTTACTTTCATTTAAATTGGGTGAGAGAGGAGGTAGCAATAACACAGACTGTCAGTTTATAAGGGAGTGAGTTGAATCTTGATTTTAACCACTGTCTCGTTCTCTCTCTCTCTCTCTGTCTCTCTTTTTTTTCTCTCTTTCTCTTTCTCTCTTCTAGCTCTTTCTCACAAACACACACAGATCAATTCTTTTCAGTTCAATTCTTTACCGGTTTGCTTTATTGCCATGGGAGAAAGGACATCAAGTTAACATATAAAATGTCAATCCTAGTAAACAAAATCCGAGCAAAACAAAGTGATGTGTGCGGCCTGAATAATAAAAGGAACACTTGAATCTAAATGTTTGTAAGCCATCCGTACAGATTCAACAGGTTTGCATTAGTTCCAGTGAACATTTAAGCTTGTTTTATGGTTCTGCAGAGGCAGGCCAAAGTGTCTCCCGTGTGTTTTCTGACCACGGTGTGAGATCTGGAGCAGGAGAAGTTAACCCTCTCCTTGATTTCATGTTGTTTATGGAGAAGGAGAACCAGGATATGAGTCGGGGGGGAATTGCAACGCTACCAAGCCACGGCCGGGTGACGTGCATCGCTGCGACGTGTAGTTACATTTTTCGAGAGGTGCACGTCAGGCTACGACGTAGGGTCCGGCGTAGACGCAGAGGGGTCTGCGGGGGTACGCCCAGTGTTACCAAATGAGGAACGTTCTCAAGAAAGAAAAACACACACACACACACACACACACACACACACACACACTAATGTCCACTGATGCAACATGTAGCAGAGATGTGGTCCACATATTAATATCTGTTCTCTCTCTTTCACAGGGTCCCATAGACAATGATGTTGTGATTCATGTGGCCCTGATCGCAGAGAGCCAGAGGTAATGTGTGTATGCATATTTATGTATTTGTGTGTGTGTGTGTGTGTGTGTGTGTGTGATTGTGTCTCTTAATGTGTTGCAGGCCAGCTCTTTCAGTGCTGTAATTGTGGTGAGCTCATAAAGATGCAGCTCACCCCTGACCTCTGCCATCATCTGTCACTGGTGTCATTGTGTGCGTGGGTTCTTGTGTGTTTGCACTCTTGGATGTGTGTGTGTGTGTGTGTGTGTGTTAGGGCTGAACAATTTTTGAAAATAATCTAATTGCGATTTTTTTCCCCAAATATTGCGATTGCGATTAAATATTCGATTATTTTTTTAAGCTCTTTGTCTTCTGTATTATTCAACAAAGACAAACAAATCATTGAATAGTATGAACAACACACAATTACACACTATAAGTAAAAACACATATATATATATACATATATATATATATATATATATATATATATATATATATATATATATATATATATACATATATATATATATATATATATATATATATATATATATATATATACACATATATATATATACACACATATATATATATACACACATATATATATATACATATACATACATATATACACACACACACATATACATACATACATACATACATACATACACACACACACACACACATTTTTTTACAGTGCACAGAGAGGAGCTGCCTCCAGCCCCTCCCCCTCGTGAAGTTGCGTGCCGTGTGCATGACACCGTCAACACTGTACTAGCTCAGAGATGCTATCGTTACGTTAGCTCTAGCTCAGAGAGGCTATCGTTACGTTAGCTGCTGGTGGTCTTGCCGTGGGATTAACTGTACTAATGACACCGTTGAAACCCCGCGGCCACGCTGCTGTGAAAGCTCCCCGAACCGTCATTTATCAGTCTGGTTGTTACCCCTCTCAGTGGCAGCTCCTCCACCCATATCTTTATAACGGAGCTAACCGCTAACCGGAGCTAACCGCTAATCAGAGCTAGCTCGTTTCCAACCGAGCCTTCAGTTCTGCGTGCCTGTATCCATTAACTGCATGTATGGACTCGAGCCCGAACAAAACCCTTCATTTTATTAAAATGGCTGTAAAAGTTTTAAACTTCAACTCAGAATTGTTTGAATGACAGAGATCAGCTCAAGGTACAGTGTAGCGTTAGCGTGCTAAGTTGATGCTTTCTCTGCGTAGTGCAGACTGATTTGCTCTGGCAGTCATCAAATCGAGACCAAATCGCAGCCTTTGCGATTAGGAAATCGCGTTTTAACATATCGCGATATTATCGCAAATGCAATTAATCGTTCAGCCCTAGTGTGTGTGTGTGAAACAAGGTCCAACCACTCTGTGAATCTTGTTAACCTGTAGCTTCACTTATTGCTGCTGAATTTGCTGCATTTTCCATATTTTTTTTTACTCAATTATCCTTGAGTGTCTGTGTGTTTGTGTTTGTCTGTGTGTGTGTGTGTGTGTGTGTGTGTGTGTGTGTATGTGTGTGTTTGTGTGTAGACTTCAGGTGTTTTTGAACACCTATGGCATTCAGACCCAGACGCCCCAGCAGGTGGAGCCCATCCAGATCTGGCCTCAGAAGGAACTGGTCAAGGTAACACAGGCACACTTTGGTCAAGCATTGGTCAGTCACCAAGTTTACAAGGTGCTTACAGGCAGGGGGAGGCAGGGGGAGCTGAAAAAAATGCATAGCCTGCAGTGAAAATTTAAAACACATTAAACTAATGGAGAAACACAACCTAAAGTCACGCTGCAGTATCCAATCATGTAACTGGCAATCAGACTTTGTCAGCCCGTTTTGGGGTTTTTGTTAGTGAGGTTTCGGGTCAATTGAAACCTCACTGATTGCAGAGATTTTGCCGTGCATGATTAGCTGCAGTGCTTTTGTGCTTGGTGTTAGGGCTGGGCGATATGGTTGAAAACTGTATCACGATATAAGTTTTTCATATCGGTCGATATCGATTATTAATGATATTTTTTATGACCTATTTAAAATAAGGACCAGGAGAAAAATATATTAAATTTAAACATTTTTATTTTAAACTTAACCCTGCTCTGATTATAATCCCCTCAGTTATAAAAGCAGAAATGTCAACACAACCATGGAAAACACTCAAATAATTAAAATGTAAACAAGTCTAAAATTACAATGAACACAATTAACAATTATCTCTTAACATTAAGGTGCAAAATTAAAGAATAAGTAAGAAATGCTTAATAAAGTGTCATAAAATAGTGCAAAGTGTTAGCTAAATATAAGAAACCTGAGAAGGAACTATTTTCTGCAGGTTTAGTGCTAGGTTGGTAACCTGGCTTCTGGACAGTGCTCAGCATGTCTGCCTCCGTTATTTCTTTGTAGCGTTTAGTAAGGTGCTGATGCAGAGTACCTCTCCATGGTGGTCTGCTGCTTGTGCCGTGTTGCAGCTGCAGATGTTGTTGGACGTTGATGGCGAATACGGCTGTGCTCCAAAGTGTGAGCGCGGCTAAAGTGGTAAAACAAGTTTGTGGTCGTACCAGTGTTGGTGGGGACGACGGTCTGACGACATTGGTCTGACTACGGTCAGACTTATAAAATCCCCAAAACTGCCATACTGACTTTTCCTGTTTTATACTGTCTATGGTTTTATCAACGATTTCCTCGCTCGCTGCGGCACTCACTTTCCACTCCACGCCGGTTCTGTTATTGAAGAACACGAGACAGCGATGTGGCACAACCAAACTTGATACTGTTACATGATTGGCTGTTAGAGTGTCACTCCCCACGTTGCTAGGTTGCCAGAGAGTGAGGGCCTTTGTTCATGCAACCAAACTTGATTCACAAACTCTGGTTTCTTCTGATTCGAACGTTTTATCGACCGCATTTTCTATTGATATTGATTATGTGTCTATCGCGATACATATCGTTATCGTTTTATCGCCCAGCCCTACTTGGTGTATTGGCTCATCCTTAACTGGAAAAAGGAAAGTCCTAGTCAGTCCTGTTTACTGTGAACGACTGGATGGAAATTTGAGGGGAGGAAACTGTAAAGGTAAGGTAAAGGTACTTTATTGTCCCATACACATACATGTAGCGAAATTCATTCTCTGCATTTAACCCATCCCTCAAGGGAGCAGTGGGCAGCCAATCACAGCGCCCGGCGACCAACTCCAGATCTGAGCCAGTGCCTTAATCAAGGGCACTGACTGGAGAACCTAGTACATGTTTTTGATGGTGTGGGAAACCGGAGCACCCAGAGGAAACCCACTCAAACATGGGGAGAACGTGCAAACTCCACACAGAAAGGCCCGGAACCACCTAGATTCAAACCCAGAACCTTCTTGCTGTGAGGCCACAGTGCTAACCATTGGGCCACCATGCTGCCTAAAAAGATTATTGATGCCGCTCCACCACCACCACAACTACACAAATCAATATTACAGTTAGCCAGATTACATTTCAGCAGTTAGCTGTCAATATCACGGCAGTTCTAGCTCGATCAGTCCATCTGCTCATCAGTCCATGACTTCCTGCTCTTAAGATTTTCCTCCTGATTGTCCCATCAATCACAGCAAGATTGGTTGAAGTGATTGATCAGTTGAACAGTGATTGCTTATATTGATTCATCAGCATAATGGCGGAGCTGACACTGTGTCAATCTGGTAAATTGCAGATGCGTAGAGCTGAGTGGCTTTCCAAATATGTTCTCGGAAGGGTACGTTAGACAGCTCAATAAGAGATGAAAGACTTGAGGTATTCAGAATGGTTGATTTGGAATCACTTCCATCAATACCTTAACAACTGTTCCACTCCTGCATTTGAATACTTGGAGGTCAAAAGAAGCCAACACATTCTCACTCTCATCACGTCAAAAAGCCTTTGCCTTTGGCGTTTGTTATTGACGGAGAAAGTCTTCTTTACTCACTTTTTGCGTCACTTTTTGATTGGTAAAAGTCCTGTGTCATTTGACCCATCTGCCATCCCAACCAACCTCGTTACGCAGATTTTCATTCTTTCATTCTACTCACTATCCCTTTCCCTCTTAATACTACGTCATCTTACAGCGCCGCGGTCGAGCTGCTGCTCTGCCCGGTGCGTCCCATACAGACACTAAGGGGTGATTTTTGCGTCGGTATCTGATGCTGACAGCCACTGACCAAACGTCCGTATTTGACCGAGTTGGGAGTGGTGAACGGGTTGAAGAAGCAGATGCGTTGCTGCTGAAGACAATAGAAGAAAGAGCTGTAAGCTGCAGTTGGAGGAAAACTTTGAAAACTGAAGAATTAAGAGAAACCGCTGTTTTGAGATAATACATAATGGGTTTTGAATTAGCCTAATAGGTGCGATACGTAATCAAGCTATTAAAGATAAGCAAAAAAACAACCTGCATGTATCTATATTTTGTTCAACAAACATTTCCCACCTTGTCTTCCATTATCTTTGTTGCTTATCAGTCACTTAAGCTTTAGTCTTTTCTCCGCTTCACCTTGTGTCTTTCTCATGTAAACTACACCCATCATGGTCGTCACGAGTGTTGAGTCATAGTCTACTGAAGTAAAAATGATAAGGACTCTTTCTGTTTATGAGAAATGGAACAAAATGTGCATTTTCATTTCAGCAGTAATGCTACTCTTACAAGTCAAACATTAAAGTTCTGTGGCAGCCCAGTTGCATCAGAAAAATGAAATTTGCTACCTAAAACTTTTGAATTCTAAAAATCCCCAATGGCACTTTTTATTATAAGTCATCATTTTGAAGAAAATGGATGGCATTCAGTAGAATTTAATCAAATGTAAATCTACCAGTGAATCTGTTCATTGAATCTAAATCCTTTAAAATCTGAATTTAAAGGTTTACCTTTAAGTAACCAAAGTCATACTGTAAGTAACTTGATATTTAAGAGCTAAAACTCAAAGATTGATATTGATATTGAATATTGAAAAAATGACTTCACTCGGATGGAAGTACTGTCCATCTTTTGTGTGTAAACATTTCAATGAGATGACAGAATACTGGACATCACATCTGTTTGGTTACTTGGTTATTAACAAAATAAAGGTACTCAGTGTCAGGAACTTACAGTCTCCTGAACATTTCATGAGTAACAAGTTCAACACTAGCTGCTATTCCCACCCTGTCTAATCTGCTTCTTTATCTCCAGCAGATTACACCATTTGTTCTGTCATATCTGTGACACCACCCACTCCCTTCCTTCCAACTTCTGTTTCACTCCCCATCACATCTGTCACTCAAACCCTGCTCTCTCCTCTAGATGCTGTCCCTCATCTGCATGTGTGGTGTTTGAAGTCTTCTTTCTCCCCATGGTCTGTCTCTCCTCTGTCATATCCGTCACTCAAACCCCGGTGTCCTCCCCAGCATCTGTCCCTCATCTGTCATGTCTGTTATGTAGTGTCTATTGTCCACGTCACCTTCGATAAACAAACAATTTCTCCTATCGTGTCATCTCTGTGGGCTGTGTTCTTTCCTCCAGGCCTTTTTTCTACTTTCTGCCCCTTCTCTTGCTATATCCGTCACATCCGCGTCTCTAACCCCGTTTCCCCTCTAGGTGCTACATCCTGCCCCGCCCCAGTTATGTCCGTTACACCAAACAACTCTCCCCTCCGGGTCCATCATCTGCCTTTGAACTGTCATACCTGTTGCCTTTTTCCTCCTCTTCCCTCTGCCTCGCTCTGCTGCGTGGTGCTCAGCCTCTCCGATGGATATGCAATTGTGAGTCACAGCGGCCGCTGTGCTGAATATTAAAATCCAAAACCCAAGCCCAGAAAGACGCTTCTTTCTCGACAGAATATGTTTATCTCGGAAGTCATCGCCATCTCCAGTGCTGCGGGCTACATTTGTTCACCTCGCCTCACCTCGTCCCTCGCAGCCTTTTGATTGTGTTGACAGCAGCTGCTTGACAATGGGAAAGTGGCAATTACATTTTGCGACGTGTTATTCCCACCTGTACACCCTAAAGCTTATCCTGTTGCAAATCGCTGCGGCACCCAAAAATAGCCTTCTTTTTAGCTGTTTCTCTCCCAGTTCCATATCTGATTGTCAATGTGGACAACATTTTAGTTTGTCGAAGACTTTCACACATGATGCTGTTCCAAGCAACAGTTGTAGTCATCCAAATAAGGTCCTAAAAAGACACTCTAGACAAAGACTGCAGGTCTTTCAAAGACGTTAAAGGGAAATTCCAGCATTTTACCACCTGGGTCTTCTTCTAATATTTTTGTCAGTTATGACTATTGGTTATAATAACTCAGAGATTAGGAAAATGTGGGGCAGTACAAGACTGCCACAGCTCATAAATAACAGAAATAGTTGTCTCTACACAGAAAGTAGTCCCATCATCACAGTTGTAGCACGATTAGCTACAACTTCACTCTGCCTTAAGTCCAGCTAATATGTGGCTTTAGCAGGCGAAGTTGGCTACATCCACACTTTTTTGTTTTAAAAGTTAACGATCTCCGACCTTATGAGCGCTTTACCGCTTTAGCACCGTTTTCACAACTACTCTCCATCCATACTAATATGCCTATAAACACATACTGCAGACCATTCACATACACTGGGCATGCAAGGCAGTGGTGTGCGATACTGCAAAATTTGGTATTGATACCAAGTAAATACAGGGCCAGTATTGCCAATATGATACCGATATGATACCAATACTTTTTAATAATCAAGGAGGATGCATCATCAAATTGCTAAATCTGAATGAATTTTCATGACCTTGAATGTTTTTGTGATTTTTCCTTTGGATTATTAATAAATTAAAACCCAGGACAGAATTATCATATGCTTGTATAAATTTGTTGTGTTACCACTGTAACTTACAGCCTTTTTTTTTTTTTACAATTGATACAGCTTGTTGTTAATTTTTGGCCTGAAAATCTAGCCACACGGTGCTCCTCTTCCTCTCTGCCATTCTTCTGCTCCGTCTCTGTCCTGCTTGTGTGTATGTGTGCTGCTGGCCGCCACCGGGCCTGGCTGGTTGCGTGCTTGTTTGCCCGGAGCCGCCGAGTCACATGACGGTACAACATCAAATCACAAGAGGGGGAGGAGGAGCAAAGAGTGCCTGCTCAACGCTGTGACAGGAACGGCACTGACACAGACACCGACGGCTAGGTCGCCTCTTTGATGAAACCGCAGAAGTGAACACTGGAGAGAAACTGAAACTAAAGTATCCATCTCATCACACTGGTATTGATCAATATCAATACCAACGTTTGTATCGATATTATCGATATTTGGATCGATCCCCCCACCACTACTGCAAGGGCTGGTGTGTGTGCCGGGAAACAAGAACATGCTACTACTACTGAGTCTAACAAAAGATTGATGATAAAACTAATTTATCATTATTGATGGACATGACATAGAGGCTTAAATCTGTTTATAGCACTATGCCTTAAACATCATTTGTTTCCCTTGCAATTCAAAAATAGGCAACAAAATCAGGAACAGCTATAACTTGGTATCCATGTTGAATTAACCACCTGTAGTCAAGGCTGATGTCTTTTGCTTTCTTCTGGTAAAAGGATCACCTAATAGGGGGTTACCCCTCTGTTGCTTCCCGTTCAGACTTCAAACCAACCCCGGAGATTTCAAACTAAAACAAGGTCAATAGCGTTTCCAAATGTCTCCGTTTTAGGGGCTCGGAAACGCATGAGTCATTAAACAAAATGGCGACTCCACCTCCTTTCTTATTCACTCACTCTATTCTCACTCATAAAACTGAAGTTAGGAGGAGCTGACTAGATAAGAACAGCAGCACTGTTATTATGGTCTAACCAGGTTTCAGTTAAAAACATAAAATCAAGATTGTGCTTAATAATAAAATCATTGATTAAAAATGATTTTCCTGCCAAAGACCTGACGTATAGTAAGGCTAGAGTTAGCATGTTAAAAGAATGATCTGTCTCATCTTTTGGGACAGGCTGTGGCTGACGAGGAATGGATGCTAAATGTGCTAAGTTTGCAGTTAAGTGCTTCTTCTTACTTAGCGGATTCACCATTTTTTTTTCTATTACCTATTACAACATAAATTGAAAAAGAATTTAATACACAGGGCCCGGGCTTGTCCTGGAGAAGAGTCATTAGAGTGCCACTAGGCGTGCAGCCTGGCCTACTATGTCTACAAAAAATATGTATAGTCCAGTGATTTATAAATATCCAGGAGCCGCTGCTCATCGTTTGTCACAGAGGAAAAGCAAGATTAACAGCAGAAATATGTAAGCAGAGGCAGGAGCAAGCAGCAAAGTGTCTGCACTGTAAGAAGCTCAAGCTGTAGCCTTAGTCAAATCAGGTGGGTATCTTCCTTTCAAGTTAGTCTTGTCAGTACACAATTCCTTTTTTATATAATCATCCCTCCACCACAGCTCAGCTAGGAATTGCTGTCCGAAGGAATATTGTTCTAAAATGATTGGAACTTTGGAAGATACCCACTTTGATTTGACTAACGGCGTCTGCAAATGCAAAAGCCATTAGCTTCGCTTGTAGTTTAGAATGCATTTTTCACAGGAGGAGGACTCTGGATTTTGACCCCCCAGTCCTTACGTAGAAATCACTCTAGTAATGAATTGCTTCACAGGAAGAATAATTCAACGAGGATGTGAATATTATTTTAAGAGAAACATGAACAAATGCACCCCTATCCTTTAAAGACATTTTATGGGGCAACCCAGGCACGTTTGTATCATTTCAAGCTGTGTGGCAAGCTGCTGAACCCCTACCTGCACACTAAGTCCCTCTCGATGACAGCATCTGCTGTAAAAGTAAATCTGTTATGTGCATTTTGTGACACCAACAGTTACATTTACACTATTAAGGGCACCAACCCAGCAGCAATAAAAATGTGCAGGAACCTGCTCCTATCTGAGCATTTAAGTTTGAATTAAAAGTTTTGCAGAGATTGTCAGTAAATAGTTGTACATTGTCACACATAGCATCCACTGCAGACGTGTAAAATACAGCTTTCAGATACAGCCTTTTATTATCTCTCCCACCTGCCAGGCTTTCTGTATGTGCTGCGGTCAGTGGAAATGTGAATAGGGGGAATGAAAGGATGCTTTGATAGGCTGCCTGCGTGTTGTCGCTCTTCATTGGTATTCTGCACACAGGAAGTGTTGGATGCAGTGGTTCTTCCTACCTCCCATGGCTTTTCTCCTCCAGGTCTCACCCTTGTTAGGGCAGTGATTTGCAATGCCACTTAATCCTCAATTAACATTTATCGTTCTTTTATATAAAGACTGTACTTTTTCCTCTATTAGTGTAATTTATTTTAATTGGTCCAAGCTTTGCTTCCTCCTTTTGTGTTCACAAATAGTGAGGAAGTACACTGGAGTAGCAGAGCACCACCTTTTGGTTGACGTAGTGAATTGCAGCTGGTTTGAGACAGAAGAATGCGGCATGGAGGGCTTGATAGGCAGATTTCCTGCAGTGCCACTTGAGTGTGTGGGTGTACTGATGCTGTTTCATGATAGGACAGATTGGGAGGTATTTAAATTTAGAATTTATAGGCTGCCACAAAGGCAATAAGTACTGTGGTTTCGCACTCAGCCAGACACATCACAAATGTAATTCACACACACACACACACACACACACAACAGTGCAAACCCTTCAGCTCACACATGCTTGCTCGCACGCACGCACACATGCAGTAACTTGTGTTGAGTGTGCCACACCACTGTGCTCCGAGCAGGCAGAGCCAAGAAATCAATGTCCATCTTCTTTCTCTTTGCATCTTTGAATCAGTGCATTTGACAGCAGGAGGCACAGCGGTAAGAAGCTTTTTATCTGAAGCACCATAGAAATGCTCTGGAAAGTGATAGGCTGGAGCTCATGTGTTCTCCTTGCTGCCATCTCTAACTGCTTTTCAGAGATGGCTGAGGGAGTAGGCCATGACCTTTTCCTCTGCTTTGTTTTGACGACTGGGGAGCCCTTTGGTGAAACAACTGCATAACTAGCTTCACCCTGCAATACAAAAAAACAGTATTATTTCTTCATTCCTCTCATATTTAAGTCAGCAGCAGATGGCATTTTCAACCCACTCCTTGAGTTGGCCATAATTATAGATGTCATTTCAGCCGCCAAAATCAACAAACGTCAGCTAGAATTGAGAAACCCTTCTTTTGTTTACCTGTGTGTGAAATGGAAGTCCTATTTTGTTTCAAAAATGGAAAAATGTGAATGGCATATCTGCCACCGTTATTGTACTGTAAACTGCATATGAGCCATGCTAGAATGGAAAGCACAACAGTTAACAGTGAGGAAGGGGTGTTGGGGCCCAGTGAAGGATCAGTTACCACTAGCTCATTTTTAGAATGGATTTGGCATTTGTAGCAGTGCATAATATGCCAAGTGGCTCACTTGGAAAATATCAAACAGCATGCCGTCGTTTATTTATTATAATGAGGGCTCAGCTAGGTCTCAGTGTCTCCTCTTATGGGCCTCTGCATCTCAGTACAACAGTGCCATCAGCGTTGTTGCCCATGGGTGTGCTGATGGCAGCAAGGGGACCTTTTATTATTGCCATGTCTCATAACTGTTCAGTAGGTGGTTCTGCCATATGGTGGTAATTTCAGTTTATGAGTTGCAACAACGGAACATGTCTCAGTGGAACAGACCGGATGATCGACTTGCACTATTATTACGATATGGACTGGCACTGTGTTGCGTGACATTTCCAGTCAAATGTGATATTTTTACTCTCGCAGGGAAATGTACGGATCAAGATGTAGATTTCAGTTTTCTATGAAATCACATAGGTTAGCAGCAAAGTTTTTTTGCAATGTAAATGTTATGTTTACTGACAAGGTTTTGGTCCATGTCTGTCTGTGAATACGTGTGCGTCTTTCTGCAGGCATACCGTTTCCTTGCCATCAATAAGAAGCTGGGGTTGAGTGGGCGTCCAGAGAGGCCAGTGGGCTGCATCGGCACATGCAAGGTATATTGCTTTGCAAACACACCAGTACACACATGTACATACCGCTACATGGACACACATGCAGTCGATCTGCATACATTTCCCGGAGCTCCGAGGAGTCGAGTACAGCTCAAAAATCGAACATAGACACGGAAAATATTCAGTTCCAAGAGTTTTTCTCTTCGTCAAACATACATAATGCATCAGTGAATGTTGAATAGATTTTACTTATTCTTAATGCATTTTAATATGCTAAGCTGCTGTCAGGCAGTCTCTGTGTGTGTGTCCGTGTGTGTACATATTATGTGGTTGTGTGTGTGTGTGTGTGTGGGTGTGCTGATGTTATTTGCCGTTTCTCCCAAATGAAGGTCACCAAATAAGTTGAGCCATAGCAGCTTTCTCAAACAAAGACATTGCCTAACAAATGAATCGTGGCTCCCAATGCATTGCTAAGACAATATTATAATGGAACATTTATGTGGAAGATGGCAGACTGCCAGAGGGCGTTATCATCATTACTGTGTGTGTGTGTGTGTGTGTGTGTGTGTGTTTGCCCCTGTGACAATCTGTATGCGTGAAAAGGGGGCTTTATACAGTTGTGTGTATTATACTGTGTGTGTGTGTGTGTGTGTGTGAGTGGTTGTATAGCTTCTGTGTGTCCCCTCTATCTTAGGATTGATGGCTTGTTTTATGGGCTGCCCAGAATAATGTATACGTGGCTACTTGTGAGCCATCCGTCTTCTAATGCAATAGTGTGTGTATGTGTGTGTTCGTGTCCCTCCAGATTTATCGTATCCTGGGCAAGACGGTGGTGTGCTACCCAATAGTGTTTGATCTAAGTGACTTTTACTTGTCCCAAGATGTCATGCTGCTGATTGATGACATTAAGGTAAGCCAGGGTCACACTTGCAGAGCTTACCGTTGCCACGACTCCACAGCAAACCACTTATGTGCTCCAAGAACTTACATAACAGAGATATACTGAGTTTGTGTGATCTATAGAGATTCACCCTGACATTTGTATACTCATTTTACGTGTCCTCACAGAAAGGGCACATACTAGAGTCATAGCCTACCTGATACCAGACATCTGAGCTCTTAACCAGCAGCTTTCCACCTGAATTAGACCACATATTGTACTGTACCTCACATTGTAACAGTTTTGCCTCCTGCTGCTCGTTTGAGCAGGAAACTGTCCCATGTTTACCACGTGTACCTTCATTACATTCATTAAAAAGTAGCAGTACTCTGTTATAAGTAATGGTACGTGGTCAGAAATGAATAGTTCCTGAAAATACGGGCCCAATTCAAGCACCGCATTTATTGATTGATGATAGGCAAGGCAAGGCAGCTTTATTTGTAGAGCACATTTCAGCAACAGGGCAATTCAAAGTGCTTTAAATAAAACATTAAAGAGCAGTTAGAAAACAATTAAAAAACAATAATAAACAAATTAAAAACATTAAAAGACAAGAATAAAATTGATAGTGCAGTATAAGAATAAAAGTTACAGTGCAGTATAAGAAATTAAAGTTAATAAAATAGATTATTTAAAGAAAAGCAACATCAAAAAGATAGGTCTTTAGCTTAGATTTAAAAGAACTGAGAGTTGCAGCGGACCTACAGGTTTCTGGGAGTTTGTTCCAGATATGTGGAGCATAAACACTGAATGCTGCTTCCCCCTGTTTAGTTCTGACTCTGGGGACAACAAGTAGACCTGTCCCAGACCACCTGAGAGGTCGGGGGGGGTCATAATGTAGTAGCAGATCAGAAATGTATTTTGGCCCTAAACCGTTTAGTGATTTATAAACCAGTAAAAGTATTTTGAAATCAATTCTTTGAGGCACTGGAAGCCAGTGTAGAGACTTCAGTACTGGAGTGAAGTGATGTGATAGAGTTTGCTTATATGTGTGTTAATTTTTGTCACTAATTGATATCCTCTAATAGCTTCCATGAAGAAGGTCTAAAAAAAAGCCAAACCTTCAGCTGCTGAGCGTTCTGATAACCTAGAGGTCTAAGTTGCATACCATATATTCCTGATGCCTCCGGCAACATTTTCATGTTGGGTCAGATCACCTATATATGTACAGTATAGGTATGGTTGATCCTTGTGGATAACTGGCATTGCTGCAGCAAAGGTAATAAAATATGGAGGGCCAAACAGAAACAAAACATACAGATTTCAAATTTGATTTGATTCGATTTTTCAGCTGACTGTGAAATCAGTCAAGAATGGCCGCATTTGTATTCCAAATGTAACACCAATTAAATTCCAGTTTAGTTTAAACTTTGAACATAAATTAATTTTTTATATTACAAACTTTGATCAGTTTGACAGTGGGGGTGGCACTGATTCAGTTTTTGCTCAGAAACCGTGGAAGCTGGACTCTTTGAACCATGCCTCAGCCAATCACACATGATGTGTGTGTGTGTGTGTGTGTGTGTGTGTGTGTGTGTGTGTGTGTGTGTGTGTGTGTGTGTGTGTGTGTGTGTGTGTGTGTGTGTGTGTGTGTGTGTGTGTGTGCAGAACGCCCTGCAGTTCATCAAACAGTGCTGGAAGATGCAGGGACGTCCTCTCTTCCTGGTTCTCATTCGCGAGGATAACATCAAGTAATATACACACTCCATAATAGCTCCTTTATATGTTTTTTCTGTCTTCCTGTCCTCTGATAGCTTTCTTACAGCACTCTTCATCCTCCTATCTCCCCATACATCACCCTCTATCTGTCTTTTTCTGTCTGATACTGGCTCGAGCTCGCAACAAAATGTCTTTACAGGCACAATGCAGTTTGGTTCATTTTTTTTTTTATCCGACATGTCGCTTTCCCTCCCGCTCTACCTCTCCTCCTTCTTAAGCGAACTATTTATCTTTATTGCAGTAAAGGTGCAACTGTATTTGCTTGCTGATTGGGTGATAATGTTTCTCATTTGTATCACTATAGCCTGACTGGTGGGCTGATTACAGCAGTATTGACCATTATCCAGAAAGCCATATGTCAAATGTGATACAAACGCTTAAACAGCCACACTGCAGCATCTGGAACAAGTCAATGGGCTCTCAAAGAAGCAACTCAATAGTCATTAGTTTGTTATTGATTGGGATGATGACCTGTATAGAAGGCGACAGCAGACCGAATAAAGCTTCGGCTGTGATGATTTCATACTGATGATATGTTTAATACATGTGATCTGCATGGAATACAAATATGTTTTGACTCCGAATGGGACAGATTTACTCTACTGTGCAATGTAGGAGAAGAAAAAAACAGAGTCATTCTAACCTTCCTGTCTCGGCAGGGGGAGCCGCTTCAACCCAGTCCTGGACATGCTGGCCTCGTTCAAGAAAGGCAACATCGGAGGGGTCAAAGTTCATGTCGACAGACTTCAGGTTTGTGGATCCCGTTAAAATGGACTTGTTCATTCTTGTATTGATTCTTTCAGTTGGTCATTCTTAGCCACACTTTATTTTAGGGATGCAAATTTCAGGGAATTTACTCAATGGATTGTTGGACATGTTAACAATCAAACGTTAGCTAATTGTTGATGAAATGAAACAATGAGAAGTGTACGTTTTCCATAATAACAGCATTTCTTTTTTTAAATACTAGCGTGGCCCATAAGTGCCTCAAATTCCAATGGAATTAGGTATTTGAGCAATAAAATAAACATTATTATAATTACAATAGAAAAATATCCGTATTTTACAAATGGCTTGACAAGTTAAAAATATTAGCTATAGAAAATATTGCTGCACAAATTCGAGGACATAAATAAGATGAGACTGGACATTATGGGCATTGCTAACATTTTTGAATTAAGTCTAACAGATTTCTTTTGAATCATTAAAAAAGGCTGTAGCTGTTACCAAAGAAGCATGAAGTAGGTTACACAGATCTCTCAACAACAGATTACAGTTTAACTGATTTTATTTAGGATAGTAGGCATACCTTAGCTCCGTGATAGGGGTTAGCCGAGCACTGTTTGTTCACTTAAGTAGTCGCCCAACAGCTGAGAACACCTGCTCAGGAGGGACAGATGTCCCAGGTCAGGTGATTGGTTGGCGTTTCATGGTCTTTAGCATCTGCGCTCTTGAAGTCTCCGCACCGTCATTGCAGCCGGGGAATGACTGTAACAGCACTGTAGCGGCACTTTCTACCTATATTTAGAGTATATTTGTGACATCACAACCATACAGAAGTCCTGACGGCTCGTTTCAAGGCACAGTTTCTAAATACGGGCTGTGTGCATTTCTCTGTGGATTGAGCCATTTGATACTTTCACAGTATTTATATAGCATCTCGACCTGCTAACAAAATCTCACTTTTTACAATATGGGAGCTTTAATGTATATTTCATATCCACAGCCAGTGCATTTCTTCTTTTTTATGATGAACAAAGCAGGGGTCAGTGGTCCATTTCACTCACACACACACACACACACACACACACACACACACACACATTTTATTGGGAGGATCAGTGGTGTGTTAGGTCTTGACTTTGTGAAGATTCCAATCAAAACAAGTTGACTACTGAATCATCCATCCATCCATCCATCCATCTTCATCCGCTTATCCGGTGTCGGGTCGCGGGGGGAGCAGCTCCAGCAGGGGACCACAAACTTCCCTTTCCCGAGCAACATTAACCAGCTCCGACTGGGGGATCCCGAGGCGTTCCCAGGCCAGGTTGGAGATATATCCCTCCACCTAGTCCTGGGTCTTCCCCGAGGCCTCCTCCCAGCTGGACGTGCCTGGAACACCTCCCTAGGGAGGCGCCCAGGGGGCATCCTTACCAGATGCCCGAACCACCTCAACTGGCTCCTTTCGATGCAAAGGAGCAGCGGCTCTACTCCGAGCTCCTCACGGATGACTGAGCTTCTCACCCTATCTCTAAGGGAGACGCCAGCCACCCTCCTGAGGAAACCCATTTCGGCCGCTTGTACCCTGGATCTCGTTCTTTCGGTCATGACCCAGCCTTCATGACCATAGGTGAGGGTAGGAACGAAAACTGACCGGTAGATCGAGAGCTTTGCCTTCTGGCTCAGCTCTCTTTTCGTCCTGGCGGTGCGATAGATTGAATGCAATACCGCACCCGCTGCACCGATTCTCCGACCAATCTCCCGCTCCATTGTCCCCTCACTCGCGAACAAAACCCCAAGGTACTTGAACTCCTTCACTTGGGGTAAGGACTCATACCCTACCTGGAGAAGGCATTCCATCGGTTTCCTGCTGAGAACCATGGCCTCCAATTTAGAGGTGCTGATCCTCATCCCAACCGCTTCACACTCGGTTGCGAACCGATCCAGTGAGTGCTGAAGGTCACAGGCCGATGATGCCATCAGGACCACATCATCTGCAAAGAGCAGCGATGAGATCCCAGGCCACCAAACTGCAACCCCTCTCCACCCCAACTACGCCTCGATATCCTGCCAATAAATATTACAAACAGGATTGGTGACAAAGCGCAGCCCTGGCGGAGGCCAACCCTCACCTGAAACGAGTCCGACTTACTGCCGAGAACCCGGACACAGCTCTCACTTTGGTCATACAGAGATTGGATGGCCCCATACTCCCGCAGCACCTCCCACAGTATCTCCCGGGGGACCCGGTCATACGCCTTCTCCAAATCCACAAAACACATGTAGACCAGTTGGGCATACTCCCAGGCTCCCTCCAGGATCCTTGCGAGAGTGAAGAGCTGGTCCGTTGTTCCACGACCAGGACGGAATCCGCATTGTTCCTCCTCAACCCGAGGTTCGACTATCGGCCGAACCCTCCTTTCCAGCACCTTGGAGTAGACTTTACCAGGGAGGCTGAGAAGTGTGATACCCCTGTAATTGGCACACACCCTCTGGTCCCCCTTTTTAAAAAGGGGAACCACCACCCCAGTCTGCCACTCCTTTGGCACCGTCCCAGACTTCCACGCAATGTTGAAGAGGCGTGTCAACCAGCACAGCCCCTCCACACCCAGAGCCTTGAGCATTTCTGGACGGATCTCATCAATCCCCGGGGCTTTGCCACTGTGGAGTTGTTTGACTACATCAGTGACTTCCGCCTGGGAAATCGACGACAATCCCCCATTATCCTCCAGCTCTGCCTCTAACATAGATGGCGTATTAGTCGGATTCAGGAGTTCCTCAAAGTGCTCCTTCCACCGCCCTATTACCTCCTCAGTTGAGGTCAACAGTGTCCCATCCTTACTGTACACAGCTTGGATGGTTCCCCGCTTCCCCCTCCTGAGGTGGCGAACAGTTTTCCAGAAGCACTTTGGTGCCGACCAAAAGTCCTTCTCCATGTCTTCTCCAAACTTCTCCCACGCCCGCTGCTTTGCCTCTTTCACGGCAGAGGCTGCAGCCCTTCGGGCCCCTCGGTACCCTGCAACTGCCTCCGGAGTCCTCCGGGATAACATATCCCGGAAAGACTCCTTTTTCAGTCGGACGGCTTACCTGACCACCGGTGTCCACCACGGTGTTCGTGGGTTACCGCCACTTGAGGCACCTAAGACCCTAAGACCACAGCTCCTCGCCGCAGCTTCAGCAATGGAAACTTTGAACATTGTCCACTCGGACTCAATGCCCCCGGCCTCCACAGGGATGCACGAAAAGCTCCGCCGGAGGTGTGAGTTGAAAGTCTGTCGGACAGGGGCCTCCTCCAGACGTTCCCAATTTCCCCGCACTACACGTTTGGGCTTACCAGGTCTGTCCAGAGTCTTCCCCCACCCCCTGAACCAACTCACCACCAGATGGTGATCGGTTGACAGCTCTGCCCCTCTCTTCACCCGAGTGTCCAAAACATACGGCCTCAGATCAGATGAAACGATTATGAAATCGATCATTGACCTTCGGCCTAGGGTGCTCTGGTACCAGGTACACTACTGAATCAATGTTACCATATTGTGAATGGTGTTCATAAAGGCGACTCTCGGGGGGGCTCAGTTACAACAGATATTACAGCCATCTCTGAAATAAACAGTGACTTGATATTGCAGATGTTTCTATAAATTGTGTTGCAGGGTTTTATCTCTTGGTTCTGGAAACCAACATAAAGTTTCCCAGCCGTTAATCTGAATGCCCTCCGTATTCCAACAGCAGTACCCGTCTTTATCTGTGATTTGACCTTGGTCTGTCAGATTCAATTTTGGCTATGTGTAATGTGAAAGGTGTCGTTCATAGTGTCAAAAGCCCAAAGAATAATTACCCGACTCTGCAGTTCCCCTCAGCTCTGAGGAGTATTTGAGCATCTTTTTACTTCCTGTTTTGGTTTTACCAACTTCGCAACGTTACCGTTTGGTTCAGTCTCACCATCTCATGTACCGCATTTCCAGCAGCAGCAGGAGGCAGCTTTTCTCAGCGAAAAGGTTTAAAAACTCATTGCACGCTACCGGCTCAGTACCAAATGACAGAAAAAGTTAGCCACTTGCTGATGAATGTAGTGAAGCTTTTAGCAGCTACTGTAAAGAGCCGGATATAGTTGGTGGAGACCAAAAACAGAACTAAAAAGAGTGAATATTAGACTTACATTCATCAGGTAGACACAAACAAAACTCTAAATGAATGCTAATGTTTCTTTGTATCTACTAGATGAGCAAATAAGCAACTGTTTGCTAGAGAGTCCCTCATATAAAAGGTGATAATATGTCAGGGTTATATTGTTTGTTGAAAACAGCTTGTTTTTACTGCCCCCAAGTGGTCAACAATCTTTTAATGCGGGTTTAAACAAAGTTTACTCGTACATCTTTAATCTGTTTGAACAGTAACAAATCATATTTATTGACATAGTCCCTTTGATTCATTGGAGCATTGCAACCACATGCTTTGTTTTGCTGAATGGCTTGTTCATGTCATATCTAAGGACATCAGCAGTATTCATGAATTTATATTAGCCATGAACATTTTACTGCAGATAATTATTAATTTTCATGGCAGAATCGGACTGCATTTATTGAAGTTGCAGGATTTTGAACACAATCGAGCAAAAAAAAAAATGGGGCCAAGGAATTATTTCCACATTTAACTTTAACCAACTGCTTTGTCAAACTTATGACAGCTTTTCCAACCCTAACTTCTCTCCTACTGTGTCTGTGGAGTTCAGCAGAGACTTCCTCATACCATTCTTCTTTTTTTTGCTCTAAAGTTCCTTCCCGTTGCCTATTTGCTATTCACTTCACAGCGAACTCCTACCGCTTTGAAACACTTGTTATGGGGAGCAGGATTGCTTTTCTCCTGCACCTCTTATTTTTGTTTTGTGGTCAACTTCAGTTCGAATGGCTAATATCACATTTGTACCACAAGTCCTATTGAACTGCTTTGCTTTTAAAACACCAACTTTTACTTTTACCCTTTAAGACACTAACTTGTTACAGCTCCCGTAAACATTTGTAAATTTGAAACCGTGAACTGAGTTCACACCTTAGTACTCCATGTGTCCTTTGTTATGAACTGTATTATTCAAACAGTTGTTTTGTACGCTGACTCCCCCGGCAAACCTCCTCTCAGGAATTTATACAGCTGTGTTTACTCACCTCCTGTATTTATGGGCTCCTAAATGTGCCTCTAGAGTATGATATCTGTGCAATCTTTTGCATATAGATATCAATTTTTTCTCATCAACCTTTTAGACGCTGATATCTGGAGCAGTGGTGGAGCAGTTGGACTTCCTGCGTGTCAACGAGGCAGAGTAAGAGTTTTCTCTAACCTTCATGCTTGATTTGTCCTATATTTCACAAAGCTCATTAATTAAAAAAATAATGAAATAGAAAAAGCTCACTACTTTCCCTGACAAATAGAACAACTCATTTGTGTTGTCAGATAGGATATGTATACAATCTGTTGATTATTTTGTAGTTAAACTACAGTATAACTGACATTGAGACTCAATTTTAAATGTTTTTATGATCAATAAATCAATTTAGTGTAAAATAACAGAATGTCAAAGGAATGATGCCTGCAGTATCTTGTTTGTTGCTTAAATTCTGAAAATGTTCAAATTAGAAAAAGCAGTGCAACAACTGCATATGGAGCTACTGTCTACTTACAAATAGTGTGTGTGTGTGTGTGTGTGCGTGTGTGGGCGTGTGCGTGCGTGTATGCGTGCGTGTATGCGTGCATGCGTGTTTGTGTATGCGTGTGTGTGCGTGCGTGCGTGCGTAGGATCCCGGAGTTTAAGAGCTTTGAGGAGCTGGAGCTGCCGAAGCACTCCAAGGTAAAGAGACAGACGAGCACGCCCAACGCCTCCGACCTGGAGCAGCAGCCAGAGATCAATGTGGACGAGTGGCTGCAGAAGCCCACCAATGAGATCATCCAGAAGTTCCACGTGAGTAGAAGTGCCCGCAAATAAAAACACATTTACAAAAAACAAGTTCCATTCACAACAGAACTACAGTATTCTGTAAGCATTATATTAAAACTATCATACTAATCAAATGGTAATATTTAAACTAAACATAACTAATGATCCCATACATTAAGGAAGCCCATTTTCCAACAATAACCAAAACGATTGCAAGGTGTAACTGTTGCTGTTGTAGCAGCAGTAACTTCTTTAACAAAGCTTGCAGAAGCAGAAAAACCTACCTGTGTAAATCTTGACCAGCGTTCCCTAGGGCTTGGCCATGTATTTATAATGCATTACAAGAAATACATGCTGGTAGTGTTTGCAAGGATAAGCTGGTTAAGAATCATGTCCTTGTCACCGCACTTGTCAGAGTGGCAGGTGAAAAGAAGCGTCTGGCAACTGCATGCGTATTAGAGGAGACACTTAACTGTCTGCAGCCATCCGCAGGTAAACAGTGGGAGTTATCTGGGATAAGGACTGCAGCCTGGGAAATCCTCCATTCAACACCGTCGAGAAAATGCTCAAACAGGCTGCAGTCCTGGCAGAAAATCTCAACTTCAGTCAGATTGTACTTATTTTATGCATTTGTTAATAATTTTAATGTGAAACAAAAATGATCTTCATATTACTTAAACCATATTCTTATTAATTAGCCCAACCCCAGGTTTGTTTTCAATAGGGATAAACCAATCTCAAATCCACTTCAAACTAGTCCACCTGCCTCCTCTTCAGAGAATGTGAACGGTTTGCCTCATCATTATACTCTGTGTCCTGATTGGTCCCTCCCTGTTGACTCATTGACATACCCCGCTCCTGCCAAAGCTCCCTTGGCCACCTGTCTCCTGTTTCTTTCTAACATCTTATAAATATGTTCAAACATTGTTCCTCGAGGCCAGGTTTTACATACCACCAGCCACACGTCTGCTCACATTTGCCAGCTCTTCAATCTGGCTCTGTGCCTGAATATTTGAAGTTTTTGGAGTGTTCACCCGGACCTCAACCCACGCCATCTGCAATTCTGACGGGTTGGCTCTGTGAGGAATTCTGGATACAAGTCTGACTGACCAACTTTGTTGTGTTTTTAGTAGTCTCACATTGCCAGATATATCTCCACGGTGCTGCAGAGGAAGGTCTGGCAACAGAAGCATACACTCCTGGATAAGACACTCTGGGTTGTTGTTTGCATTTCTTTAAACCAATCACAATCGTCAGGGGCGGCACTACGCTCTGGACGCAGCGAGCGGGAAGGAACTTGTTTTGGTGGAACATTTGCACCCCGCAAAAGAAAACACCACATGAAGTTAACTCTTCACACAATACAGTAAAGTGAGCTATTTAATTTAGCTGGATACATGGTAAATGTAATTTGCTCTTACCAGTTTGTCGGCGTGTGTATTTTGTCCATAGCAAATCGCCGCCAATAGGCCCCAAAACGCCCCAGTTAGCTCAGTAAATGCCGTAAACATATTCCTTGTAAATCTTTACAATCATTCCCCGAAAGAACCAAGCAGGCCTGCCTTGTTGCACGATCCAAATTTTCCTTAAAAATGTCCATTTTCACTGTGTAACGTTGCTCAGAGGTTCCGGTTAATGTTGCTCGATATGACCACAGTTTAGACTTTAGACTTTATTGTCCACAAGGGGAAATTTGGTCACAAACCGTACGTTATAGGACAAAGCACACTTACAGAAAAACAGGAGAGTGCTGTCGCAGCAGAGAATGTGCGGCAATTCTTAGTAAGTTATTGTTCAAGTGTTAAATGTAAACACAAAGAAACCGTAAAGTGTGGAACATCCGGCGGAACCTTGGGTCGCACTGGAACTATCCAGTAAATGACCATTTGTCGATATAGACTGAGTATTTTGTGATAAATCACGTGGAACACTTTTTGTTGTTGTAATGAACACACTGAAGTTTCCTTTGTAATTAAGTCTGTTTTTGATTATTAAAGCATGTGAGCAGCCATATCTAAGCTACCAAACATAATGACCATATAAATAATAATAAATAATTTACTCCAATAGTCCTCTGCTTTTTTTTCCATATTTTAAGCACTTTAAGGCTGCATTTTTAAACGAGGCAATACTTTAAAAACATACCCATTAATACCAGATTTGCAAGATTGCTGAAAAAACATGTATCTAACAATAATAGTTTCAATACGACTTGGCTTACTGTGAGCAGATAATGTTGCATGCGTTATTATTGCAATGTTGTATGCGCAACCAGGCTTATTTAGCAGCAGTCCTGCCAGAAAATCTAAACTTCAATCTTATTGTACTCTTATTATACATTTCTTAACAATTTTAATGTGAAACGTAAAAGACCTTTATATTACTTAAACCATATTCTTATTAATCAGCCCAACCCCAGGTTTGTTTTCAATAGGGATAAACCAATCTCAAATCCACTTCAAACTAGTCCACCTGCCTCCTCCTCAGAGAATGTGAACGGTTTGCCTCATCATTATACTCTGTGTCCTGATTGGTCCCTCCCTGTTGACTCATTGACATACCCCGCTCCTGCCAAAGCTCCCTTGGCCACCTGTCTCCTGTTTCTTTCTAACATCTTATAAATATGTTCAAACATTGTTCCTCGAGGCCAGGTTTTACATACCACCAGCCACACGTCTGCTCACATTTGCCAGCTCTTCAATCTGGCTCTGTGCCTGAATATTTGAAGTTTTTGGAGTGTTCACCTGGACCTCAACCCACGCCTTCTGCAATTCTGACGGGTTGGCTCTGTGAGGAATTCTGGATACAAGTCTGACTGACCAACTTTGTTGTGTTTTTGTCATTTAAGTCTGTTTTTAATTATGTAAGCATACTTATTGAAGCTACCAAACAAAATAACCACTTTTGTTAATTTAAAGCAAACGGAAAATAATTGACACCAATTGTCCTGTGATATGCTTAAATATATTTTAGGCACATTACAGCTGCTATCCAATTTTAAGATAGAGTTGGTAATGTTGAAAAGCTAGCAGGATTTGTCTAACCCCTCCCCCTGCCCTCAGGGCTCCGTCCCACACACTGAGGCGCACAAGACATTTCCTGAAAACAACAAATCCACCCCAAAAACAAACCAAAAACCATCTACAGTAGACTTCTAGGAACTCTGACGTGCACTGAGCTCAGGCTCGTACGTGGGAGGGGTAGAGTACGCGCGGCAGGGTGAGGATGCATTTCATTGGTTCTTTCCAAGCAGCCCTCGAGGCAGTGATTGGTGGGCGTTTTTACAGCTACAGATGATGGATCTTCACTCATTTTTCAGAGCCCATAAGTTATGTATTGCTGTTGGGGTGTAAAGACCAATATATAAAAAGTGTATGTTGGAAATAGTTACCAACCCTGCCTTTAAATGAGGCAAGACTTTAAAAATATACTCATTATTACCAGAATTGTAGGATTGCAACAATCGTAGTTTCAATACTGCTTTTTAATGCTGATTGTGAGCACATAATACCGTATTGAAATGCATTATATGATATACTCCATATATAGGCCACATATATTGCAATATTGTATGCGTAACCAGGCTCATCTTCCGTGTGTGTTTGTGTGTGTGTGTGTGTGTGTGTGTGTGTGTGTGTGTGTGTGTGTGTGTGTGTGTGTGTGTGTGTGTGTGTGTGTGTGTGTGTGTGTGTGTGTGTGTGTGTGTGTGTGTGTGTGTGTGTGTGTGTGTGTGTGTGTCCAGGACTGCGACTGCTTGGCCAGTCAGGCTCAGCTTGCAGCCATCCTTCTTAGGAGAGAAGGACCAGACTTCCTTTCCAGAGATGGTGAGCAATTCATCAGTCAAGACAAGTCTTTAGGAGGCTGTTGTGTCGTGGTTTTAAATGTGAAGTAATTTAGCAGTTTTGATTTACAGAGGATGGAGGATAAATTAGGGTGTGACTGTACATGTTTTTGCCGTGTTTTTTAATGTCTGAACACATATCTATTTGTGATTCCAGAGAACCTGAGGGATGAACTGGAGAGACTTTACAGAAGAGCTGGCAGCAGAAAGCTTTGGTCTGATATACTCCCACACAAACACAAATACACAAACACAAATGCGATTAGTCCAGTCATTTTGGAATCCAAATATGACCCAAAAGGGTCTAAAAACATAAACTCTACAGATGCACTCAGGACCAATGATGCCCTCTAAGACGGTGACATCCAGTACATTTGGTATTTTATTATGTTGAATAATTTAGTGTGAATGAAAAGGTTGGGAATTTACGTTGGGAACATTGTTTACTCCCCCTTAACCGAACGACTTGTCTCCATACCTGTTCTGTTTGTTGTCCTCCCAAAATCTTGTCTCATGTTGACACTTTAATCTGGCCGCACTGTAGGCCGGCAGTGCGCCAAGTTGCTGCCATTATCAAGAAGTTCGCCAGCTCTATGGCTCCTCACATCACCACAATACTGGTGCATGGGAAACAGGTAATGTTCTGGCAGAGATGGACTGAAGACTCTGCATGTTTACTCTGGCTAGCTTGAAAGCTCTGTTAGGGTCAGCCAGTCCTACTGTACTTTGTGATTCCTCATAACCAACCAACCAACCAACCAACCAACAGGGCTTTTTGAAAGAGAGAGAGAAGACTTTTCTATGTTCAAGATTTGTATTTTTGACTAAAAAGTCTTTCATTTCTACTTTTTCATTACCTTATGTAAATGAGTTAATTGAAATGTTGACATAAACCTAGTGTGTGTGGCCTACATTTTCTGGAAGGGCTAAATCAACGTTAAAAAAAATAATTTGTAAATGTGTAAAATACATTTAAAAAATATATATGAAAACCTTTAAAGCGGCAGTGGTTAGAAGGCAAAAACATGCCAGAATTTAAGGTAGAGTGAGACCTCTTCCCTTCCGCTCTACCTCTCACCTCTTTGTCGCACAGGCAATGCATGCACACAACAGCCAATAGAACATGCGCTCTCTTTCTGAAATTACCTGTGATTGGCCGGAGTCTCCTGTCGGGCTAGATTTTCTGAAGCCTGAAAACAGGAGGAGGAGATGCAGTAGTCTAGTTTTCTCTCAGACCACTTCAATTACAATATGCTGAAAGATAAGTACTGCATGGGACCAATGACACTAAACAATAAAATGCCAACTACAGCTTTAAAGAAAAACAGCTGTACTCAACATCATTTAGTCTTTTGTCTAAAACCAATGCGACTGTAGTACTAGGTTTTGCTATCAAATAGGTCTTAAAAAGTGAAATCTAACTTCTCACAGTGATATTTCATTCAGACAGTCGTCACCCTGGTAACAGGGGGTGTAATGCAGTAGCAGGCTAGTGTCTTAGCATCTTGCTAAAATGTTAACCAGCTAAACCTATGTCTGGCTAAACTACCAAGTTTGTACACTCACACAGTCATGAGTTTGGCCAAGCTAGCAGGTACATAGACTCAACAGCTCATAGTCAGTGTTTGCTTTCTCTCCATTAAACATCACAGAGGCTGTTTCTGCTCTAATGACCTAAAACACATTCTCACTCTCCCATCGCGTAAAATACGCATGCTTGGGCATGTGCCTTTGCCGTTTGTTATTCACACTAAAAGTCTCCTTTAGCGGCGAGACTCTTGGCGTCACTTTTGACGCTGTGGGTCGGGACGTAGTGACGGCACAAGAACGGGACAGTTAGATTTAGGAAAAGATGGTGGGTGGAATTATAAAATGTACGGTTCGGTGACACACGGGACACGAACAGGACATGAACCCCGGTCTGATGGGTGGAAGTCCTGTGTTGTTTGACCCATCCACCCCCCCAATTAACCTCCTTACGTGGCATTTTGGTCTTTCATATTACTCGCTACCGTTGTCGCGCTTAATACTACGTCATCTTACAGCGCCGCAGTTGCGCTGCTGCTCTGCCGGTGCGTTCCATACAGACGCTTAAGGGTGCTTTTTGCGTCGTATCGGATGCTGAGAGCCACTGCCCAAGCGTCTGTATTTTACGAGTCATCATCCATTCAATAAGGCTGACTGTATACTCCAAAGGAAATAGAATGTGGCTCTTGGATATCACGCTGTATATTGCCTTTACACTCACGGTTACTCCAGGTCTGTTTCATCAAGGGCATCCATGCTAGAAGGACTAGCTTGGTAGCTGCTATGGGAGAAGACATCGTTTGCAAATCTATCATAAAGTAATATTACAAGCTAGTTTGTCTCTATGGAGGCAAATGTACTCAAAGTTGACAGTCCTTCACATTGTCAGCTCTACCAACATATCGCTAGCAAAATATGTTTTTCTTGCTAACTGGTCAAAAATATTACTCATACTACAGTGTATGAGTACACATATGTCTGCACAGACAGCACACAGTGATGTGGGACCTAGATTAGGTATTCCAGTTTGATCATTGGCACACCATTATTAAGGTTCCGTAAAGCCAGGATATCTGTGAATCCACGACTCGGTGGTAAAGAAAACGTTTGATTGGCAAGCCGTTGCCCACAGTTCCAGTCAAACTAAATATCTTTCTCTTTGTGATCTTTGATCCCAAAGCTGTTAACATTTACTGTGTGGTATACTGCTGGCGTTACTCCCCTAGAATTGACTTTTTGTTTTGTGCCAATTTACATTACAGTTATTTAGCTGACACTTTTTTTTTTCTAAAGTCACTCAGCTTCAAGCTGACTGACATGACAACTTTTATTATATGCTGTTTTTTTTAATTAACAGGATTTTAGCATTGAGAGATTTGATTATGCCATAGAGTAGAAACAAAAACAAAAGCCCCAAGGCTGGTTTCCAACTTGCTGGGAAATAGCATCAATACTCGGCTCAATTTACTTTCTCATTTACCTGACATGGGCCAGGAAGTGAAGCTTGAAATAGGTTCCCCAACAAAGCATCAGTGGATTGAGACCACATCATGCCTTTTAAACGTTATGGCTTTGTTGCGTTTTTATTCATCGCCTTGATAGTTCTGCAGGTTTAAGCACTAAATAACTCCACACACAGGTGTGTGCGTGTGGAGTTATTTAGTGTAGCAAATAATAAGAGGAGGTCATATTTCAGTTGATTGTATTCATTAATGACATTATTTCATTTGTTTACTGCTTCTGCAAGGGGTGGCTTCAACTCCATGTGTGTGTCTATAGCAACCCTGGCTGTGGGCTAATATGTGACGATTATTGAGTGTTTATGTGCTGCTTTTTCCTCGTAGGATTCCTGCAGGCAAGAGGATGCAGCTTGAAGGCTGTAGTGACTCTTGTGAATAATGAACTGAGAAATGAGTGAACATTAAAATATTTTCTGGGAAGCCAACCTTTCATTTGGGCGTTCAGTAGCTAAATCCAATTCATTCATTAGGACTGGGACTAACCCATTCAGCCATATCTTACATAGTAGAAATACTCAGCGGGGTTTCATTTCACGAAAATGTTGGGATTATTTGTCAATTTCATTCTGATGTTTGGATAGTTTTTTTATTTGGGGGCATTAAACTGCTATGATAAGAACCGAACAACTAGCAGTGCTACTTGGGGACAAATTCTATGAATTTCTAATAATGCCTAATCAAATGTTTGAGCAATGATACCTTGTTTGCCTACATTCCATTATTTATAAGGCAATTATTAAAAATGTTATTACAAGTTGTACGTCACATACAGTGTATATATGTATATATATATATACCCCTGTAGTAAAAATGAACCAGATGTAGTCTGTTAAAGCCCGAGCTGTTAGTTGTTATCTGTCATGATGTCAAGAGTGTGCTTGTGTCTTTTCACCCACTAGGTCTGTTGTCCGTCTTGCCGCCAGTCTCTTAACTAAGATAGTGGACAGCCTTGCCCCCAGTATTACTAGTGTTTTAGTGCATGGCAAGCAGGTAAGTGGGCACACAGACCACAGGGCCTGAGCAGATTACTATATCTATCCCTTTTGTACAAATTATTTTAGGTTATGTTGGGGAAATAGAATGCGGGGATAATGATTTTAATGTTCACTGATTAAAAGAAAATTGGAAAGACATTACATGAATATAAGCTACTCATGCTGTCATCCTATAGGAATGACTTAGTCTAGCTGCATGCTCATATTCCTCACCACAACTCACCTCCATTGTGTGTGTATCTAAGCTGTAGCTGTAGCAAGGCTGCCAGTGTGACCAGCGTAGAATCCTAACATGCACCGTGTCCACATTGTCTAGACACACTCCGTGTGCTGATTGATGTATTTTGACCCGGGAATTCGCCTGATGCCACTCCCTCGCGCTGGATTAGATTTGGTGCATCATTTCCTGTCAAGTGTTACTCAGAGATTAGCCTCCACTCGAAAGTGTCATTTATCTCGCCTCATTTTTACCCTTTTGAACAGTTTTAGGCATTTCATTATGCTGAAGAAGCTCAAGGTGGGAATCTGCATATAGATTGCTTACCGGAGGGAATGCCCCTCTCAGCATGGTTGGAAAAGCTGATTTGAGATTTGAGATGGCTGTGTTCCTCTGCTTTCAATAAGAGGCACCACCTCCCATTTCAGTCGATTCTGACTCTAGTTTTGATTATATTTCTTGTGAATAGTCAAACTCAACAATGTATTTCCCCTTTCGTCATTATCTTCGTCGGCTCCAGGCTGTCCTTTCTTAGTTAGAATCACTTTAGATGTAAAGATGAATGATACATCTTTAAAGTGCTGGCTTTCATCAGCTGAAGGCGAGGATACAAGTGTGTACTCCCATCACGAAGATTGGCTAGGTGTACTTTTCACGAAATGGCTTTCAGGAGAAACAAAATACAAAAAGAGTCATCTTGAGATCTGTAATATATTTCCTACTCACTTTTATGCGACTCTGGGAGAGGAGGCCAATTTTAGATTGATGGAACAAAGATTGCACCTTGGAGGAAGAACTGTGTGTGCATGAACACACTTTCACAGACACACGCACCAGCATAGACACATACTCACAAAAACGTAGAAATATTACACACAATTCTTCTGCAGAGAACCTTCTAACTTGTGGGTTTGGTGTGGGTTATTTTTGTGTGTGTGTGTGTGTGTGTGTGTGTGTGTGTGTGTGTGTGTGTGTGTGTGTGTGTGTGTGTGTGTGTGTGTGTGTGTGTGTGTGTGTGTGTGAATGCCTGTGATTGCCAGGTGACCCTCGGCCTATTCGGGCAAGAGGAGGAGGTGATCTCCAACCCGCTGTCGCCAGGGGTGATCCAGGGCATCATCTACAGCAAGTGCTCCCCTCAGGGTGGGGAGCGGGAGGCCGTTCTGCAGCAGGAGCTGGTCATCCATATCGGATGGATTATCTCCAACACCCCGGAGCTGTTCAGCGGCATGCTCAAGATCAGAGTCGGGTAGGACAAAATTCAGGTTCAGGATGGCTGCAATGGTGCCCTGACAACTCTTGTACATTTAGTCATACAGTATGTACTCTTTGCTGTAATTCTTTTTCAGACCACTCAACAAAACATGAAGAACTCAATAAATATTAGCATCAGTTGAGGCTGCATTTCTTTTTCTTTTGTTTGCCGATTAAAACATCCGGAACACCTAGCTTGAATATGTGTCCATACAAATCAGGTGGTTTTTCTACTCGTGCTTATTCGTAAGGTAAATTGTCTTCTTCTCTCAGAGTATTTATAAATGCCATTGCTTCCTCAGGCTTGTCAAAAGACAGGCAGCGTTTTTTACGGTTATCCTTAGAGTGGCAGTATGATTTAAGCCATAATTCTGTATCCCGAACGATTGGAGCTTCTTCCTGGCCTTATCAAAAGCCTGGTGTTCTCTCTGAGTTCTGCTTGAGAAGTCCCGGAAGAAGAAAATTCTGCTATCTTCAGAATGGACATTCTTCGCCAATCTGGCTGCCTCCAGCACTCAAATTCAAATCACAGTAGTGATGGAACCTCACAATCCTGACATGGGGCTGAGGCTTACGAGACTCGGTTCCTCAGTGCGCCCTCTGCACTGGATTTCCCCAGCCTTGGTCGACAATGCAAGAACATTAGGAGTCCATGACTCCCTGAAATGTATTGCCAAAGTGCCCTGTAAAGATTCTGGCAAGCCAATTATTGAACTATGTTTTTTGCATCTGCCTCTGTCCTGCTGGTCACAGAGACGCTCCTGCAGCGAGGCCATTTTTCCAGCTTTTTCCAGGTATTTTTGTCCTGCACAGCTGAGATCCGTGGAAGTGTAGGAAGGAGTCAAACTTAACTGCATGTTCAACTATCACTTCTGAGATGTTTGCCGTAAGTCCTTGGTCATCACTGGGCTTAGCACTTCTCTGTTGTCTCTGTGAAGCCGTCTCGTGTTTTTTCTGAATTGCTAGCCAAGGTATTCTTCTTTTCCTGAGCCTTTTTAGATGTTTCGAAATAAATCCTAAAGGACGGAGTTCACACCAAGGGCTGTTACTCGGCCCTCCAAATGAACCACACTGCAGTCCTCTTGGAAGTGGACTGAGACTCAATTTTTAAGTGTGCTCTGCCCTAAATGGATAAAAGCTTCTGAGTTTGAACAAATTTCTCCTGACATGTTTGGTACGAAAATGCTGTCGGGAAAATCGAAACCCAATGAAGGAAGTGTTGTAAGATCAGGTAGAGTCAAAATTCTGTTCCATCAGCCTAGTTAGACAAACAAGTCAGTCTTTGACTTTTCTTTGATTGTATGAAAAGAAAAAGGCTATTACCTTTGTAAGAAACTTTGACACTGTGAAGCAAAGAAAGGAAATTATTTTGAACACATTCATCCTTGTTCAAACAAAGTGACCCCCCCCCCCCCCATGTGAGCTGTACAGGGTTCACTTCTGAGGTGGTTAACAGTGTGCGTGTACTGTGGATCTCCAGATGGATTGTCCAGGCCATGAAACATGAGCTGAAGATCCGGGCGGGAGACATGCCCCCCCAGGACATCTACCAGCTGTCCCCCAGCGACATCAAGCAGCTCCTGCTGGACGTCCTGCAGCCACAACACACCGGCAGGTACTCTTCAAACACACGTTCTCACTTCATCGAGAACATGACCTGTGCTTTCTCATCCCAACCTTTGAAGACGCACTGTCGTTATCTTAATGCATTCACGTGTTGTATAATCTTTTTCAAGTTTTAATTATGTTATCTTCTGCCTTGTCCATATCTTATTATCTGCTGCTGCCGCAACCCAGTTTCCCCTATGGGAATCCTTACATTTTTATCTTATCTCACCTAATCTAAAACACACTGACTGACTAGACAAAATCACCTCTCTATCAACATTATATATCTCCATTCTCTAAAACTCGGTTCAACTGTTTCCCCCTTGCTTTGGCCCCAGGTCTTGGCTGAACAGACGTCAGATCGATGGCTCTCTGAACAGAACCCCTCTGGGCTTTCATGATCGTGTGTGGCAGATCCTGGAGAGGACCCCCAACGGTTTTACGGTGGCTGGGACTTACCTCCCACAGGTACCAGCCTCCCCTCACACTGCTGCAGGATGAATACTCTGAGCAATGCTGGTTAAAGGTCCCATGGCATTCACTTTATGAGGTTTTTTAACATTAATATGAGTTCCCCCAGCCTGTCTATGGTCCCCCAGTGGCTATAAATGGTGATAGGTGTAAACCGAGCCCTGGGTATCCTGCTCTGCCTTTGAGAAAAGGAAAGCTCAGATGAGCCGTTTTGGAATCTGCTTGTTATGAGGTCATAACAAGCAAGGTTACCTCCCCTTTCTCTGCTTTGCCCGCCCAGAGAATTTGGCCCACCCATGAGAGAGAGACATCATGGCTTTCAAACGCGAAAAGTGGCAGTTGGTCAAGGCCACACCCCCACCCTCCAACTTGCCCCTCCCACTCTCCTCCTCAATAGCTTCAGACACAGAAATGGCACATCCTAAGGAAAGCTCATTGTGGGACTGGCTCTAGTGGCTGTAATTCTGTAACCAAAGCTGAATTTCGGGAAAGAGACTTCAGATACAGTATTAGGGGACCACTAAGGTCTATATAAAAGAGACTTCAGATACAGTATTAGGGGACCACTAAGGTCTATATAAAAGAGACTTCAGATACAGTATTAGAGGACCACTAAGGTCTATATAAAAGAGACTTCAGATACAGTATTAGAGGACCACTAAGGCCTATATAAAAGAGACTTCAGATACAGTATTAGGGGACCACTAAGGCCTATATAAAAGAGACTTCAGATACAGTATTAGGGGACCACTAAGGTCTATATAAAAGAGACTTCAGATACAGTATTAGGGGATCACTAAGGTCTATATAAAAGAGACTTCAGATACAGTATTAGGGGACCACTAAGGTCTATATAAAAGAGACTTCAGATACAGTATTAGGGGATCACTAAGGTCTATATAAAAGAGACTTCAGATACAGTATTAGGGGACCACTAAGGTCTATATAAAAGAGACTTCAGATACAGTATTAGGGGACCACTAAGGTCTATATAAAAGAGACTTCAGATACAGTATTAGGGGACCACTAAGGTCTATATAAAAGAGACTTCAGATACAGTATTAGGGGACCACTAAGGTTTATATAAAAGCATCCAAAGAGCACCATGTCATGGGACCTTTAAAGGAGACACTGTGTATTGTGTGCTGATATACAAACCTCTACTGGTTATAGAAACATGTATGCATTACAGACACAGACCTCTATGTTTTGCAGTCTTTTAAAGAGTAGTTCAATTCTGTTGCTTGTATGTATAAGTTGGTTTAAGTACTAGTGACAAAGTCTGCCAAAATACTTTCTACAAATATGGACCAGATACACAAGAAATCTGGCCACAATTGCAGAATGGAAGCTGTGCTGATGAACACAGATTGATTTTTTGAGTAATACAAAGTAGCTCATCAATTTAAAGTTGTCTCCATTGAACATGAAAATGATTTCTTTGTCTTTGGGTAGTTTAACTTGGTCTTTTAGTGTGCGGGTCTAATAGAAAGCACTCAGCATAATTCTTATTTGTTTAATCACTTTTCATCATCATAGTTTTTATTTATTATCAGACAACAACAATAGTCAGTGATGTTCCACTTAGGCCTTTTTTACGGAAGTCATTTTGACATTTCACAATAGGAAAATCACAGGTGTGAATCGAAAGACTAAGGATGGCTGGAATCCATTTAGTGTGCATGTTGGCTCACTGTCATACTGTCATGGTTTACTGGGACAGTGTCTGAAATCACTCATTCATTCATTCCCCACACCCTATTTAACATACACTCAATAGTTTAGTACATTTCAGACACATATAAATCTCATTTATTCATTGGTAATGAAATATTAACCCCTGTGCTTTCCTACTATGAGTGTCATGAACCAGGTCATAGTTCCAACAAAATAAGCGAGACCACGCATAATTAAGTATTAAATTAAAACCAATTTATTTAACCCATATTAAATAATACTTCAAAATGTGATAAAACATGTATTTCAATAGTATCAGTAATGTAGTGAGTGTATGGAAAGCAAAACAGAACCCAAAAGCAACCCCTGCTGGCTGTTAGGACAGAGAGAGAATGATCCATCTTAAACAGGAATCAGGAGGAGTGGATCCAGGTGTGGCTGATCTCCTGCCACTCCTCTGCCACTCGGACTGCCATCTCAACAGCTGCACGGAAAAATACCAAGAGCCACACACAGAGTGGGAGGGGTCATCCCACAAGTCAAACTAGGTCTGTTCGAGATGAGCTGCGCCTCACCTGAAAAGAGCTGCGGTAAAGTCGGACAGTTTCCAGCCGTTTCCAGCCGCCTTCAGGCTGAACAGGAAGTCACAGAAACACTCACATCCTGTTAGGTCTGATTCCAATTTAATAAAATGTCATCAGACCCATATATCAGCTTAAACACAGTCTCCAGCTGCTTTTATTATGACAAAGTAGATGTCAAAATGCTCTACATGCGATCTGTTGCTGATGTTAACAACAGAGTGTAGATGAACAGATAAACATAACTATCAGCCACACAACATGTGTTCTGTACAGAGTAAGCCTTTAAATCAGACAAATAGCAATTAAAATCCCTCCAATAAAAAAATAAAAATAAATAAAGTTTAGATAAAATGTCATCATGGTGAGTCGATTGTGAACCAATCAGCTGTTAGATCAGCTGAGCGATAACCTCACGAGATCAAGCTGGCCGCAGCTTTGAGAGGCAGGCAGGGCAGTTGTTTTCCACCGACTGCAAGACCCAGGCGTTTCCCAGCATGCCCCTGGGTCCGTGGGGCATGGATAACCATGTGTGCGTAACGTCAGAGCAAGTCGGGATCAAGTCAGACACAAATCTAGAAGGCTGTGTAATCCTTCCGGCATGCATTGGGCGGCGATCGATCCTGCACAGACCTGGCTCATCTCTCAGCTCATCTCCAACAACCTTTGTTTGCAGTGAATGCCTATTGGCTGGCTCTTCATGGCTTCACCTATTTGCCCATAGGTTTACTCAATGATATCTATTATTTGAATAGTGTGCAGGATTTCGCCGGTACACAGAAAAATAGATGAAGTGAGCAAAGCGCCTGTGGCAATGTGTTTTGTTTCAAGTTGTGATTATTATTATTAGCTATTCCCCAAAAAATCCTCTTCTATATCATATAATTACATTTATTTCATTAATTGTATTTTTTTTAAATGCACTGACAAATCCTCCAGTTCTATATCTCTTTAGAATCTTATGTCAAAGTTAGAAATGCTCTTTTTATTGTGACGTTAAAAAGCCAATTGGCACTAAAAGAAGTGACACACCTCAGTGGTATTCTGTTCCTCAGAGCACTTTTTTTTTTTAATGCATTAGCAAGTGTGATTTGCCAATACTTATATATTACACAGCATGACGCAGGGGTTTAGAGTCAACATCTAGCTAGCTCGCAAAGGCAAAGAAGGAGAATGAGTATTTATTGCAACAAAAGAAAATAAAAATAATAACATAAAACCTCAAGATAAAAAATGGAGATGAAGTTGATATTTAAGTTTCTTTTTTCAAACGTACCTTTCCTTTGATAAAACGTACGTCCTTTAAAAATAGCTCTGTATGTGACAGTTTTTTAATCTAATGACGGACAGGCTGTGTGCACAGGAGAAGGGGAATCCCCACAACTCTCTGCCTCTTTTGTGCTCACAGTAATGGAGTCGAGATGATTCAGTGTGACACTTTAATCAAGACAAAATAATTGAAAGGAATAATACCGCCCTGTGATAATGTTATACTGCTCACAAACACACACAGGATATACACAATGATCATCAGCTGCCATGTCTGTCCACGCTCACATGACCCACTCTGTTCTTTCTTACTTACTGTCTCTCTGCAGCAACCGACACTGTCTGACATGACCATGTATGAGATGAACTTCTCCCTGCTGGTGGAGGACACGCTGAAGAAAATCGTCCTGCCTGAGTACAGACAAATCATAGTAGAGGTAACCACCAAAGTGCACAGATAGAGCGGAATCGAAACACTTAAAGCAAACTCAAATCAAATTAAACGTTATGGATTTGTACTCAGCATGACATTGACTTTGCTCTCTTTATTCTGGCATCAATCACATCTCTCTGTTCAAGCACTGCAGCTTGCTGCACAATCAAGCAGCGAGGATATTAAGTGATTCCACTTCTTGCAATTCTTTACTGCCTATCCATTTTGTTTTAGGATTGGTTTTAAGATTCATTGTGATTACAAAATAGCGAGGTCTGGATCTTTAAAAAAGTTAGTTTCTGACAGTCTTGTCCTATCTCTACCGTGTGAGTAGTTGCTGATGGTGGTGTCCATCGTGCTGGAGAGAAACCCAGAGCTGGAGTTCAGCGACAAGGTGGATCTGGACGATCTGGTCAAGCAAGCCTTTAATGATTTCCAGAGGGATCGCAGCCGCTTGGAAGGCATAGAGAAACAGGTAGGGCCCTGTCCTGCACCCGGCACAGCGCAAAGCCCGACCCAAGTCTCTTTGCTAGTTTAAGACCGACGCAATTGACAGTTTCCCATCCATCGCCCACGTCGTTTAAATAGCAAATGCACCTGCACCCATGGGCGTGCTGGTGTTACAGGGAGGTGTGTTCAGGTGCATTATGGGCGTTTTGCTATCTTGAGGCAGCCGGAAGTGATCGCACCATTGACCAACAAAAACCTGGTCTAAAGTCAATAACGCAGTATTTCATTATTTTAACAGCGACTTAGTAAAATGCCCCTAGGCTCATGCACAGCGCGCGCACACTATGCTTGTTACACACACACACACACACACACACAGGGACGCGCAGCAGTACACAAACATGCAGAAGATTACAAATAAAAATATTACGGTGCAAATCCTCCATCATAACAGCAATGCTCCAGGTCCAAACGCGCCTGGCTTGGGAGTGGGAGATGACCCTTTGATTGGTTGATTGCATGTTATGCCCAAAACACACCCTTGATTAATGAAGACACTAAGTACAACCCTTCTGAACCATGCGCCCGGCGCATAGACCTTTTTTCCCGCCGTCAAACTAGCAAAAGTTGATTTGTACATAGTTAAAATCGTTAAAATAGGGCCCGTAGAGTGTCTTCCCTCTGGGGAAGAGCCATTTGAGCACACCATGCTCATCAATAAAACAAAATATTACTCCGCCATTTCTATTTTAACATTCCAGTCCAGAGTTTAATCAAAAAACTGTTTTGCAAACATTTGTATTAATGAAAATACATCACGAACCACAGTGAAACACACAAATGCTCTCCATACAAAGTGATATAAAGCAATTATTTCGGATTAAATAAGTCTTATTATACATTATACCCTGGAGTTATTGGAAAAGTTTGGATTACTTCAGCTGTGCCGGTCCAGTGAGTTGGTGACACAGCGCTATCTTAGTAATAGACTACATGTCAAGTTCGTAGACATAGTAGCTAATGATCATCCATGAGGACAAATATTTTTTCAGCAAATATTTCAGTTAGCCGTATTAATTCCGTTTGGGAAGTCCACTGAGTTCTACAAAGCTAAGGTTAGCTCAAGATGGCTGGCTAAGGTTGACTCAGCAGGAAAAAAATTTTTGCTTTCTGTGAGAAAAATTGCCCCCACAATATGAATAAAGTTTAATTACATCTTTTATTTTGTTGGTAACTGTTGTATGTATAATCACAATATTACACTAGAGGATGTGATTTAACGTCATTATTGGCACTTTAGTCATGCTTACGGACCTCGGTGCTTGGCGTTAAAGCAAACCCTCCCGTCTACAAATGCTTAGTAAAGTGATATTGTAACATTTGAATGTAACCTGTGAGTGTCAGCTGCAGTACCATCTCATCACCTTTCAAAATCAATGTGCTCCCTAAACTCTGAGCTTCTGTTCCAGCCATACACTGATACATTAGCCAAAGGGCTAGCCTAATTCAGTTGTATTTAAAAGCCTAACAGAGACAACCTGCCATCCTCCAATTCTTTATTACATTTGTGAGATATGATCCTGCTAAGACTGTTTTTACTTTCATGAGCACTTTTAAAAAAAAATCTTAAAGATACTTTTTCATCTGTGTCTCTGCCAGGATGGCATGGAGGCATTCTACAACACCCCACCGATGGGAAAGAGAGGCACCTCCAGCTACCTGACCAAGGCTGTTATGATCCTTATGCTGCAGGGGGATGTCAAGCCCTGCAAGGACGACCCGTGCTCTGTTAGCTAGATTTACAATGCTTTGACCCCTCAGCCCGGCCTGCTGCAGTGTAGTCTTTAAATTGTCCGGCAAGATCTACTGAGTATCCATCACATTTATTCAGAAGATAACCTCTAACCTCTGCTATCCTCCCTGCAGCAGGACTCGGCCCGCTCCTGAAAGCTACATTCGCCCTGTACTTTGCCCTTAACAGCTACAGAAGCTGTAAGCAGAAGCCTCAATTGGTGTAGATGAGCATGTCTGCAGTTTGCTCCAGTCGTTAACCCTCGTGTTGTCTTCCCGTAGACCGTGAACTTGTTGTCCTTCTGGGTCAAAATTGCAAATTAACTTTTTTTGGCTCTTTTTCCAACGTTCTTTGACGCTTTTTGAAACGTTTTTGTCACTTTTTTCAACACTTTTTTAAATACGTGGTCAATAAAAATAATTTAAATGACGTAATAATATTTTTTTTTTTGGTTTAAAAAAACAGAAATTGTGAATTATTTTGACTGATAGTTAAGATCAGAGGATGTTGAATGGATCACAGTTTATTTGAGATGCTATAAAATTGAAAAAAAAAAAAAGTAACACCCACAATTCAACGAAAGTAATCATAAATTTTACCTGCCAAGAATGTTACATGGCTTCCATACAACGTACATCCACGCATTCATGTTATTTTGGGGCAATTTGATTCAAAGAAACCCATAATTCTGATAAAAATGGGTCAAATTTGACCCGAGGACAACACAAGGGTTAAGATTTGGGGGAAATACTCATTATCATCAGGTCCTTGTTGATTTTACCTCTACACATTTTTGTGCAGTATCCTAACTGCTGTGTAAGATTTTAATAGAGTCACCGTGATTTGCTCTAGTTATTTTTTGTTTTTACCATTGGTGGCTAGTCACGTCAAATGACACATAACTAGCTAATCACATACCGTAACTAGCTAGCTGTGCGGTTATCCTTTACCTGGATGCTGTAGATTAGCATGTCTGCTCTTTGTTCCAAGGGTTACTATACTGTATGTCCACCAGTTGTGCTTAACTCACTAGCACCTATAGAACCTTGCCCATCTTGTTGTTGCCAGAGTTCAGTCTCCCAGCTGTGGAGTGTATTCAAACTTAAAAGTGTTATTAATTACCACACCTGGCTAGCTATGTCAAAATGGCACTCAGCACCTATCTACTGTTATCCTGCCGTTTCTCCAAAAATACTTATTTTCTTAAAAAAATAATCAAAATAAAACTAATTGAAGAAAAAAATCACACTGGTGATAATAGTTTGGGGTTAGCTTATTTTAGCATAGCATAAACACTGAAAACGGGGGGGAAAGCTAACCTGGCTCTGTGCAAAGGTAAAATGTTATGCTAAATTAAGCTAAGCTAACAGGCTGCTGGCTGTAGCTTACTTTTTAGCATACAGACTTGAGAGTTGTGTTAATTTTCTCATCTCATGCTCTGTAACAAAGCGAATCAGCATATATTAAAAAAAAAATGACAAACTATTTCTTTAACATTTGGTTTTGCTTAGAAATCCAAATGTACAAATGTTTTGTATTCAGGCACTTAAAAAGAATGCAACTATGAACTCTGAGAAAAGAACAATGATCTTAGATGTAGGCTATACTTACGGCTTTTACATAGCAGTTAGTCAGTACAAGCTCATATTTTATCATTTAGGGTTCTCAAATTGATGCATTAGGCTCCCAGGGCATTACAAATGTGTGACATATCACCAGATATAAAAAGCGGGTACTTCTGCCATTTTTTCATATATGATCCATCAGTATAAATGTATGAATCTTCATCTAGTTATCCTCATCTAAACCATCTGTGGGGCTTTGGCATTACAAGGTTTGAGAACCACTGCATAGAGATATTTGGATGTTATGTCTATTCAGCTGAAGTATGGAGTTTGGTGTATTATGTTGAGTTTCTCTTAGTGGAATGCTGTATCCTCTTACCTGCCGCATGACAATAGCTCCTGTTTGCCATAAACATTGTGACGGTTTCTCTGAATGTTATAGGCTACAAAATAGAGTTTCTGAGAGGCCTGTTTTGCACAGTAGGGCTCCGCATGACAATGACTGCTGCTCCTGGGATTGAGGAACCTTTAGTTGATGCTGTTTTGTTGAATGTGGGCAACAGTAAAGACTCTGCTGTCATCCTTAGGCAGAAATGATAAAAAATTCACTTTGACTTCTTTTATAGCATGCCTCTCTAAATATCATCACTGTGATGAACCTGCCCAACCTTGTCACTTGTGTGTGTGTGTGTGTGTGTGTGTGTGTGTGTGTGTGTGTGTGTGTGTGTGTGTGTGTTGTTTACCGTTGCTCAAAAGAAGTATTTTTAACTCAAAACTGTAGTTTCAAAGAATAAAGTTAACATGGAAACTATAAACATTTCCCTCTGTGTCATTTTACTATTGTATGTGTAAATACTGGTTTGCATTATGCAGCTGCTTCTGGAACATCTCCCCTTTTATTCTGCAGTTACGCGAATATGAAATGCAGGCATATAATTACTTCACATGAAGCAAAAAGCTCTGGTTTCTTGGCTAAATCTGCAGCAGAAATGGAGTGTGACTGCTACAGCCCTGAGCGCTGTGTTTGGCATTGTATCGGATCCTACCAGTTACACCCACTTATGTTGCCCGAACCCTTTATCAATCTGCATCTCGCCACTGAGGCTGTGTGTGCTGTCTGCACCACTGACTAACTGACTGGCAGAGAGAGGTGGAGAGATGGGCGAGAGCCAGAGGAGAAGATAAATGAGCTCTGCCTCACACTCAATATATTCAAATCAAGCTGCATGCTGCTGAGAGGAGATCTTGCCTGTCTTGTTTAATAAATCTCTTCTTCACCAAGAAGAATCCAAAAGAAATAAGGTTCTGGCAACATGAATTGAGGGATCTCAAAAGGTTTAAAGTTGTTTTTATATCTATGTTTATGTCTATACTTTTGTATAGTTGATGCTAATTAGCTATACACCTTGGCATGGAAGATCATGTTTTTATGTTATCTTAGAGAAAAGATATCTCCCTTTAACCAGTAGGGTTCCTTAAAAAAGGGAACTACACAGATATTACTCTTACAGGTGGATTACTACTTATGCTGTTTAAACAACTGTAAGCTACAATCTTCTGTAGCTCTGGAGAACATTGCCTTGATGAGGTCACCAAGGAGGGCATGACAAAAAGATGCTGGAGAGTGTAGGATCCGTTGTTTTGGGAGCTTGACCCATACTACCTAGGTACAGAAAATCAGGATATTTTGGCCTCTGCTACATTTTTTAAATAATCGAAATCAACACCAGTATGCACTGCTATCTATCTATCTATCTATCTATCTGTCTATCTGTCTGTCTGTCTGTCTGTCTATCTTACTTTATAATACTAAATATTTAATGGGGCTTGATGGGGGTTCAGTTTTTTAAAGGATAAGAAAATCTATAATTAGAAATTTCAATTTCCCCAATGTCATCTTCCCATCTACAAAAAAAAAAAAGAATAAATATACTCCGATGCAGGGGCCTGTGTGTTATTAAATTTCTTTGTGTAGCGTGCCATTTCTATCCTGGAGTTTAGGAGCTTTTGCCTCCTCAGGCCACTAGGAGGCAGCAGAGGTCAAGAAATTAAATGATTATGGTCTGGGGTTTTATCACAGATGTTTCTATGCTATGTATTTTTCAGAAAATAATTCACAGCAAATAGGTAAATGGAAGATAATGCATGGGAAGTCAAACGATGTGCATTCATATCCATACCCATGACCTGCTATAACCAGAAGATCAATTATTGTTTCTACATTTATTCCTCACTTACTTCCTCATTTACTATTGCGCTCTTCAAATTTGCAATATGCCATTAAATGTGTGACGATAGATAAAAGAGGGGACTGGTGCTGCACAATAAATATTAAAAATAAATTATTAGCAGTTATCCTACATGGATACTGATCAATGGATTAATCCTCAAAGAAATCATACATTTTGTCTGTGCTGCCCATTATTAATGTACTGAAAGAAAACAGGTCCAGTTCCACCTCCGCATCACATTGCTTTGTTATTCTCTGACCAAAGGGCACACTAGGTGTGTGGCCAGATTGGTTTTGTGTTGTCAGTCAGGAGAAAAACCAACAGGTGGGGGCTGGCAGCAGGCCCTGCTGTTTGGCTGAATGGAGAGGAACAAGGAGGGACATTAGCAATCAACAGGAAGCAGCACAAAGATCAGGGGCCTTAGAGGCCCTAACGTGTTTTACGCCAGGAATGGACAATCAAATCTAAATTGATTGTTACTGATAATTACATTATACAGAAGTGTGAGTAAAGAGAGGATAAGATGACATGAGTTATGTCCTTTGAAACCAAAGTGTGTTTGAATAGCGAACCAGTGAAATAAGAGGTATTGAAATAGGGTGATAGATAAATGAACCGCAAACATGGGAGAGCATTTCCCAGCTGGCCTATCCCTCTACTCTTTATATTTTCTTCTTTCTTTTCTTTTTACACACACACACACACACACATTATATATATATATATATACACACACACACACACACACACACACAGCATTACAACCATACGTTTCTCTGGAAGCATTTTGACATGGTAATAATGGACAGGGAGCATAATCACAGGTGACACACTCATACGGTGTGCTGTGATTGACTGTTGAACAGAGGAGGTTTCTCCCATGGCAGTGAACACAGCCTTCCCTCCTCTGTATCTCTATCACACCTCCTGCTATAATCCAGCAGGACATCCACTGCCTCCTCCCCTGTCGTTATCTGGGTTTGAGATGGAAGTGACTGCCAGACTGTTGATAAAACTCCATAATAATGTGTTTAGTCTGCAGGCAGCCAACCACTGGGGAATTATAGAGCCAATCCACAGGTGGTCGTCATATATCATATATACATCAGTCTTTTTTGGGGGGGGGAGGGGGGCGTGGTCTTTCTGACAAATCCCATGGTTCAAGGAATGGCAATGATGGTCCGTCGGTCCACCACTTTGGTCCAGACTGAATTATCTCAACATTTATTGGCTGAGTTGCCATGACATTTTGTACAGAACCTCCTGGTTTCTACAATGATGGATCTTAATGAATATATTGATTTTAATTTAATTAAATTTTTTTCTATTTGACAGGGACAGTGCATATTTATTAATATTTCTGTAAATATGCCAGAATTAGCCAAAAGGCTAGTTTTCATCTGCAGTCCCTGGCCAGATGTTACAATAGGCTGCCTAAAAGCACTAACATGAGCACAACATTAAAAATACAAATATAAATACTTCTGCACCAGATAAAAACACATTACATACTTGTCTTGTATACAGCAACTAAAATCAGTCAGTCAGAAGCAGAGTATGAGTGCGTGCCCTGACAGTACCTATAAGGACTACTAGCCAGTCAGAAGCAGAGTATGAGGGCGTGCCCTGACAGTACCTAGGTAAGGACTACTAGCCAGTCAGAAGCAGAGTATGAGGGCGTGCCATGCTAGCAGCTAGGCGAGCATTATAACATGTGTTATAAAGTGACCACGTTTGTCTCTGAAGTAAAGGCTGGACTACAATAGAGCTGTTTGGAGCAGTTTGTGAACAGTGTTTTCTGGTGGAGATGGTAAGTCCCTTTGGGGGGGACTTTGGGCTTTTTCACTTTGTAAACCTTTAACGTGCACAAAAAAGATATATCACACAATAAAGGAAAGGGGAAAAAAAGCACAATATGAACACTTTAATATGGGCAGTTAAAGAGCAGATTGTCTTCTGAAGGGCAGTAGGACAGCAGTGCATTGTGGGTCTCCTAAACAGTTTGCTTGGGTTATAACCTGCTGGTGCTGCTGTGGCCCCATAACTCAACATCTGTCATCAAGAAAACCAAGGTGACACACATCTATCAACATATCATATTAGAAATGGCAGCAAGCCCAGACACACACACACACACACACACACACACACACACACACACACACACACACACACACACACACACACACACACACCTTGACTGGTAAGCAATATTGTCTCTGTCTTTCGTGGCTAAAATAATCTACAACATGAGATAATAAAATTAGTTCACTTTGTAGAGCTACATGTAGCTATGAGGTTAAAGACTTAATCCTTTAAATTATTTAAAAAGATATATTCATGGCAGTGCATTTTAGAAACTGTAAACCACCAAAACAGTTTATTTAGCTATTAATGAACTAAGCCGTTTAATCGACTGATAATTTCAGCTGTACCTATATATTGTTGGGTAGTTTAATTCATAATTAAACACCGTATTTTATAAACTACATGTGTGTTGTGTTCAAACATCATACTGTAAATTGTAAAGTAACTAGTAACTAAAGATGTCAGATGGATGTAGTGGAGTAAAAAGTACAATATTTCTCTCTGAAATGTAGCGGAGTAGAAGTAGAAAGTGGCACGAAAAGAAAAGACTCAAGTAAAGTACAAGTACCTCAACATCTGGACTCAAATGCAGTACTTGAGTAAATGCACTTAGTTACATTCCACCACTGGATAAAGACCTGTGTTTTAACTATTTCACCTAATGCACAGATGTAGATATTTAACCTTCAATACTGTATGTGGGGCAAACAGTTAGAATTTGAATTTACAGATGATGTGGCCCTGTGACCAAATGTGAGTACATTTGCTCTGTGGAGGCACCGTACTCAATACAAACACTTCTGTGTTTTGGGACTCCATAACAAACATGCTTTGCAGCATTTTTGGGCACCAATCCATTGCCTAATTAATTGGAAACAAGCACAGTGCCACTTTCAAGCTTACCGTCCATTTGTTGCAAAGGTGCTGAAAATAAAGTATCTGCAAATAATGTATCAAATGCACTTTCACAATTGCCAATAATTCCCAGCACGCAGGCTAAGCTGAAACAACACTACACAAATAACAGCTCAGTCTAAAGTATTTCATTTTCTTTCATAAAAACACAAACAGCTCCCACTGAGAAGCCTGACTATAAGCAGCTCACTGATAGATGTTTTTTGCACAATAGCACATGCATACCTACCTTCTCACAGTATCAGTGGTGGTGACGATGATTACAATGATGATGTCATCCTTTGCCCAGCTACAGACTAAACAAGTCTTTAAAAAGGCCCATACAATTATCACTGACCCCACAAATGTTTTTTATAAAAACGTTGGGCTAATATCATCAGCAATGCACTTAAGATCACCTGTAAAACAAATTGAAGGCAGTTTTCTTTTTCTCCTAAAAGCTGTAAAACGAGGTAACAGAGATGAGATAGATTAGATAAATGCACATTTACATAATGTACCGTCTGAGAACAAACACTAGGTGAAAGATGATTACATGTATTGTTATTGTGCAAATGTTGGATGTACAGGGGGTTAGAGAGAAGTGTGCGTCAGATAAGGACATCAGTTAACCTCCTTGCACTCCAGTTTACTGTGTTGGATGCTAACATGTCATTATTCTTGCTGGTGTTTGGTTATAAACCGACGTACTGACAAAAAGAACATTTGGACCTGATAATTGCGCGAGATGAAACGTCAAACGATGAAAATTATTAAAATTCTTTCCTTTGGGATCTTGAATGCCCGTACAAGATGTCATTGCAATCCATCCAATAGTTGTTGAGATATTTCTAACTGGTCCAATATGGTTTCCATTCCGAGAGCCACGCCGCTAGTGTGGCTAAGAACAAATACAAAGTATACTTTATGTATAAACAACAAGTGGACAGCAACATTGAATGTCTATATGCTGTGTGTGAGTGCAAAATGTGCAAGAAGAAATATTGTATGGGGGATGTACAGATATACAACAGACATAAGTAACTTTATAAACATATAGTAGGTATGATGATGACACCACTGATGATGCTGAGGATGATCACAGCATTTCATCTGGACATTGGATGTTGAAGCCAATCTTGCATGCTTACGGGAAGTAGGAAGTTGATGTTGGTGTCTTTCTGAGATAAAAATATAGCTGTATCTCTTGAGTTTTGTTTGTATCTATTTTTGTTTTTTTTGACTTTATGGAACCTGCTGTTTACAATGTTACTATTTAATCATTTATTAATATTTAATTTATGTAAAGAGGAAAGTGCCAGATTAACAACAGGATGAACAGATCCTCCCGTTCACTCACTCCCCCTGTCTGTCTCTGTCTGCCTGGGAAGGAGGCAACTGTAGGCAGATGTATTGGAGATTGATATGAATATCCCAGCACCAACTTTCAGTCTGGACACTTCCCAGGAAAGTGTTACCCTTTCTGGGGTAATTTAATCCTCTCCATCGCTCAGGGCCGGGTTAATGCTTTCTGCACATTGACAGAGGAGGACAGGAGGAGGTGAGGAACGAAGGTGAAGAATGATGGGGGGGAGGAGGACATGGACACAGAGATGTAGAAGGAGGAAATGTAAGAGAAGGTGGCAGACGTGCAGTCTGACCGAAGGATGATACAAGCTGACGGAACAAGTGAAAGAGTGGGAGCAGGAAATGGGGAAAAGAAAGAGGTGCAGGATGTGAAGGACATTGATGTCCAACCTCCTACGGTGTGTGTATCTCTGCAGCAGCAGCAGTGAGTCCAGACTGATGGGAAATCTGCAAGGAGACTGGGGGAAGTACCAGAGCCCCTGACCTTGCCAGAGAGAAAGCCCTCGCAGCAGGAGGTTGACAGGGAGGAAAAGGGACTGTGGGACAAGAGTGAATTCAAGCCCAACAGGAGCCTGGAAAGAAACCTGGCCCGCTCCTTTCTCAGTCAATTAAGAGAAGAGAACTAAAAGAAGTCCTGAGACATGGAGGAGGACATGGACGGATGGCGGTTTTCAACATATGAATACCAAATGACAGAGAGAAAAAAGTAGTACCAAATAGCTAGTGAACAAAGTGGAGCATTTAGAAGCCAAAGAGACAGATATTTCCTCCAGGAGTTGGTGGAGAGCAAAATAGAGCTGAATGGAGAGTGAATATTGGAATATTGAATATTGGAATGCTAATAGTGCTTTTTGCTCTGCTGGATGTTGTTTGCAACTGTTTGACAGCATTTTGGCATATCAACTTCATAAGGTGATAATCTGTCAAAAGTTGTGTGCCAGCTTGTTACATTTTGGCCATAAAAACAGATTGATGAAGCAAATGTTGCACGTGAAAAGCATGTTCAAAAGCACACACACTGCCAGTTTTGTACAGAGACTTTTCCTTTATTCTAATTATTTTTTATTTTTTTAACATACAACCAACATATAGAATGCAAACCGTAAACACACACAACATAATATAAAAGCAAACCTAAACATAGACTTTGCCTGCTTCATCCTGTATATGCTACTACCAAACCTACAGGGCAGCTGTTTTACTGGCTGGGGCAAACAGCTGAAAAAAGGCAGCTGAACTTTTCCAGAGGTAAAATAGCTGAGCTTGCTCTCTGACCTGTGTGGTCAAATACAAGGTTACAGTATGCCTCCAGAGTAATAGTTGAAGAAAACAATATGGCAACATCAGGTCAAAGTCCAAGCCTTATACACTGCAAAAACCAGAGCAAATGTTTTATTTAGTGTTATGATTTAGTTTTTTTTTCTTCTCAAAAGAAGAAAGAAATTATGCCAGAGATTGACATTATTCCCCTTTTATATGATGCAGATTTGTTTTAAGAATCCTTGCAGAAAAGAAGACAACTATCGACCAATAGAAACATAAGAGTAGCAAGTAAACAACAATAAAGCAATGATTCGTTTCTGGACAAAAACATGGTATTCAACAACAAATTCACATTTAGCCCCCTTCGTATGTCACATGCAGACTCACTAGAATATTGCACCCCCAATCTGAGTATCTTCACCCACTGCTTGAGTATTACATTTGCCTAGTGTTGCATTCATTGCCAGACCTTCCTCCTTAGCACTGCGGAGGAGGGTCTGGCTAGTCCACACAGCATTCCTGGATGGGAGAAAAACGTGCTCTGGTTTATCGGCATTTCTTTAAACCAATCACAATCGTCTTGGGCGCCGCTGAGCACCGGACAGAGCCACGGTGCCGCTGCAAAATAGCCTCTGGAAGGAACTTGTTCTGGTGGAACGTGTACGTTCAAAGGTTGTTTTAGTCGTGCAACAGAAAACTCCGATTGGACAGATAGTCTAGCTAGCTGTCTGGATTTACCCTGCAGAGATCTGAGGAGCAGTTAACCATAGTCCTCACAAATCCAGAATGCCAACACAAAGAAAGCAGAAGCTAACAGACATCCGGCCAAAAAGGACATACGGCAGAATGTCCAGTGACAACGGAGCAATCCCGGAAATGGAAGGTCGTGCATATAGACCACCCTTGCGTAGGTGCGCCATATATTTTTCTAACAAGACAATTAAGAGCAGCTTTTTGGGAGGGGAACATAAAGAATAAGCACTTAAACGTTTCTACCACCGATGTGTTGCCCTTTTGATGTATACCCTCCTGTTTTTACCTCTTATGAGTTTCTCCTAATGTCAGCAATTGATTCTGCGTATCAGACAGAGGGTGAGTAATGCTAGACTATATTCAGACAGACAGTAGGATGCATAATAGCATGTCAACATGTAGAAACCCAAAATACAAGTATGAGCTGGAAAATGAGCACGTCTTCTCAGAGTTGTAAAACTGATATTTTTCGCAGCAGTCTGGAGTCTAGTTTAGTGTGCACACAGTGCAAGTGCTGCTGAAACAAGGAAGCCTGTTCTCCATCCCGCCCTGACCGTGCAGTAGGACTACCCTATAAATCAGTGTCGCCCTGGGGCAGGACGGGCTGTCTGCTGAGCTATCTGTCTTCTACAACGCACCAGGAGGGTGATGTGCCGCTTCAAACGGCGTCACATCTGCTGGTGTCATGTTGGTGCTTGACCAACACCGTCAGCTGATCATAGCTCTTTTATCTTCACTTCCTTTCTTATCTACATCATCTTTATCTCTGCCTGTCAGTTCAACCATCTGTCTGCACCTGACTGTCTTTTTGCTTCACTGTCTGGCTCCTTGTCTACATTTTATATGAGATATCATAACATTGTACTGATCCCTGTGGAGTAACTCAGTCATGCAGTGGCAAAAGTAACAGCGGGGGAAAAAGGAAAAAAAGAGCAAAAGCACAATACAAAAATAAGTAACATACAGGGGCTGCACAATAAAATGCTATCACATACAGTAGCCATGTCATAAATTGTATATTTTTTTTAAACGTTTTGTATGCCTATTTGATACAAATGCCAGAGACAAATGTAAATCAATCTCTCATGTGTTGTGTGTGCTTTTCACCTCTGAAACTGCAGATGAAGGCAGAAACTAACCTAAATCTAAGTCATTACAAAAGTATCACAGAAATGTAGCCATCTTTTTCTCTTCATGGTTTTACCTCCTAGCAGTACCAAAGCCGGCCACAAGATGAGGATAGACAGCAACAAATTGAACAGACACAGGCGGATTGCCTGGACTAGTTCATAGTTTGGAGTAATGCATGTTGTCTCATACAACTATTTAATCAAGCAAATGTTGATAGGTTTAACCACACGGACATACATTTAGCAACAAAAATAGATAAAGACATAAAATATATGAATCAGAAATACATGGTCTGTGGAGACACTAAACAGTTACATGTAACATAGTCTATAGACGGGGTTCCTGTTTACAAACATTACAGGGTGCGTGCGCATACCAGGGGCAGAAAGACAGATTGGTGAGCTGGTCCGATAATGCAAACGCATTTTTGTCTCAGTGCACATTGTCTTAGTCCCTTCATTTCGTCATGGCATTTATATAACACATACTCTATGGTCTTACAAAGCTAACGTTTTTGACCGATTACAGTTTAATCATTTTTTGGGAGCTGGAGAGCTCTCGTTATGAGAAGCTAGCTATAGCTCTGTTTGCCATTCATTCCAATGGGGAAACCTCGCGGCTAGACTTTCGACATACATTGCATATATTTACACTTTGAATTTCGTCATGGTATTTATATAACACATACTCTATGGTCTTACAAAGCTAACGTTTTTGACCGATTACAATTTAATCATTTGTTGTGAGCTGGAGAGCTCTCGTTATGAGAAGCTAGCTATAGCTCTGTTTGCCATTCATTCCAATGGGGAAACATTGCTGCTAGAATTTCGACGTGCATTCCGGTGGCGTATTCCTTTAAGCTTTCCTTATTGTTTGTATATAACTGCTGACTCAATAAAACATGATTTTAGTTGGACCTGTTTATCGGTCTTTAATTTTGCAGTGTTACTGTGATATATATGTATGGCTATAATTATCATTTTAGGCTAATGTAATAGCCCGTGTTAGCAGCAGGGTTACTCCTGAGTGTACCCTTATGGTTGGTTTATGCCTTAAAATAATGGCCAGGATTTCTGGGAAAAGGTACGATACGTTAGTTTCAAAACATCACTGCAGGTTGATTGTGGGCAAGAGGGCCATAACACTGTCTTGGTTAGCTCGCCGAAGGTCTACTGCTACTGTCTCGGCAACGTTAGCTAATGTAGGCTAACTATAATAGCCAGTTAGCGTTGTATGTAACGACACAAAAACCCACTCATCTCAGAGGAGCGAAGCTTAACATTTCATTCAATAAAGTTATGTACAAAATGAGCACTAACGCCACAGGTCTTATGTTGGCAACGTGGACGCAGACGACTGCCTTCGGAGTTTACTATATCTATATAGTAAACTCCAAAGGCAGTCGTAATATTTACCTAGTAGGCTAGGCTAACACTGTTGCGCTAACGTTAGCAAAACATCGGCGTAGCTTTAGCTAGCTGTCTAAACTTGTCTCGAGTCCGGACTCGAGTACCACAGCCCTGACAGGTAGATATCACTTAGCTGAACAACCACAAGCTGCAACTTTTCTGATTGATACAATTGGAGCCTGACACTTGCATATGACCCCAATCTGCCCCTCTTATGGCTTGAAGCCATATCCTCCGCCGGTTTTTGGCAAAAGCATGCTTCCCGCTAGGTATGTTAAACATCAGGCACCCATCACTGGCTCTGTTTGTAAAATGAACTACGCAACAACTCCTTGGCATTTTGACCAAGGGGGTAAGCTTCGCTTCAGAACTCGAGCCATCATGGCTCCATTTTGTTGCTAACTGGCCATCACCTCCTGTTAGCATTCCGCTGACCGCCATTTTTTTTTTACGTCACTTGACTGCGAATAACTTTACATCTGAAGCGTTTAAAGACTCTATTTGTCCGTTGTTTAGTTCCAAAGAAACACGACAATGTATAAAAGGCTCCATTACCTTGTACCTCACGTTATGGCTCCGTAGCAGACGTTTTTGTAAAAATAGGCTAACGATTAGGTCATAACCAAGTGACTTACTGTCGCATAGTAGAGGAATTACCGTATAGTACAGGAGAAGCTCGCAGGCAGTTTCGACTTACATGAGAGGTTTAGGTTTAATTACTAATGTTAACTAGCATGTTAGTGATCAATAATTAGCCTGTGCCCATGTTATCCCTTACATACACCTACAGTCTCCGTATCTGTAAGATTGGTAATGATTGAGATTTCTCTTGGCACAGCTACCAGAAGACTTACAACTTTCAGACACGTTGCTCACTTCACATTCTCTCAGTTGGAGGCTGCGCAGTAAAGCTGGCCATCACTGGAAAAGTGCTTCTAATAGCCTTCACTGGTCTCCGTCCAGAGCAATGGGGTCTATTGGTCCATTATATACTGTCTATGATTTTGACTTACGCTATGCCGCTACTAGCTAGCTAGCTACACAAAACACGTCTTCTTTCTGCCCCCCGGTTGCGTGCGCAAGCAGTGATGACGTTGCCGAGAAACCCATGTATATCAGGGGTCTCCAACCTTTCCTCATCTGTGGGCTACTTTAAAAAACGAAAGTGGCCAAGAGCTACTTGATCACATCGCTTACATTTATTAACACAACACACATAAGCTGAATGAAGCTACTGTTTGTACACGTATGAAATTGCAATACCCAAATCTTAGGGAAAATCTTCACTTCACGTCAACATTCCTGACTATTTTACACTTCTATGGCCCACGAAGTTAGCTACGTCACTTTAAATATAGATGCAATTTTGTGTCTCAGCAAGTCAACCTATTGACAAACTGCTGGAAACCTGCTTGCGAGCTGACGGTAGCTCACGGGCTACATGTTGGAGACCCCTGGTCTATATCCTCGACGTTCCACTTCCAGGAGCTCTGGTGCCGCAGGAAATTCCACCGGATGCATGTCTTTTTGCCAATGTCCATTTCCTTTGTGAGGACTATGGTTAACTGCTCCTCAGATCTCTGCAGGGTAAACCCAGACAGCTAGCTACACTATCTGTCCAATCTGAGTTTTCTGTTGCAGGACTAAAACTACTTTTGAACGTACACATATTCCACCAAAACAAGCCTTCCTGAGGCTATTTTGCAGAGGCTCCATGCAGAATTTAGCCCGCCCCAAGGCGATTGTGATTGGTTTGAAGAAATGGCAATAAACCAGAACACTTTTTTCTCCTATCCCGGAATTCTGTGTGGACTAGCCAGACCCTCCTTCGCAGCGCTGTGGAGGAAGGTCTGGCAAAGCGAGACTGCATGTGACATGCTGTAGTTCCATGCCAATAAACAATTCAATTCAATTCAATTTTTCAATTCAATTCAATTCAATTCAATTCAATTTTATTTATAGTATCAAATCATAACAGAGTTATCTCGAGACACTTTACAGATAGAGTAGGTCTAGACCACATGCTATAATTTACAAAGCCCCAACAATTACAGTAATTCCCTCAAGAGCAAGCATTAGCAGTGGCTATTGCGACAGTGGCGAGGAAAAACTCCCTTTTAGGAAGAAACCTCGGCAGACCCAGACTCTTGGTAGGCGGTGTCTGACGGGGCCGGTTGGGGGTGTGATGGCGATAATAGTCGCATTAAAGATAGTGGAACAGTGACTTTGAAGGTAGTCGTTGTAGTTCATGTCACAGCGGGACGTTGCGGGATGAAACGTGGCGCTGCAGAGCGGCCGGGTGTTGAAGGGAATCGCAGAGCATAGCTTTGTGAAGAAGAAACATAAGGACTCCGGGGAGTAAACTCCCCAGAGCTAGGTTAGTAACAAACAGTCAAAGCTCAATGAAGTCACTTCTAAGCAGTGGTGGGATGTAATTATTTACTCAAGTAATTTATTTAGGTACACATTTCAGGTACTTGTACTTTGTACTTGAGTATTTCCATTTTATGCTACTTTATACTTTTATGCTACTTATACTACACTACACCACAAAGCAAATATTGTTGAAAGATTTAGTTACTTTTCAGATTACAAGTTTTCATCCCCTTCCTGTCCAGTGAAATCCATGTATCTCCACATGTGATTTTGAATGTTTGTGATAAACGGAAGGATAAAGTGTTATTTAATGGAGTGAGAAAGTTCTCCTACTTCTTAAGCTAAAAAAAAGACTTTAAAATCGTCACAAAGCTGAGAACATGGCTGTTTTTCTGACACCATGAAAAGTTGACTGAAGTACATTTTGCTAATACAACTTACATACTTTTACATAAGTAAGGTTTTGAATGCGGGACTTTAACTTGTAACAGAATATATTTAGTGTGGTATTAGTACTTTGACTTAAGTAAAGGATCTGAATACTTCTTCCACAACTGCTTCTAAGTAATGACCTCACCTGTGAATACAAACTGAACATCCTATTACCCAGTGCTGTAGTCAAGACCACCTAAACCGAGACCAAGTCATCACCAAGACCAGAGTGTATTGAGAACGAGACAAGACCGAGACTTTGAGGGGTTGAGACCGAAACAAGACCAAGACCACGGCAGGGCGAGACAGAGTCAAGACCAGATTAGACCAGTGCCAGAACGTCTTCTTCTGTCTCTGCGATTCACTTTCTGGGGAGTGTGTGTTAAAGGAACACGCCGACTTATTGGGAATTTAGCTTATTCACCGTAACCCCCAGAGTTAGACAAGTCGATACATTACCTTCTCATCTCAGTGTGTGCTGTAATGCTGTCTGACGGCTCCAGCGGGATCAGGCCAGCACAGAACATGCAGGTGAATGGTTCCAGTAATCCTACTGCTCCGAATAAGTGACAAAATAACACCAACATGTTCCGATTCACATGTTGTGATTTATAGAGTCACAGCGTGTACAAAAACAACGTAACATGAGACACAGCCGTCTTCTAACTGTCAACAAACCGGGAACTATATTCTCAAGCGGAAGAATATAGTACTTGGGCGGAGTGATATGCTCGCAGCAAGCCTGTCTGAGAATATAGTTCCCGGTTTGTTTACTGTTAGAAGATGGCTGTGTCTCATGTTACGTTGTTTTTTGTACACGCTGTGACTCTACAAATCACAACATGGAAATAGGAACATGGTGGAGTTATTTTGTCACTTTTGTCACAATTTGGAGCAGTAGTTGGAACCAGTTACCTGCAGGATCTGTGCTGGGCTAAGCTAATGCTGGAACCATCAGGCACAGCACGCACTGAGATGAGAAGGGTATGTATTGACTTGTCTTTACTCTGGGGGTAACGGTGAATAAGCTAAACTCCCAATAAGTCGGCGTGTTCCTTTAAGGGGGCAGGGGAGGGGGTTAACAGATACAAATTTCCTTACCTACCATTACCTACAGAGACCTGGCATGACCTCATAAACACTGAGGCTTCTCCATTCAGCAGTAATTGCTACACATCTTTCTCATTTGGTGATACGTCATCTTATCCAGACCGTCACCCAGAAAACAACCGTATAGGTCGATTGTGGAAGCAGCTTTTAACGAACCATGATTACAGTATGTTTCTGGTTAGGTGGTGAAGGAGGCAGGTTGTGGGTGGTGGATTGGTCAAACAAACAACAACATTCAAATGCTTCAATCATCATCATCATCATGCTCAATTGTGGCATTTATTAGTTGCCAGTGTCATGCAGATTATACCTGTCATATTAATATTCTAAATGTAAACTGTAACTCTGGCATCAACACATGGATGGCCATGTGTCCATCTAAATGATACAATACCAAAATCACAGCGTATGTGAAAAATAAAATATAACTTCTTTGTCATTAAACGAAAAACAAGTTTCAGAATAAAAGTAGATTTGATATTTATAGCAATTAAAAAGTTTTAAATGAAAAATTACGTTTTTCTTCTATCACTTGAAGAATGTTGGTAAGGTCAGACTTTTTCTTGACAATGACGCTGCAAAACGTACATTATCACTAGTCATTGTAACTTTAAGTACAGTAATTCTGTGCTCTCTGGCTCCCTGGGGAAACTATAAATGCACCACAATTAGTACATCAAACTGCTGCACAGCGGTTACTAAACAGTGTTTTAAAAGTCAAAAGTGCTTTAAAATGAAGATAAAATTGATTAAAAGTGGTAGTGTGTACTACACACTACTGGTTCTGTTCATCAGATGAAAGGCCTCAGCAGGCTGAGAAGATCACAGCTTTTTAATTTGCCTTCAGATACTCTTTCTTCAGATGATTCTTTACTTTCTAATCTGCTGTTTAATTAGTCAGACACCAAATCCCCCAAGTGTGTGTGTGTGTGTGTGTGTGTGTGTGTGTGTGTGTGTGTGTGTGTGTGTGTGTGTGTGTGTGTGTGTGTGTGTGTGTGTGTGTCTGTGTCTGTGTGTGTGTGTGTGTGTGTGTGTGTGTGTTTTGTCCACTGTGACCTTTATTGTGGACAGGCAAATGACAAGCAGGGGATTATGGGAGATGACTAAGAATGAATTACTCTGGTCTGTAAATGTTTGTCAGAGACCCTTATACCTTATGGGAGAACATTTCCCAAACTGCAAGTTAAGCTCCAATATCCTGGCTATAACATGGCTAACAATAACAAATATAGTTTCTAGAGCTTGTGAACTACATAGAGGAGTTTTATCAAGAAGTTAAAAACTTAAAATCAAAGAACATAGGCTATTTATTATACTTTACAAAATATATCATGTTGAACCAAAAACACATGAATCATTAGCTGGAGAGGAAGCTGACTTATTTCTGTGACATACAGGGTTAGCCTCAGTCTTTTAGCAGTATGAAATAGTTATCTATTGCATATTTAAGACAATTTTACAGGATTACTTTTTTAAAACGGGTCACCTGGAGAACAATTTATGGAACTAATCTTAATTTATTTAGCTCGCCAGCTAAATCTGATGACATCTGCCAGCATGTGTCATTTCAGCCCGTTTCAAGTCGTACGTCATCATTCGTCATCGTGAACTGTAAGGTACCGTGTGAGAACAGGGCGGGTCTTAGCGAAGGGTTTGTTCCATGTTTCCATGGCTGTATTTGACTAGGAAGGTTTAGGGAAAGCTGTGTGTGTGAAATCATCTGCTAGGTGTCTTGTCAGGCTGTTCTTAAGTAAAAGTACTACAAACATAATGCCACACTGTAAAAATACTCTGTCAGTGAAAGTCTGGCATTGAAAATGTTACTAGGGTAAAAGTATATAAGTACCATTAGGAAAATGTACTTAAACTATTAAAAGTAAAAGTACTCAATGCAGAAAAATCCTCACATTTTAGAAACGATCCAAACTGTTTTTGTCAATCAGTCAGCTAATCATGTAATCATCTCAGTTGGACTTGTAGGCCTAGATATTGTTGGGTAGTTTAATTTTAATAAAGCATCATATTATATTAACTACATGTGTTTTGTGTGCAGAAATCTTAATGTGTAAAGTAACAAGTAACTAAAGCTGTAACAAATGAATGGAGTGGAGTAAAAAGTACAATATCTGAAATGTAGCAGAGTAGAAGGAGAAAGTGACACGAAAAGAAAAGACTCAAGTAAAGTACAAGTACCTCAAATTTGGACTTAAGAACAATACTTGAGTAAATGTACTTATTAACATTCCACCAGTGTTTGCAACTAAGTAGCAACATCCGGTGCTTAAAAATGAAGCCAATGCTAAAGTGCCAAAAACTGCAGTTCATCGAGTGACCACTTGAGGCTGGCTCCAGAATGGAGTCAATCCCCATAGACTACCATGTTAAAATGCTCAACTTTACAGCCTGGTACAAAAAACAGTTTTGGTCTCTATAGCTAAGTTTCCCCTTCATGACAACTGTGGAGGAATGTTTTGATAACTCACCGGTCTGAATCATATTCAGGCTTACAGTTCTGCATAATCAACAGTGCTGCTTTGAGTGACAGGTGGCTGCCGTTACACCTCTTCGCCTGTTTTTTAATTAGCTGATTAAGCGCTGCCAAGATGGCGACGGCCAGAGCAACCGGGAGCCGCGCACTTTGAGCTTCATTTTGGCTCTTCAGAAACTTATGGGTAATGTCACGAAGACTACATCCATATTTTATAGTCTATGGTTGCCACACATGGTCAAATGCAGTACTTGGTAGATACATTTAGTCAACTAAGGACTCATATTACATATTGTCTTTTCCCCCGTCTGCAGATTAATGCATGGTATGTGTGTAGAGTTAAGAAATAAACTCCACATTGAAAGCAACTGGGTATGTTTTCTTCATTAAATGTGTGATAAATGAGTAAGAAACCCTGGCTTCTCTCCATGTTGAATACCGGGGGAATGAGAAAATAAGACACATTTGCTTGCTTGCATCTCTTGCTCGCCTGAACGTTTTAAATGCTTCAATTTCCTGGTCCTGTGCACCCAGAGCACTGTCTGCTCCTAATTGGTTCTTTAGTGTGTATCAAAAGCGTAGCTGCTGTATGCATGCTCAAATAACAGCTTCATTATACACTGGTTCATTTGCAGTGCACTTTTGTTGGTTTACAAGCGCTGTTGGCCAACAATGGTGGCCTCGAGGCAGCAGGAATGCTATGAATGATTAAAGAGCCATGTTTACACTCAGGTTGTAAAGCTGCCTGTACATTGCCAGCGCTGTGCAGCTTTTGAATGAAACAGTACAACACGTTCAATACCATGCAGTGAAATTCTGATTTGTTACTGTGCCTCTCTGCCACTTAGAATTCATTGAATTCTATTGACGTTTTGTTTGCTTGTTCAGCTTTCAGTATCGTGACATTGGTGCAGAAAAAAAAAAATTCACTTTTTGAAAGTGATGGATTGACTCAGGTAGATTGTTATAAGATGATTCATAATTTCTCTGCACTGTGAACTCAGTTTGACCAAAACGTAGTTGTCTTCAAGAGCTGCCAAACATAAACAGAGTGGGAGAGGGTTTATTTTATGCACATGCTCATGCATACATTGATTGAAAAAAGTTTGCCATGACTCACCCCTAAGAGTCTACACTTTTTGTAGTTTTTGTGAGTGATCAGCATACATGACAGGGAGTATAAAACATAATGCACCACTGTATGTGGTGCATTACATTATATATATATACAAAACTTAATTCATCAAGTTGGCATTGGTTTTACATATTTTTTAAGCTGTAGCCTCCTAACAATGTGCATGAGCAATAATGATACTGACAACACAAATAGTAGAGGAGTAAAGTGTCCTCCCCAGCCAGCTGTCTGCCTGCACACATAAGTGCCAAGAAAATATGTTAATCTGACTCTTTCTAGCTTTTAAAGTCTTTTTGCTCACCTCCAGTGGTTTAACTTCTCATCTTACTGCAGTGATGCAGAATTGTACTCCAGGGTGTGTCGGTACACCGTGACATCACTGTTGGGTGTGGTCAGAAGGTGAAACAGTCTTGAAATTACTAGGGCAGTGAAACACTGCTTTTTAGACAGTGAATACTGACCTAATGGTTCAAATGGTGGTCATTTGAAGAATAATTTTAAAAGTGGGTGTAAGGCTCAGTTCTTCTTTCTGGGCATGACTTGACCAGCAACTTTGACTTTAGACATTACACATCGTAACCACATTCTGTAATCCGGTGCTCGTCCTGGGGCTTGGAAAATATATAGACACAGTGGCCCTCATTTATGAAACGTGCATATGACCTAAAACAGGCGTAGGACGGGCGTACGCTGATTCCTACCCAAGGCAAGGCATTTATCAATTTGAACGTGAGCGTAGGCTGCGCTAAAATCTCACGTCTGGTCTGAACTTGTGTACGCAAGTTTTGTAGTCAGTGTGGACTTGCGGTGCAGCATATAATCAGTTTAACAGGAGAAGGAGAAGTCCTCAGTTGCCACTTACTGGCAATGGCAGATCTGGCTCTTTTACAAGACCTCTATGTGCCGGTACAACAGTCACACGTACACGGGCCACGGTGGAGCGCTGCATCGGATTGATTAAGGGCAGATGGCTCTATGTTGTATCAGCGGGGGGATGGGGGGGAGGGGGCCTACTATACATGCCAGAAAAAGTCTGCAACATTGTTTTAGTCTGTGGGGGTCTGCACAACATCGCGCAGGAAAACAGGGTGCCATAAATGTAGAGATGGAGCCAGATGACCCGATGTGTCCAGAACAGCCCCAACTGGGGGCTATACCAAGGAGACAGGATATTATTCCTCGCTTTTTAAAAGGTATAGTGTTATGTTTGGCTATGATATTCAATACAGGAAACATGACGATGCACATTTTTATTTATTCTTCAGGTTTTCGTTTCTCTTTTAAAGTGTCGTTAATGGCAACAATTGAACGATTTATTTCGGCCATTGACCGACATATTTCGGCTGTTTTTCCAGCCCCTCTGCTGTCTGGAGACAGAGTCGAGGTGGTGGTCCAGCATGGGGGGGCCTCACAGCCGTTGCCTTGCTCTGACTCATGAAAAAAACACGAGTAAAATAAAAGACACTGCATAAACTCTGTGTGTTTATTTACATATAGGTACACCTACATGAGATTGCAATATAAGCCTGTATGTTACTATTACTATAAAAAGGGTGTATAAATTAAATAAACTTCAGCTGGAGTTTGATTTACTACGGTAACACTGTTGACTGCATCAGTGATCTCTTTTCATTCCGTATTCTTTCTACAGCCTTTAATACCAGTTTTCAGGCTGCCAAATAATACACACGTTAGTGCAGATTAACCTGAGATACCCATTACGTCTCGCCATGTCGTAAATTGTCCCTCATTTTCGGCCAGATGTCCGTCCCCTTCCTCTTTCTTTGTGTTGTAATTCTAACCTCCGGTGGATTTGTGAGGACTATGGTTAACTGCTCCTCAGATCTCTGCAGGGTAAATCCAGACAGCTAGCTAGACTATCTGTCCAATCGGAGTTTTCTGTTGCACGACTAAAACTACTTTTGAACGTACACGTTCCACCAAAACAAGTTCCTTCCTGAGACTATTTTGCAGCGTCCGGCTCTGTCCGGCGCTTAGCACCGCCCAAGATGATTTGTCATTGGTTTAAAGAAATGCCAATAAACATAAGCACATTCTTCTCCCATCCCGGAAAGCTGCCAGACCCTCCTCCGCAGCGCTGTGGAGGAGGGTCTGGCAATGGGAGACTATTTCAGGAATCTAATCACATCCTCAAATAAGCTCCGATTGGAACTTCACGCTGAGGCCCTGTGGCACAAACGCAGGTCTTTCCATTCATTTCCAGCAGGAAAAAAATGACTTTGAGAAACGCAGTCCAACGTCCTGCTGCGGAGGCCAATGAGGTAACCGCCGGTTTTGAGGCGGTGTGAGAGTCCCGTACAGTAAACCGGACACATCCCTAAAACTAAACACAAGCACTGAACTGTCCAGGGGTTTGTGTAACAGCTGAATGTTTGCCAAACAACAAAGCACAACAGTAACACAACACAATGTCACACAAATGGGCCAATTACTGACACTCCCACGTATCCCTCAGGGAAATCGCCGGATCCCCTTTTGGCTGTGTGAACGCAGCCTTATATAGATGGCTGGTGAAGACAAGGTCAGGTTATAATGCCATAGGGGGAACAATACTATTGAGTTTTGTCTCTTCTACTCTATTATTTTGTTGTTTGGGTGGAACATCTCACAGGATCTGTACAAGTCAGAGATGTGAAACACTTGCTTTAAATGTAATGTCTTCCCACTCATGTTGTTCATGTTCCAGTGCACAGACAGAGTCACCTTGTGTTTTGTTCTGTTGAGGGTCTGGCACCTTCTCTAATCAGAAAATGGTTGCCTTTTGTTGGTATGATTTACTTGAAATGCCTGTTCTGACAGCAGGTAATGGTCCCTGCATATGTCTGTAGGTGTGTGCACGTGGGTGATACATGTTCACGCAGACACTCGAGGGGCTGTCTTTTATCAAAGGGGATATGGACAGCCACACAACTTCACAGTCATTTTGCAATTTCCCCAATCGTGTTTCTCATTCATGAAACAGCAGCCTTCACATCCAACCGTGGCAGATAGTTCATTTTATACATGCTGCCTGGGAAGGAAATGGAAATCACAGCTGCACCCCTTGACAAATTCTTTTATTAATGTTCACATTTGAACACAACATGATATAAATATGGCATTATGAACAACCTAATCAGTATGTTTTCTTATGTCTAACTGAATGTATGTTGCTCTTGCTTTTGTTCTGATGTTTGCATTTCAACACACCAATGAATCCTAAGTATGTATGTATTTATGGATGTATGTGTGTGTATGTGTATTGTAATGTTTGCTCGTATGTGTATGTGTGCTAACAATGTGCAGTACAAATCAGCCTGTGTGGTAAACTGTGTGTGTTTCTGTGCCTGATATGATGCAGGGTTTGCTGCTCGGCGCTGGTGCGTGGGAGGATGTGAGCGGGCCCGCTTGCCAGAGCACCCTCAATCTATATAACCCCACCCCCCCGCTGTTGGCCCTCCACCTTCAGCAGAACTTTTACATACAGTACAGTAGAATATCTGTTCCACGTTTTCCGGCCAAGGACTTTGCGAACGCTCATTATCCTATCCGTTCTTCGGTAAAGAAAATTAGCAAAAGACCCGGGGCGAGGGATACGAGTCTGGGCGTTCACACTCCCACTGAACAGATTGATCGTTAAAAAAGCTTGCTGTAAAACAGAGTGTAAACAGTCATTACCCCGGGCGGTGATTGAGTCATAATTTTCACAGGGATTTGAAGAGATATTAGGTGGAAATCTGGCATATTTAAAGTCAATCCCTGGTTACAGTGAAAACAAATCTGTAAAAAAAAATGGTAAACTCACACACACACACACACACACACACACACACACACACACAACAAAGTGTTCACCATCAAGACCCTGCATGCCCGATGACTGTATATCATTTAATATGAGTTGCTGCAGGCAGTAGCTTAGTTGAAAGGAAGAGCGCTGATTTGAAAGAAGAGTTGCCATCCTGTTAGATGTAATGTATAATCGAGTGGTGTAAGATACATGGTAAACTTGAAACTACTGTTTCTATATTTGGGAGGGGGTCGCAGGCTGAGCTCAGCTGCTTCACTTCCTGCCGTTTAAGACAGTGAAGTTCAAGATTAAGTGTGACAGATTGGGCTCCTCACATCACTGCTGCTACATGGCAAACAAAAAGTGATCCACCATAGCTGCAAACGCTCAACTTTTTGTGTACACTTGTTTTTTGACTGAAAACTATTTCAAGTATAAAAGTCCTTACACACTATTTTTGGTGTGTTTTTTCCTGCACATCCATATAAACTAATCCTGTCAATTAACAGTTTCACGTCAATAACGGAATGTTACTACTCTGTGTAGAGAAGCAGCATTTTTGTGTGTGTGTGTGTGTGTGTGTGTGTGTGTGTGTGTGTGTGTGTGTTCAGAATTACAATATTATTATATATTATATTATATAATTATACATAATTATGATAAAAAGTCATTACTGTGCTGGTGGAGAAACATTGAAATGCTATGTAAACCTTTGCAGATACATCAACTTTGTGATAGATATTGAAAATAAATACAAAAAATGACAATCATCTGACACAATGAAAGCGATGGGTACAAAAACAGGGTTTTGAAAAGTGATGGGTAGAAGTTTTACTTTTTACTCTGGAAGAGTGCCTTTTTATGGTAATGAGTTATGATTTGCAATATGCCACTTAATAATAAAACTATGGTCCATAAAATATGTATGTAGACCCTTTTTTCCCACAGCAGACATTTTGAAAAGCACAGGTGTAATTAAAAACTGAAATTAATGACTGCCATTCTTAATGGTATTAATTACTACAGTGCCCTAAAAACGCCTATTGGCATCAAAAGTCCATTAAAACAGTTTAGGCCGACAAGTAGAAGATAATATTACCTGCCTCTCTGTAATCTGTACTACCATACACCATTCAATTTATCAAATATAAAACCTTTTTAAAGGCTAATAGTCTGTAGTGGTGTGCATCCTTGGCTTGTAAACAGGCATCAGGCCTGGGATGATGTCAGGTCTAGAGCTGTAAGAGTGTGTCATTTTGCCTCCACTCTGTGAACTCAAAGAAAGCAAGAGATGGAGAGATTCAGCTGGGCAACAGAATGGCCACTCATTCACTCCAATCAGGGCGGAAAATCGAGAGACAAGAGACCCCTTCCCTGCTGGAATCACACATACACACACACCCTGTGAGCATGACTGGCTTCCTGTGGCCCTGGCAGCAGTTGAAAGTGGTCGGTGGGATCAGACGAAACAAGTCGGGCCTCTATTGTAACAGATGACTAGAAGAGCCGTGTCACCAGCACTCTGAAGCTCCCCGCCACGCCGCTGAGGGCTGGGCGGAGCCTGTCAAAAGATGAGCTCATGTGCGTGGCGGTTGCTCTTGTTGCCATTTTTTACTGCTGGTGTCTGGTTGTGCTGAGATGCAGCTTCTTTGTGGACAGGAGCACAGAAGCATCAGAAACCATGACCAAGTCTGCAAAGCCACCAATGTATCTGTCACAGTCAGGAGCCATTACTGTCAAGTTTGCCTCATCCTTTAGAAGTTAGAGGCTCATATTGTTCTCTGCTCGGAGATACATATTGCTGCTTTGACTGACAGAATACATCATGTTAGGCCATTGCAGTATTTAGCTCTGATCAGTACAGGGCCGGTCAGTATGTCTGTCAGTCCCAGAAAAATTAATAACCAACGTTACTGTGCATGAGCTGAACAGATGTAGCGTACATCTTAGGTCTACATCATTTGAAGCATGTTGCAGGTTGCAGTGACAGATGGGTTGAAATTTTATGTAGTGTGTGGACTGTGTGTAAATAGTTTTTTATAGACTATCTGGCAACTTGGGCGACGTCAGACAAACATAGGCTACAAAACATGTGGATCTGTGTAGGACGGTTATTGAAAATATAGTTTGAGGGCCATGCAAATTACGGAAGATCTCGGGAGAAACAACAAAACGGGAAGGAAAATACGGGAGAAAACCAGGGAAAACGGGAGTGTTGGCAAGTGTGCCCACTGTACACTACCTGCCTAGCAACAAACGGCAGACAGACAAAGTTAGCATCCAGCTGGTGAACATAGTGGAGCATTTAGCAGCTAAAATACAAGACATTTTACTCAGGAGTTGGTGAAGAGCATATCAGAGCTTAAAGAAGAGCGAACTTTGGACTTGCATTCAGAAACACGACGCCAAATGAATGCCAATGCTGCTTTGTTTCGGTCCAATGTGTAATTAAGCCACCTGTTGCTAACACGTCCACCATATACAAACGAGTAGATGTTGTGTTTGCAGCTTGTTCTACTGCCCCCAAGTGGCCAAAAACTCTTTATTACAGGTTCTCTTCACATTACTGCTTTTGATACAACATGGTCTCACGGCAGTTCGTGTAATGGTCATGTTATTTTTAATCTATTGATTTGTGTTCACAGGGACATTTTTGTCGATTTTTTCGTGGTGGCCAGCACGAAATGGTCTATATGGAGATTAACGGGGAAAGCAAACGCCACACCCCAAGGACGCCTCACACGGCGGGAAACGGACGCGGGGGAGGACGCCTCACATGCCGGGACACGGGCGCGAGGGACGCGCGACAAAAACGGGATGGCGGAGGTTGGGATTAGGAAAAAAACAACGAGGAAAGGACGCCTCACATGCCAGGAGACGGCCACAGGGAACGCGCGATAATAACGGGACGGTTAACGGGGAAACAAAACGCCACATGCGGGACGTGATCCCCAGCCTCCGGGGTGAAAGTCCTGAATTGTTTGACCCGTCCACCACCCCAACCAACATCCTTAAGCGGATTTTCGGCATTTCATACTACTCGCTACCGTAGTCGTGCTATGACCACAACATATACTTCCCATTTAAATACATTAGTTTACATTTTTGTGCTGGCCACCACGAAAAAAACGACAAAAACGTCCCTGTGAACACGTATCAATAAATGAAATAACGTGACCATTTCACGTACTGCCATGAGACTGGGTTGTTTGATATGGTTGCAGCTGCAGCATTTGTCGCATTATTAAGTCATGTTCGGACAAAAAGTACAATATACAGAATGCCATATTTTATTTGATGCATAATGTTATCTAAGTAACAGTTGGTCTCTGTGAGCTGTTTGTGTTGAAAACAATGGGAGCCTATGATTTCTGGAAGGTAAGAGCAGACATAAGAAGCTTCTGGCTGCATCATAGCTTCGATGTCATAGTTTAAAAGCTTCATACAGTAATAAAGAATATAAAATGACACCGATTTGCAATAGATAGCTTGCAGCTACTCTTGCTCTGTCTCTGGTCACAGAGCTCTTATTGCAACCAAATAATGAGCCATTGTCACATCGATGGCTATATTAGCTTCATTAATTAACCTCATGAAAGACTATGCAGAGAAGACCTCTGCTTCCTGTAGTTGACTGTAGTGCGTATTAATGTGCTTCAGTTCTCTGTCTCTTTGACAATGATATTAAATCAATTTCAGCCCAAACCACCTGAGAGCTGAAACCTCCCACAATGTAGGAAACCCTTAAACCCTCAACATTTCTTTTTTAACAAAAACTCACTGAACATCCTTCGAATTCCCCTTAAAACAGAATTCAAATGTATCAAATTTTATGTTCACGTAAGTAATGACCAGATGAAAAAGATTCAACATTGTGTTTTAACACAGTAGTTTAATGTTAATGAGTCGTTTGGTGTCTCGGTGCTGGTGTTAAACTGGGAGTGAGTTGGCTGTGGAATCTTAAGTGAGCACTCATCTGTTAAGTGGGCTTTTACAGTTGCCTTGGCTCAGAGCATTGCAGTGATTTACAGATGAGACAAAAGACATTTTAGAATTGTCTTGTTCTAAAACATTTCAACTTTCAGATGTGCTTTCCAGCAGAGACACCAACTGCATATATCATATGGGACAGATTATCTTCCCCAACGGTGGAAAGCACTGAAACACAAACATTTTATTTTATGAATACAATAATAAATGGACAACCCTGTGTTTCTCCCCTTGGCCATGCAGTGGTCTCATTGAAATGAAAGAGGAGTGCTAATGTGGCTGTGACAGCAGCCCTACTGGGCGTTCAGATAAAACTCTGTTAAAACAGCCCAAGAAGATTTGTGGTGGCGTGTTTTGTCAAGTATTTGTGAGATAACAATCAACCCAAGAAGGCTGGTTTAAGTAACAGATCCATCAGGCTTATCAGATGCCATGGTGGTTTCCATTACTCTCAGGATGGATGCTACAAGTCTGGGAAGTTTTGTGATTACATAGTAAACATCTTGGCCAACAGGGTCTACCACAACTGTGAAAAGTTGCCAGTGTGATGATTATTTTATTCAAGATCACAATAATAGTAAGTTGATTGTAAGGTGATTGGGTTGGCACAACATTTTCTACCCTGTGCTTTTGCTGGACAACCTTATTAACAAGGCACATTTTGAACCTGGCCTCGAAGGGGATAGAAGGTCAAAACAGAGAGAAGTATGTGTTTATATATTTGTTGAAGTAGTGTGGATATGAACCGTTGTCCATGGACACTTATCCATTCCTAAGACCTCATATCCACCATATTATTTCAATGTTCAAGTAGTTCAGAGTCTAGACCTTTTCAATGGAATTCCATTGCTAGGCAACATCCTGGCCCCTTGTTAACTTCCTGTCAGTTGATGCCATTCAAATTAGAGTGTGGATCGGGCCGCATTTTTCTGTCCGAGCCCGGCCCGCGTCCGACAGAGCAGTAACCGAACCCGGCCCGAGGCCGACAGGCATTAAGATATTTATGTCCGAGCCCGACCCGAGGCCGACCCGAGCCCGACACAGTTAAAATCTTGTTTTTTTTCTCATAATAATGACACATGTACATTTGTTTGTGTGAAAGCTTTTATTAAGCAACTGTAGGAAGGCATTCGGAAATGTCAACAGATGAGCTCATCAGTACACACGGGGCCACAAGCACATGTTAACACAGGCGTGCACCTACATAATAAGCTTTTTTAAATTTAAAATGTTCAATGCCTAATCGCGCTGATGTGACCGAGCCCGACCCGAACCTGAACATCATATCTAAATATCTGTTCGAACCCGGCCCGGCCCGTCGGGCTTGGTTTGGGTATCCATCCTCTAATTCACATACACTGCAACAGGAAATCAACTTGGGTCCATTTAGAATGTTTATGTTTACATCTGTGAAAAGGTCTATATTAACTGAATGGAATTCTTTTATTTCTCATTCGCTGAGGGCATTAGCAATGGGTGACTTCATGCTTATTTAACTATAATTGGGATTCAAAAGGAGGTGCGAAAGGCATATTTTTTTCCACAAGAGCAGATGTCTGGACCCATCGCAAACAAGCATTCCTTGTCCATTGGCAAGAATTAAAATGAACAGAAGCATCTGTTTTTTATTTAGAACCTTTTAATTCTGTCATCATTAATATCTTCAGGAAGTCATGCCCTGTCAGAATCCACTGGCATCCTTTGAACCCATTTTAAACAAAGACTTTATCTTTAGCAATTTGGCAAAGGCTTGTTCTGACAGTAGTTTATCACGGTGCTTTTGAGCACCGCTTTGGAGCTGCACGCCATTTGGTCTTGATGGCATGCCACATGTATCCGCAAGGGTGGAAAACTGCTGAATGTTGAATCGCTATCATCTGATCATCAAAGAGCGGCAGGTGATGTGGCTGGAGCTGTGGGAACACAGGGTGACTTGAACAAAGGTGTGCTAGGAACAGCTAGGAACAGCTCTACAAGAAGTCAGTCCCCGCCACTTCCAAATGTCAAAGTCAGCACAGTAATCTTTCCATTTGGATCCAGCCATGCACAGCCAAATGGAAAATATACCCGTCTTCATTGTTTATCGTGCCGTTGGTAAGCTAACAGTTGGCGCTTTGTTTTCTTGCCGCACAAGCCTTCAATTCAGGTTGGCAATTTGTGAACACCATGTCCATCCTGCACAAGACAGCACTGTACAGTTCATGTTTTGAAGTCTGAAATTCTCGCTGTCCCCGCCAAGCTTCATCAGCATACTGTCCGACCACAGGAGCTTCGAGTGTCTGTGTAACTGCCTGCCAACTTTGTGACCCATGTCACATGATGCATGTGCAAGAAAATTATTTTTTTCAATATATGAAAAATAAATCCAGTGACAAGCTTTGCTGGGATGCAAACAAAATTCTACCATGTGGCAGTCCCATGATTGATGTTTTGATATTGTTTTATTCATACCTGTCGAAACAAAGCATCTTATTGTCTCATTGACACAAAAACAAACTCCTCAGATTTATGGCCTAAAGCAAGAAAGCAGAGTAGAGGGTTTCCGTGCACCAGGGAGACGGAGATGAAGAACATTTGTTGCCTGTTGTAGCTCTGACTATTTTCATCTGTTGCTTGATTCATTATGCTTACCCAGGGGCCACATGCAGATCACGAACAATAGGCTGTGTGTGTATTACACTTTTCTTTTCTAAAAATCTGTCTACAAATAACATCGTAACAATATCATGTGCACCTGTTGAACGTATTTTTTTTACCTTTCAGAAATGCACAAAAAGTACTCCGTATTTCCTGCACTCACTTTGCTTCATCGCTGACTTTAAGAGCACCATCTGTGCTTGCCGACCCCAGAAAACCTTGAGCTTTAGCTTTTGTTAACTCAGCAGGCTTGAGACCACATAGTGAAAAGACTGCATGGTGCAGCAATATCCTGCTCTGTATTGTGTAGGTTGAGTAGAGTCAGGGACAATGAAGCTGGTGTGTGTGTGTGTGTGTGTGTGTGTGTGTGTGTGTGTGTGTGTGTGTGTGTGTGTGTGTGCGTGTATTCACATTTGAAATGATCTCACCTCTCTTCAGGTCACTTCATCATTGAGGCCCTCCATCTTTTGTCCTCTCCTCTCTCTCGCTGTATTTTCTTCTGTGTTTTTCTTTTCATTGAAAAAGCAAATTGGCTTACACACACACACACACACACACACACACACACACACACACACACACACACACACACACACACACACACACACACCAGTGAGAAGAGAGGAGATTGAAAAGTCAACATCGCCGGCAATAATCCCGTGCTGTCCCCTTGGAGGACGGGCTGTCAGGGGTTTGTCTTTGCCCATTGTCCAGCCGTGGAGGCCAGAGACAGGGGAGGGTTTCCAGCTTCTGCCCCTAGACAATGGGGCCCTTGGAGGGGGCCAGGACTGACAAAGTACAACAAGGGCCCTGGTTTAGATAGAAGGGATCAGAGGGGTCATTAGACTTCACATCTCCACTTGTTTGACTTTCAGTTTTGGCTGTCAGAAAGTCATCACTTTTCATGGAAGCCTGTCAACGAGTCTCTTCACAGTGCCCCAGGATAACGCCTTGTTTAAACTAGCTTCCCAGAGACATTTAACAAAACTTTGGCTAATACAGCACTTTCTCAATTCTCAAGCTATGATCGTCTTGCCAGCGAGACACCACTTAACATCAAATAAATGACCCCCCTTTGGTTCAAAGTTCTCATAATGCTCTCTGCTTCCTTTCTACTCTGTGGCGGATTTTTACAAACAAGCAAAACATATTTATAACTACATCAAAGGGTGGCCCTTCCACCCTCGGTCCGTCAGAGAAGCCACAAATTGAGATCCATGTGCCAAAGTCAGAGGATGAGATTATCCCTAGAAAGACAGGTTCTAAATATAGCAGGCCAACGTGCCTTCCCCCCGTCGCGCCCTGGTGAACCTGCTGGTTCCTCTGCTCCTGGCCGCTTAGTGTATTTTTACAAGAGATGTCTTTCCTCAAAAATGCATGTTGAGCTGTAATTGTGGGTCGTCCATCTGTCTCTGTGTCTGTCTGTTGCTCTCTGGGGGAGGAAAGAGCTTGTGGCTGCTGACCACTAGCACAGACTGGGGCCGAGCTGCTCATACAGCTTCTCCTCTGTACCTCTGTATACAGTCACACTCGTGCAACGTGCATCACCTCTGACGTGGTCAGGACACTGCTTCGGTTCGCTGGTTGCTGAAGAACAACTACTGCTTGTTGCAGTTTAATTTGAAATTGTGCTTTGAAAAGGCTGCAATTCGGAAAATATGTATTTCAGTCCAATAACATACAGTTTCCCTATGACACGTGGAGCATGAGTCACCTGCAGTGCCTTCAAACTATACTTTTAAAGTCCAGCAGAATATGCTCCATTGAGAAATACAGTGATCTCAGCCACTACAGACAGAAGAAATAACAAACATTTACAAATTTTACATTTAAAGCTGTGGTAGGCACTTTGTTTTTGGCGTCGTTGGGTAAAAACGCCATAATAATTGTTCACCATATTGTAATTGAAGTGGTCTTAGAGAAAACTAGACTTCTGCACCTTCTCTTGGCTCTGTAGTCAGGCTTCGGACAAACTAGCCCGTGACGGGAGACTTTGGCCAATCACAGGTCATTTCAGAGAGAGAGAGTGTTCCTATTGGCTGTTGTGCGCATGCACTGTCCGTGCGACAAAGAGGGGAGAGGTCTCAATGTACAATATTATTAAGTTTTGATATATTACAGTATTTGTGTGGTGCCGACTGGCAAAAGAAGAATCAGTCTATGCAACTTCTCTCCCTAAACTGGAAGCAGGCTTTTTTGAATCTATGTCCCCAATCAGTCCATTTTGACTCTCCTTTCATTTGTTGAGGCAATCTCCCTCAGAATGGACAAAAATATGGCACTACATATCTCACATGGGAACTTGAATATGAGTTAATTAGTATCACTTATCTGTCAGTCCATCCATTACATTGTCATTTTTTAAACTGCTTATCCTATCCAGGGTTGTGGAGGGCTGGAACCAATCGCAGCATGTACTGGGCGAGAGGTGGAGTACACCCCGGGCAGTGTCTATCATACTGTAGCTACAGATTAACACTTTTACATTCATTTGCAATTGTAGAGTGTCTGGGTGACCCGTTGGTTGGCACTCGGGTTTGCATGTTTCTTAACATCTGCACGTGCCTCGCTCCAGTTTCCTCACACAATCCTTGTCAGCATTCTGAATAATTTAAAACTATATTCACATACAACTTCACAGGACTTTCAAATGCACCGTTGATCCGAGTCAGCTATTAATTTGAGACTGCAACAGATTACAGTACATTTGCAAAAACAGATTTCCACATGATACTGTATGGGGAATCAATGACACATGTTGCCTATTTATGTAGTCCACATAAAAACAATCTGATTTTTGAAAACCTGGAGCTAGCATTGAGGTATATTGCCCCATTAGGCTATTTAATGGTTCATGAAACATATGGACAATGTTTATAAAAAAACTCAGAGTTCAAATCAGGTCTTTTTTTGAGCCAATGTCTCAGCAGCAATCATGTCAATCAGCATCTATGGTGTAAAAAAAAAGAGAGCCAAGCAGCAATTAGACCATTTTACTGTGCCATGACAGCACAGCTAGGGACCTGCGCTCTGTCACGTCCCCCCAGGAAGCAAGGAGTTTGGGGTAAGGGGGGATTGGGTGTAAGGGGGACACCAGGACTGACTACTGGGAAATCCTAGTATGCAGGGCCAAACCATTGGCCCTGCACTGATGGCGAGCCAACAGACAGTGGGCCGTGTGCTGACTGAAATGGGTTTGGAGTGGAGGTGGATGTGGATGGGGAGGGTGGAGGGCAGACAGGAGGGACATTGGCAGGCGACACATCCCAGATGGAGAGAGATGAGTGCTGCCAGTTGTCACTTTGTGTTTGTAGCATGGTGGAAAACACAGTACCACAAGTCTGGGGCTCCTGGCCGGACATCATTATCCCATCAGCTCTGAAGTGTCTTACTGAGGCAGACTTACTCTGTTGCTGCTGTCACTGGCCTCGCTCTCGCTCTCTGTTTTAACTGCTGCATCTGTCACGGGTGTAGAGTGTGACTTTAAGTAAGGGTTCAATATATTCTTTTGTTGTGCCGACCCAGACAACATGCAGACAGAGAACTGCGCTTTTAAAAAAACGTATTTATTATACTAATGTATTATCACTAAAAGAAAACAGAATTAAAACACAGATCCGATAAAAGGATTACAATTCTGTCTCTCTGTTACTGTCCAGTCTGGTTCAAAGCCAGCTCCCTTGTGGCCTTGGTTGTAGGCTGCACAGGTCTCCAACCCCTCACTGCCTCGAGTCTCCAACTGGTGCGCCTCCTAAAGTGTAGCAACTCATAGTGTATAACAAAAAGAGAGACTTGACTGCCTTCCCATGAAACGTCTCCCCGTCTCCTGGAGCAGACCCAGGGATGCAGCGTGCCGTGTGTGCCTGACTCCGTCTCCTTCCCTGTCTCACTCTCACAGCTCCCGCAGGATGTCAAAAGCCAGCGTCGTACCATTGGCTTCTCAACGACTTTGTCCTCCGCGTCCCCAGTCATCAAAGCCTAAGCGCCGTCCGTGAGCCCTGTTCCTCTCCAGGCCAGCCCCCACCACATCCCCTGTCACCGCACCCTCCAGGCCTGCTGCTTTTCTCCAGGCCTGCGTTTTCCTTGGGCCAGCGTCTCCTCCAGCACACCTGCCTTCTCCTCCTACTTAACCATGAAGAGACAGGTCGGACACAGGGACGGACATTGTCTCGCATTGCCAGACCTTCCTACACAGTGCTGCGGAGGAGAGTCTGGCTAGTCCACACAGCATTCCAAGATGGTAGAAAATCTTGCTCTGGTTTATTGCCATTTCTTTAAACCAATCACAATCGTCATGGGCGGTGCTAAGCGCTGGACGGGGCAACAGTGCCTCTGCAAAATAACCTCTCGAATGAACTTGTTTTGGTGGAACATGTGTACGTTCAAAAGTAGTTTTAGTCGTGCAACAGAAAACTCAGATTGGACAGATAGTCTAGCTAGCTGTCTGGATTTACCCTGCAGAGATCTGAGGAGCAGTTAACCATAGTCCTCACAAATCCAACGGAGGTTAGAACGCCAACACAAAGGAAGTGGAAGGTAACAGACATCCGGCCGAAATAAGGGACATCTGGCAGAATTTCTGGCGGCACCTGAACAAACCCGGAAATTAAACGTCATTGGTATAGATTAGGTCAGTCACACCCCCACAGAGCCTAGTGCACCAATTGTGGCGCACAGTTCCCAAGTGTCCTTCCAGGTTAATCTAAAACCCCACGAAAACCCAAAGTTCCAACCCACAACAGCGCCATCACCAGAATCTGCCATCACATACATCCTCCCACACACACAAAGTGTCCTGTATTATAGGGCTAATTGTTAAGTAAGTACAGGAAGTATGATGAGCACTACATCGCAAATTTGTTGTGTTCTTGTAGCAGGTTACCATGAAGCATCTTTTATATGTGCTACACTGTGGAAAAGGAGAACTCAAAGCAAACCAGATTTTGTATTGGATTGTATAAACTCCCACAATACTGTGTTTGTGTGGGTGTCTGTTCATTTGACACCTGAAGCTGATGAAAGACTGATGTGTGTGTGTTACAGACTCATGCATTCAAATATATAAGACTGATGGTTACAAACGCCTCTCATTTTCTCTCAGTAGGAAGTCCAAAGTCATCCTTTTAATCGCTATCACATATTCTGACTTTACCTAATAGCTCTCATCAAATGAAATGAAATAAGTGAAATAAGGAGAAGGTTATTGATCCAACCATTGTCTTCAGATTGAGGCATTTATTCCGACAGGACTGGGCTGTCCACTCCAATCACTACTTTTAGGGGGGAAGAGGTTTACTTGGTTGCATCTGAAATGTGTGTATGATTCACATTTCGGTTTGTATTTCCCTAATTAATGCACACGCTTCTCAACTCAAAGCACCAGTAGGCCTATCCTGATCACATTCAGGGTATGTCGTTGTGCTATCAGATCTGAGGCCCTATAGGTTTCAGTATTACCAAGGTAGTTCACTTTTTAGCTTAATGAATCACTGTGTGCATATACAGAGGCTTTGTGCTCAACACGTTTAAAGCAGGATTCTCCGAAACATCAGGGGTACACAATCTGTACACAAACACAGTTTTGTTTACAGACAAAACTAATACAAAATACTTTGTTCATGTCCTGAAGGTCCCACAAAAACATTATACATAATGTATACTAGAATGTATACATTTCCCACCTTATACAACATTTACAATTTTAACATTTACAATTTTAACATTTACAATTTTAACATTTTCTGTGGCTGCAGACATCTTTTTAAAGCAGATGGACTATTCCTTAACAAGCCAGGAGTAAAGCTGTTCACCTCTAGCCTACTTTACTTTCTGCACCACACATCTGCTCCCTTGGCCAAGGACACGAGACAAGATGAACCAAAACAAGAGGAAGACACAACAAAGTGCGGCAGTGAGCCACCACAGCCCCCACCTGAGCAAAGATTTGACCATGGGAGACCACAGAGCGGAGATGAGAAATCTCAACACCCCTTCTCACCCGTCCAACACTCCTCAAACCCCTTTGACAACCACGAAAGCTTTGAGGACCTCTTTAAGGATACGTCGCTCTCCCCTCTTTCCCCCATCCCCATGTTGGAGTTCACTGACCAGATGAAGCAGCTGGTAAATGCTGGAACCAAGTATGCCCCCCTTCCTTCTCCCATCGTAAAACGCCAGGCACCTCTGCCCCCTCAAGGACGGCAGTTAATTCCTTCTCCCCAAACTGATAAGGATGCTTGTGTGCAAAATGCAGTAAGCATTAACTGATATGGGCCGGGTCCAGGCTGCATGCCTAGTAGCACTCATGACTTTTTCCAAGACAAGCCTGGGCCCTGCGTATTAGATTCTTCCACAATTTATGTTGTGATAGGTAATAGAAAAAGAATGGTGAATAAGCACGGAACTGCAAACTTTGCAAATTTAGCATCCATTCCTCGTCAGCCACAGTCTGTCCCAAAAAATGAAAAAGCACTAACACTAGCACTACTAAACGTTAGGTCTTTGGTGGGAAAATCATTTTTAATCAATGATTTTATTATCAACCACAATCTTGATTTTATGTTTTTAACTGAAACCTGGTTGGACCATAATAACAGTGCTGCTGTTCTCATTGAGTCAGCCCTCCCTAACTTCAGTTTTATGAGTAAGAATAGAGTGAATAAGAAAGGAGGTGGAGTCGCCATTTTGTTTAATGTCTCATTCCAATGTACGCAAATATCTTACGAAAATTTTGCTTCTTTTGAATATGTGGCTCTTCAGCTAAGATCCTCCCCTCAAGCTCTACTTCTAAATATCTACAGGCCACCTAAATACTGTGCAAACTTCTTTGACGACTTTACTGAAGTGTTGTCTATAATCTGTATTAACTTTGACCGTGTAATTATTGCTGGTGATTTTAACATTCATGTTGACAACCCCCAGGACCGAGGGACCAAAGAACTGTGTTGTGTTTTTGAGAGCTATGGACTGACTCAGCATGTTACACAGCCCACGCACAATAAGGGGCACACTCTGGACTTGATTATCTCCAAGGGTCTGAACATTTCCAAGGTTGTGGTGACTGATGTTGCTCTCTCTGATCATTCCTGTGTTTTCTTTAACGGCACTATCTCTCTGCCCAAAAGTGTTCAAACAAAGTTAATCAGAAAACGGTATATCACTGAAAACACCAGTGACTCATTCATTCAGCTTTTCTCCTCTACACCAACCCTCACTGGGGCCTCAGTCACTGAGCTTGTAGATAATTTCAACTGTAAAATTACGAATGTTATTGATGCTATTGCTCCCACTAAGGTCAAAGCTGTCTCTGGTAAGGAAAGATCTCCATGGAGAAATGTTATAGTTGTGAGAACAGAAAAAAAAGAGTGTCGAAAAGCTGAACGCAGTTGGCGAAAATCTAATCTCCAGGTCCACTATAACATCTATAAAGAGAGACTTCGCATTTATAATCTGGAACTAAGGAATGCAAGGCGGTACTTTTTCTCTGACATTATTGCCAGAAACAATAATAATTCACGTGCTTTGTTTGCTACTGTTGATAGATTAACAAACCCTCCAGTACCAGTAGCATCTGAACTGTTGTCTACCAAGGCTTGCAATGACTTTGCCTCCTTCTTCACAGACAAAATTCAGAAAATTAGACAAACAGTCAGTGCTTCCATATCAAGTACAGGATGTGTTGTCACAGTGTGCACGCAAAACAAATTCCAACATGATACAATTTCATACGATCAACCTTAAAAACCTGGAGGACATAATACAACATCTGAAAACCTCCTCCTGTTGCCTTGATATTCTACCAACGGATGTTTTCAAGAATGTTTTGAATTGTTTGGCTTCTGATCTTCTAAATATTGTAAATACATCTCTGCTCTCAGGTATCTTCCCACAGGCCCTGAAAACTGCAGTCATCAAGCCACTACTAAAAAAGAATAATCTAGACATGACACTAATGAGCAACTATAGGCCAATATCAAACCTCCCATTTTTAAGTAAAATCATAGAAAAAGTGGTTTTTCAACAACTTAACCTTTTCTTATCGCTAAACAACAGTTTTGATGCCTTCCAGTCAGGTTTTCGACCACACCACAGCACCGAGACGGCTCTTGTTAAAGTCTTTAATGACATCCACTTAAACACAGATAGTGGCAAAATTTCAGTCTTAGTATTACTTGATCTCAGTGCTGCATTTGATACGGTAGACCATGACATATTGCTTGACCGATTGGAAAACTGGGTTGGTCTTTCAGGCTCAGTACTAAAGTGGTTTGAGTCATATTTAAAGAATAGGGACTACTTTGTGTCTATAGGTAATTATACATCTGAGCATACAAATATGACGTGCGGAGTTCCCCAAGGCTCAGTTCTGGGGCCTCTTCTGTTCAACATCTACAGGCTTCCATGGCTCAGATTATGGAAAACAACAAAATAAGTTACCATAGTTATGCGGATGACACACAAATTTACATAACCTTATCGCCAGGGAACTATAGCCCAATACAACAATTAAATATGTGCATTGAACAGATTAATGATTGGATGTGCCAGAACTTTCTTAAATTAAATGAAGAAAAAACGGAGGTGGTTGTTTTTGGAGCAAAAGAGGAACGATTGAAAGTCAGCGCTCAGCTTCAAACGACAATGTTAAAAACAACAGACAAAGCAAGAAATCTTGGTGTAGTCATGGACTCAGACCTAAATTTTAAAAGCCACATTAACATAATTAAAAAATCCATCTATTATCACCTTAAAAATATATCAAGAGTTAAAGGCCTTATGTCTCAGCATGATCTGGAAAAACTTGTCCATGCTTTTATCTTCAGTAGACTTGACTACTGTAACGGTGTCTTTACAGGTCTCCCTAAAAAATCAATCAGACAGCTGCAGCTGATTCAGAACGCTGCTGCTCGAGTCCTCACTAAGACCAAGAAAGTGGATCACATCACTCCAGTACTGAAGTCTCTACACTGGCTTCCAGTGCCTCAAAGAATTGATTTCAAAATACTTTTACTGGTTTATAAATCACTTAACGGTTTAGGGCCAAAATACATTTCTGATCTGCTACTACACTATGACCCACCCAGACCTCTCAGGTGGTCTGGGACAGGTCTACTTGTTGTCCTCAGAGTCAGAACTAAACAGGGGGAAGCAGCGTTCAGTTTTTATGCTCCACATATCTGGAACAAACTCTCAGTTCTTTTAAATCTAAGCTAAAGACCTATCTTTTTGATGTTGCTTTTCTTTAAATAATCTATTTTATTAACTTTAATTTCTTATACTGCACTGTAACTTTTATTCTTATACTGCACTATCAATTTTATTCTTGTCTTTTAATGTTTTTAATTTGTTTATTATTGTTTTTTTAATTGTTTTCTAACTGCTCTTTAATGTTTTATGTAAAGCACTTTGAATTGCCCTGTTGCTGAAATGTGCTATATAAATAAAGCTGCCTTGCCTTGCCTTGCCTACAAAGGATTTTTTGGGGATTTTGTATACCTGTATGTTTACATTCTGCATTGGCTTGTCCTCTTCTCTGGTCTTACTTGAGACCCTTTTTTATTTAAAAATGTAGGATATGTTGTTGTACAATATACTACAAAAATATGTAAAGTAAGTAAAGTAAATGAACTAACTAGTCCAGTAAAGACAACACCAACTCCATGTTGATACAAAACCCCTCCTCAGCCTTGTCCAAAGAGCCTCACCAGTATTTATACATTTTTGAGCTGCTCTGCCACTCTAAACTCCTGTGCAACTAAACACCCCCTTATCAAACAATGGAAGATATTGTGCTGCTGCTTTCTCTACTGTCGGCTACTTTTCACAAACAGCGCCGTCAGGAGCACAGCGTATAAATTCAGGATGGGTGAGGATCTGCAGCAATTGCATAATTATATCACTACGATAGAATTACAACTAACAATTCTGTATTTTCATTGATATTGTAATAATCCCTGAAATTCTCATTTAACAGCTGTGAGATGTCAAAAAATACTAGGTACTGTGTTGCACTGTGACCTGAAGGCGTCTACTGTCAGCTGTCCCATTAACAGGAGGGAGATAAAAAAAAAAGCAGTCTCCTGAAAAGACCTAGATATGAATGGAATAGTGCTGACTGGGAGGTTTTTGCCAAACATTAGCTCTTTTTATCACGTGTCACCTGATGCCTGCAACTCTGTCTGTGTAAAGCCATTAAGCAGGTATCTGAGGCCGCCAGGGCGCCGTGTGACACAAAACAAACGTTCTCTGTAATTCTTTACCTGCAGTTCCTGGGGGAAATGGAGTGAGGTAATGCTGCTCCGCTTACATGATAAGTTCACATGCAGATAACTGATTTTTGTCTCTCTCTCTCTCTCTCACTCTCTCTCTCACACACACACACACACACACACACACACAGGCATCCAATATTTTCTTTACACGTACATGAATACAAACGTGCACACACAGGTCATAATCCTTTATTGTCTGGGGGATAAATATAGTGGTTCGACTGTCCCATTTTAAAGGCAGGGTTGGTAATGTTGAAAAGCTAGCAGGATTTGAAAGTAGCAGCTCCTCGGGGCTCCGTCCAGCCCCTCCCCATAAGTTATTTATGTCAGGGTGTAAAGACCATTTCCAGCAATATATAAAAAAAGTGGAAATAGTTACCAACTCTGCCTTTAACATTTTCTTTCTAGGACAAAACTTCTTCCACCAAATCCAATCCAATTCCAAATCTGCCTCCTCTTACCTCCAGCTCAGGCTTTGCCTCTTCTTGAGGAGCATTAAGATATCAAAGGATTACAATGGTCCAATAAGGCTTTATATTATCATTGGAGAGCGGATGACGGGAGGAGTTGACAGCATTGGCACAGTTTAGACCTTTCAGCCTCACCGTCATCCTATTCATCACTGACATTATACTTGGCTAATTTCACTATTGAGTCGTCTCTTGACAGATTTTCTACCTCTGCCAGCTTCTTGTTTGAGTAAATATCTGTCTGTCTCTGTGTGATCTACAAGCAACGCTGAAAATGAGTTGGTATCTCAAAAGCAGAGCTTGGATTTATTGCAAGGAACACATGTTTTTAGAATGAAATTTTACAAATAGGAAGTATTTGTAATTTGTCATTATGTCATTCAAAAATAGTTAATTGCAAAAACTGTGTCCATGCAGATACTGTGAATCAAATACAACCAAACTTTAAATATAAATAAGATCCACATCAAATACATAAACACAACTCCTGGGATGGAACAGTGAGTCAGTCAGTGGTTTTGTGGCTGAGCAGAATCTCACCAACCTTTTAAATTTGATATATGCGGTGTGTACTGTATACTGTGTTATTGACAGCTGGGTGTAACTGGAGAACGGATTCAAAACATGGTGTGTAAGAAGGAATTTATAAAACAACAGATTTGTCGCTGAAAGAGTTTAACAGAAAACCTCAAGCTGCCTTCCAAAAATTCTGCTGAAAAATTCGGTAGATTTAAAGGGGAGTGTGCCTATGTTCCCACATTTCTAAGAATTTTTTTTCAAAATTAGGCCCTATGTTCCCACAGTTCTAAGAATGTTTTTTCACTGAAAATTAGGCTCTATGTTCCCACAGCCCTATGTTCCCACATTTCTAAGACTTTTTTTCCAAAATTAGGCCCTATTTTCTTTTTCATAAATTTATATCAGATTTTATCCCCTTTTCTCCAAATTTGGTAGCCAATTACACCCAACCTATTATCCAGTAGCAATGGACTACAGACGGAATGTAACCCTAACCAAAAACCTAACCCTAAAATAGGGCCTAATTTTAAGAAAAATCTTAGAAATGTGGGAACATAGGGATGTGAGACCATAAGGCTGACCCCACCACCAGTATATATATTGTACCTTTAACGGACATTTCTATTAATCCAAAAATCAAAATATGGAAAAACACCTGTGAAAAATCATTACAGAAAATGACGTCATATTAACACAGTATATTAGCCTGTATTTCTACAGTCTTTTCTAACAGTGCAAACTTCTACTGTAGCCAGTCACTGGCTGTGTTCAGAGGACACTTTACCAGTTGAGACATAGAGACAGTGAACCTTTAAGGGCTCAGTATGCTTGAAAAAAAGTAGTTCATACACCATGTTGTCCAGACAAGCCTGAGGCAGAAAGTGGACACAACAGGGACACAATCATAAAAACATTGCTCTATAGTACCTTCGGTTTAAAGTCTACTATTTAAATTAGTTTTCGCTGTGAGTTACTCCTCGAGTATTGCTGTGAATTGCATAGTTTCCATCAACACACATTAACACCCTCAAAACTTCAGCAACTTTACTGTGTACTGTGTTGGCATTAAGGCTGAAACAAGTCTCTCTGGTCTTTGTTGCGGTGTGTTTGCTGTAGGCTGATTTACTGAGCTACAACTCTTCAAGAAGGAACCACTTTGATACAGATCAGGGAGATTTTTCCGCAATAACATCGCATTAGATCTGTAAAAGGAGGCAATAGACAGTGCAGTATGTGTGTACTGTATGTGTGTTTTGTGCGGTGTGTGTGGGAAGCCTGCCACATATAGTTAAACCCCAGGGCAGCACCAGACCGTATCTAATGGGAATTAAACAGCGTATTAAAACATCGCCCAGTCATCTTTCTGCCCAGCCTCGTCACAACAGTTGGAAACTTCCTATGCTTGGCTAATGGACAAGCTCAAGCTTTACATCTGATCCAGTGATGGAGCAGTATAAACCTGGAGCAGTGCTGTTTGAATTAAGTGATATAAGAATGTGCAGAGATAGAAAACAGCAGACAAGTCCAAGATAGAACATTCTAAATGTCTGTATGACCATATTCTAAGACAGAGCATTCTTCTTGTGGGAGGCAGTACACTCAGACTGGTAAACAGTATGATATGTGTTTTAATGTAGTGCAGCTAACGTGGATAATTCAATGAAATTCACTAGAAACGTTAGCCTGGGAAAACCTTGACAAACTTTCTGCAAGTCAGTCTGGCCAAGAGCCCATTTAAGCCCATTTCCAATTTTTCCAAATTGAGGCACCTATCACAACCACTGAGGCGGGCTTTACACAATGAAGCTAGCGCAGCGACGGCAACCAGCTTTTTGTTTACATTCAACATGGAGCAGCAACCTGTTGATGCCGCTGTCGCTGCTACGTCACCCGGATCATTGGTCTGATTGGTTGAAGGACTGTCCAATTGCACCCTGAGAAGGGTCTGGTGTCAACCAGGCTATAAAACCATATTGGTGGTGCAAAATATTACAACCTCATCTTTTGACTGAACATATACCCATCACCATGCCTGCATCATCAGGGTGTGATTAGCTAGGGGGGGAGTCTACATATCCCTGCCTCTGCTGAATTATTTGTATCCCCGGTGGGGACAAAATGTATCCCCCCCCTCAAAGGGATCAATGCTACTTAGAGTTTAGATTCTCTGCCCGAGCCCGAGCCCGAAATTGACCCAACCCACGAGCCGTGTCGGGCCGATATTTTCAGCCGCTATCATTGGGACGGGCCGAGCCCTTGATCAAGCATTTGTGTTATTTTAATCTTTACTTTATTAGCTTAATTCGGTGGGTAGAAAGCTCTGCCTCTCCAGCTTCTCCCGTAGCTCTGGGTGTATGATAGATACACCGGGCTCATAATTCCAGTTAATGTGCCGGGCCGGGCTCGGACACAACGTGCACGGGCTCGGGTAGGGTCGGGCTTGATTTTTTGGGCACAATCTAAGCTCTAATGCTACTTTACCAATAGACCATATATACCTAAAATAAAAGTATCTTAAACTAAGTAAAGCGGTGTAACGTGAACAGATAGTGCCATATGGGACGATTGCATCCAGGGTGCAGCGTCTAAGGAATCAAATAAGCAGCAGGGTAGTGTTGTATTGATCACTTCAACATGATCACCCCAACTTTATTTTCTTCTCACTGGATCAAATTTGACATGCTGAATGACGAGTCCTTCCAACCATACAACAGCGTTTCATGAATACGACCCCAGTTTTCCATCCTCATATCAAAACCCGAAAACGTAACGGTCACATGTCGTTAACACTGTGAAATGGTCACAGTCTGGTGACTCCTCTTTCGGTCAGTCTGCCGTTTCCTCTTTCTCTGTTCCTCCGACAATGCTTTTCTAGCTTTCTGCTTCTTTTTTGCCGGCTCAGCCATGAAGATAGTGTGAAAAACTCCATCACTACTTTGTTCTTATAGCTAGCCGCTTCCTGAATGGGGGCGTGTATGTGTGCTGTGCCGTGAAGCAATTCGATACATGGCGAGACCTGATATCACACCATACTTCCTCTTCAGCAAGCAGGCGGCTCGCCGGCCCGAAAGTTGCAAGGGTGGTTTTTCCGCTCACAGGCGCTAGGGGGAAGCAAGACAATCCACCATTCAACCCGAAAAAAGTCATATAACCATTCCATGTACCGAAGCTGTTAAGTTTAGGTAAATTAAGCTAAAAAAAACTACATAGTTCCGCTTTAAACAAACAACTTATGGTGGTGTTTGTCAGGGGAGGACAGTCTCTGAATGACAGTGGACATACTGCTATAAGGTTTACAGATTCCTACTTAAATACAGTGTAATACGAAACATTGGAACCGTTTCAATGAATGGAATTAGGAAACTAAGTTCACTAAATAATTTCTTAATAAAAGAAAATTCTCAAAAGTCATTCAATTAGGATTATATCAGGTTTAAAAAGTAGTAAATGGACCTCCCTGACTTCGAATGGAGATAACAGTTATCAGTAATTTTGCACATTAACCTGGTCATTGATTTACTCTTCTTACTTTTATTACATTTACCTTTATTTATTTAGCATTTGTCAAAACATTGTTAAAAAGTGCTTCACGAGAAAAGATGGGAGCGTCAGAAAAATGGGCTCCCCCAACTTTCCTCATTAGCTGGGTAATAGAAACTGGCTGGATCAATACTGGAGCAGCAGAGCCATAAAAAATACATTGAAGATAGGTATATATTATTGTTGGTTCTACTCTCCCATGGGCCTTTTTTATCATGATCTTTAATACTATTTTGTTTTACACTTTAATTATCAAACCAGCTGTCAATCAAACAGAGACCTATTCCTTGGATGACTTTTGAATTTCTGTAGGCAGCCTTCATCTTTTCTTTTTCTTCTTTTTCTTTCATTTAGATTCTTTTCTTGCAGCTATGGGGGCTAATTCTGACTACCCTGTTCTTTATATGGGTTTTCCAAACTGCAAATAAGCATTTCATAGACACAAAGAGCAACTGGATGTAGATCAAATCACTACTGTAATATTATATAGCACTGTGCTAAGGGGACAGTCATGGAAAGGTATCTTTAATTAATACTGCACCTATCATGGTTTTCATTCCATTTTATTTTTTCAGATTCTATGTACTGGACAAGAGAAGTCCAAGACCAGGACTAGTCAAGACCGAATCCAAATGTGAGACCGAGACAGAAACAAAAGAATCCTCTTCAAGACCACTCACTTACCTGTTCATAATTGATGTGACGTGAGAGACAGTATATCTTCTACTTTAAGATGATAATTGTTCTTTATTATTTATAACAATCAAAAAGAAAGAGCAGAGTAACACACTATAGGATCAAATAAGGCCATATTATTTATTTAAAATAGTGATCTCATTACTTGTCCTAAAGAATCCAGAGTACAGAGTGCTCGCTGACATTGTGTCTGTGTCTAAAGGAAAAGGTTGATGGCTGATGATTGAGATATATGATGCAGCCAGGTATATCCCAGGCGACCAATCACAACGCCTGTTCTAGATAGATTTTTAATTAAACTAATACCTGTTTTATGAACAAAGTACTACAGCACTGGAAATGCATTTACACGTATGTGGATCTGTGTGTGTGCAAATGTGTGTGCGTATGACTGATACCTCACACACACATTTCGCAGTGAATTTAAAGCACAGAAGTAAATCGGAAAATACTCTGGCCTGGTGCCACGGCAGCAGCAGGCTTTTAATCTGCCTGGCAACAAACACTGAGACACATCAAACACACAAACCGGGCCGTTAGCACCTCCACTGGCATGGGCCCATGTGATGTCATCAAAGACAGATATCCCAGGTGCTGATGGGATAGGAAATGGTCTCTCTGGCTCTCCCCCGACTCTTGGCACTTAGCTGACAACTGATGACATCTCCCTCTTCATGTAATGATCCCCTTGACTTCAAAGTGAAAGTAGGGGAATCCCACCACACACACACGCGCACACACACACACACACACACACACACACACACACACACACACACACACACACACGCGTACACAAAGCATAAGGATATGCACTTATCTAATTTTTCTTCCTCGTGGTAAGGTGTGGGATGATTATAGCTGTAATTTTCTTTTAGTTAATATTCTTTATATGTCAAACTCTCAAGAAATGTGGTTCTTATGTCATTATGAGCATGTTAATAAATGGATAAATTACAGTAATGTACTGATATGAAACAAATTTACCAGATTTATATATGTACATGTTTACTTTAATACATGATGGTACATACATGACATCCTGCTAAAAGACTGAGGCTAAAGCTACAAGTCTAAGCCAAAAAGCACATGTTCATGACATGGAAATAAAAAAACATTGTTCCTGTATTGCAGTGGAGAGCTACTTTTTAACGTTATGGTTTTTAGGACAACTAACTGATGTGTTTAGCAAACATAATGCTATCTTGGGTTGGCTGGGGTTGCTGTGTGTAAGCTTCCTGAAATAATAAAGAGCAGGACAGAGCAACGTTACCCTAACTCTGATAGCATCAGTGGCGTAGTCTACGTGAAACACAGGTATACGTAGTATACCCACTAAGAAAGCTCCAGGATTTCCATATACCCACTTAAAACTGGTCGAACTCGTCAACTACTCCATTCCATCCTTCATCCCAATCATCAGACAGCTCAGACTTCTACGTCGACCCCGTTACATCCACAGAAGCTCTCGCCGCAAGTTTGTTTTCTTCCACCACGGACAATCCATTCCATCCATCTGGTCACCTGCACGCTCTGTCGCACCTGTCCCACGTCATCAGAATGCTTCACCCACTGGTTCACATAGGGCTGAATGCACCGTCAGGCTACACAGAAAACCCGGACCGGACTACAGTGCTTTCCCCACTTCACATACACTTAATCATAATCTCCAATCATTTGCTAATCGGCTCACTGTCCCCCCTCAACTGCAATACCCCCACACCCCACCGACCACACGCACTGCTAACCGGGACAACCTCAGATCTCTCCAGCCTGCCCCCATCCCACCACCCTCTCACCATGCCAACTTTGCCCTCCTCAACACCCAATCGCTCAACAATAAAGCCCCTGCCCTCCATGAACTAATCCTCGACAACACTCTGGACTTCCTTCTGCTCACCGAAACCTGGCAACAACCCAACGACTTCTTCTCCCTCAACCAAGCATCCCCCCCTGGCTACAACTACATCGGCAAACCCTGCCCCTCCCGCCGTGGAGGTGGCCTCGCCGTCATTTTCAATCAGAACTTCCGGATCACAGAACTCACCCTCCCCTCAGTATCATCATTTGAATATCTCGCCTTCAAAGCGCTTTCCTCCATGACAGTCATCCTCATTTACCGGCCACCTAAACCAAATCCCTCCTTCCTCTCTGATTTTACTGAACTCACACTAGCCTCATCTCTCTCTCCACGTCTGCTGCTACTCGGTGACTTAAACATCCACATGGACTCCCCCACCTGCAAGCTCTCATCAGAATTCAACATTTTACTGGATAACTTCTCTCTCACCCAACATGTCACATTCCCCACCCATGAAAAAGGACACATCCTCGACCTGGTCTGCTCCACCAACCAACCAGTGCTCGACCTCCATCCATGCCTCTTTCCCCTCTCTGATCACAAACTGATACGGTTCACCATCCCTTCTCCAACCCCACGCCCCTGCCTCCTCAGAGAAATCACCTTCCGCATCCTCAAATCTATCAATCCCCACCATCTCTCTGACCTGCTCTCCACCACTCTCCACCTGGACTCAACCCTCACCTCACCTGATGACCTCACAGACCACCTCAACTCCACCTTGTCTACCTCCCGCAACACCCTGGCCCCCCTCAAAACAAAAACCGTCACGTTTAACACCTCTTCACCCTGATACACACCTGCACTCCGGAAAATGAAACAAACTGGCCGCCAACTTGAACGTCTGACAAAGAAGTCATCCCTCACAGTCCATCATGAAGCCTATAAATCCCATCTCACCGCCTACAAAGATGCCCTCATTGCTGCCAAATCTGCCTACCTCTCCACCATCCTCACCGACCCCTGCCAAAACCCCAGAACCCTCTTCTCCACAATGAACAACCTCATCAAGCCTCGGACCAACAGCCTCCTTACCTCTACTCCGGATCTCTGCAACTCATTCCTCCACTTTTTCACTGACAAAATCAATCTCATTTACAAATCTCTATCCCCTGTATCTGACCTCCCAGGATCTACTCCAGCACCTACCTTGGACCCTCCTCTCCCCATCCCTCCAGACCTCCCGACCCCTCCTCCACACTGCCTCCTCTCCCAGTTTGACCCAGTCACTCCTCCTGAAATCTCCAAACTCATCAGCTCTTCCAAACCCACTACCTGCTCCCTTGACCCCCTCCCTACTCCACTCCTAAAGTCCTGCCTCCCGGTCCTATGCCCCTACCTCACTAACCTCTTCAACTCCTCACTGTCCCTTGGAACTGTCCCCTCTGCTTTCAAAACTGCTGCTGTCACCCCAATCCTTAAAAAACCTAGTCTGCATCCCTCCTCTCTCAACAACTACCGCCCAATATCCAACCTCCCCTTTCTGTCTAAAACCCTGGAATGCATAGTCGCCTCACAACTACAAACCCATCTTCATGCCAATAACCTATTCGAACCTCTCCAATCTGGTTTTTGCCCCCTCCACAGCACAGAAACCGCTCTCCTCAAAGTCCTCAACGACCTCCTCACCTCTGCTGACGCCGGTTCCCTCAACATCCTCATCCTCCTCGACCTGAGTGTAGCCTTTGATACCGTGAGCCATAACATCCTGCTCACCAGACTCAAAGACCTCGGTATCGAAGGTACTGCACTCAGCTACCTTGCCAACAGATCCCATTTCATCTCTCTCCACAACCACACCTCTGCCACAGCCACAGTCACTCAAGGTGTTCCCCAAGGCTCCGTACTTGGCCCCCTCCTCTTCATCATCTACATCCTCCCTCTTGGTCAGATACTCCGCCACTTCAACCTGGACTTCCACTGCTATGCTGATGACACCCAGATCTACCTCAGCACCAAATCCCCCCACAATCCTCCCCTCTCCCACATCAACTCCTGTCTGTCAGCTATTAAAACCTGGATGCAACACAAGTTCCTCAAACTCAACAGCGACAAAACAGAATTCCTTCTGATCGGCTCCAAATCCACACTTAGCAAAACCAATAACCCCACTCTCACCATCGACGGCACCATTGTCTCCCCATCTCCCCAGGCCCGCAACCTTGGCGTTATTTTTGATTCCACCCTCTCCCTTGAGCCTCACATCTGTCAAGTCATTAAAACCTCCTTCTTTCACCTCCGCAACATTGCCAAAATCAGACCCTCTCTCACACCCCCCGCTGCTGAAAGACTCATTCACGCCTTCATCTCCTCCCGACTGGACTACTGCAACTCACTTCTCCTTTGCATCAGCTCTACCAACATCAACCGACTCCAACTGGTCCAGAACTCAGCCGCCCGCCTCATTACCCGCTCCAAATCCTGGCACCACATCACTCCAGTCCTAAAACAACTCCACTGGCTTCCTATCTCCCACCGGATCACCTACAAAATCCTGGTCCTCACCTACAAAGCCCTCCACCATCTGGCCCCCTCATACCTCACTGACCTCCTCTCCCCTACCAACCCGCACGGTCCCTTAGATCCACCTCAGCTGGTCTACTCTCCATCCAAAAGTCCAAACTCCGCAGTTTTGAGGAAAGAGCATTCTCCAGAGCAGCTCCCAGGCTCTGGAACTCCCTCCCCCAAGAGATCCGCACCTCTGAGTCCCTCACCATCTTCCAGTCCCACCTCAAGACCCATCTCTTCAACTCTGCCTACCCATAGCCCCCCTGCCCCCCCTCCCTTTTTCATCTGAATCTTGTTTTGTTCTACTTGTTTTGTTTTGTCCGTTTTGTTTTGTTATGTTTTTATAATCTACCCTGCCCTGTAAAGCGACTTTGAGTCCATGAAAAGCGTTATATAAATTCAATTTATTATTATTATTATTTTCCTCCTTCACATAGGCTTAATAAAGCTATTTCCACCGTAAATTGGTGCATAAAAGTGTATCCAAATACAGGAAATGAAGTCTTTGACGCTCAAAATTTCTCTGGGGGAGGACACCCAGAACCCCCACTATGATATATGCCCCCCCAGATTCCCATATATATATATATATATATATATATATATATATATATATAGGCCCATACATATACAGTACAGTATACCTACTACATTAGACTACACCACTGGATAGCATCCAGACTAAAAGTAGCAATATCACACTGTTCCAATATTCCATCAGTATTGCACAGAAAATGTTACTTAAAGCAACATTATTGAGATTTGGGGCCCCTACAGTTACAGTCAGAGTGTAATTCCTTTATACACCGCTGTCATTTATATGGACAGATGTACAAGTGCATTTGTTGATTGTCATGGTCCTGAGTTTTATTTTGAAGGTTCACTCCTTCATGTGTCATGTCTCCTTTTACTTCCTGCCTTGTGTGTTTTCCCGCCTTTGTAATTGCCTGCCCCGCCCTGATTTGGTCCACCTGTGTTTAATTAACCTTGTGTATTTAGTTTGTGTGTTCCATGTCTGTTACCTGTCCACCTCGTTGCTGCTATTGGATCTACTGCCTCACTTGGACTTTTCATGCCTGTAAGCCTATTGACAATCTTGTTTTGTGTTTTGCAGTAAACCACTGAATTCATCCTGCTGCCTTCTCTACTGTCTGCATTTAGGACCTTTCCCTGCTGACTGCTCTCCCAAACGTGACAGTGATCACATTACTCATAATCAAAAACTAGCGAGTCGACAACTTTGCTAACACATTTGCCAAACGCAATAAAAAAAAAGCAACACAGGACACAGCAAGCCAGCTAATATTACTCACTAGTCCAACAGCAAAACGACCAGCTCGCTTCATAAATGTAGCAGAGTAGAAGTATAAAGTAGCATGAAATGAGAAAAACATTAAAGTAAAAATACAAGTAACTCATATTTGTACTTCTGTGCAGTAGTTGAGTTAATGCACCAGGCCAGGATTGGCTTCCACCATGGGAAATACTACACAATATATGCCAGTTGAGAACAGGTTTAAAAAAAAAAAAAATATATATAATAATAATAATAATATATATATATATATATATATATATATATATATATATATATATAAAACTGTTACAGACTAATGTAGTTAGTTAATGCTGTGCTCCTTGGCTTTGGAGTAGGCTACATTCAGATACTACTAATACACTAGTTAGCAGGTTGTGCTAAGCATTACAGCAGATTAATGCACTGTTAAATCCATTTATTACACGTTTGCTCTGTTTTTGGTTTTGGAAAGGCTAGAAAAAAAGATGTGCATTTCTGAACCATGAAAGGTCAATCTCAGTTTAGGGATGAGGTTTAGCAAATGGTCAGGTGGCATGACTGACAGTTTACCTATAAAATACATATTGTAGAAGAATTGTCATGTACATTTTGACAAGAGACAGACAAATACAAGATCCTTTTCATAAGCCTGTAAGCTAACGGTCAGACATTTCACTGTGAAGCCATACCTTAACGGTACTGTTGTCCTAAACTCTGTGGATAACTGATATCACAGATGCTGTTTCAGAATTCTAGATGGACCATCTGTGAGCTAAACTATTGCATTTCACGTCTTTGATGCTGGTGGGGGGTAGAGAGAGATGCCAGAAGGCCTGACTGCAGAAGAGCTATTCAGAAAAACATGAGGCTATCTGTGACTGCACATAATATTCTGGTTTTTACCCTTATTCTGAAAAAGATGATGTTCCCACTAAGCTGTTTGCATGGCTAATGAAAGTGAATATTCCACTAATATTACTGTTTACATGTAGCCGTGCAAAATATGATTTTTTTTTTTTCAAAGTTTCCCAGCAGTTTTCTAAGTTTTCCAGAGGACTTGTTGGACCGTGCGAACACAGCGTCCCTTTTTCATTCCTTTAACCAGCTTCTTGGAAAGGTCGGCGTAGCGATGTGTGCTTATATCCAAAAACCTGTTGATATCCAAGTAGCTGTGTTTCTCCTTCTTCTCGGGTCTGCAGCCTTGCAAACTGTTGGGTGGTTGGTTTGTATACAGTAACCACAGCAACGCACAGAGCTGACCATAAGCCTGCGGTAAAAACCCACGGATGTATTAAGAGAACTAAAACCCAGATTGAGACACATATTGTGAATGTGCTGTATACATCCATATGTCCAGAGAATGCCTCTAAAACCCGAATAATACCCGAATATCCCACATGTCTTAATCGGAAAATCCAACCGGAATGTGCTGTTTACATGACCTGTATCAAATTCTGAATATTGTCATATTCGGAATAATAGTGGAATATTGGTGTGCATGTAATCGTACTGACTGACACTGACTAATATCCAAGGCAAGGCAGCTTTATTTATATAGCACGTTTCAGCAACAGCGCAATTCAAAGTGCTTTACATAAAACATTAAAGAGCAGTTAGAAAACGATTAAAAAACAAATTAAAACATTAAAAGACAAGAATAAAATTGACAGTGCAGTATAAGAATTTAAAGAACTGAGAGATAAAATATGTGAATAAAAGTTACAGTGCAGTATAAGAAATTAAACATTAAAGAGCAGTTATCGAGTGTCATACAGTGTCATCAATGCAACTTCAGTAGAACAAATGAACAGTTATTTAAAGAACGGCAACATCAAAAAGATAGGTCTTTAGCTTTGATTTAAAAGAACTGAGAGTTGCAGTGGAGATGCAGTTCTCTGGGAGTTTGTTCCAGATATGTGGAGCATAAAAACTGAACACTGCTTCCTCCTGTTTAGTTCAGACTCTGGGGACAACAAGTAGACCTGTCCCAGACCACCTGAGAGGTCTGGGGGGGTCATAGTGTAGCAGCAGATCAGAAATGTATTTTTTTTTTTTCAACAATACTTCCCTGTTCATAAAATGAACAAAACATTGATGTTTTGGACTAGTGGTTGGTTACCTCTTGTCACTATATGTCCTAATTAACCATTTGGGGTGGGGTATATGTCTAGGTTACATGTTATGATTCCCTCCAAATGTTATGGAGAATGCAGTTTAGTTGTATGGATAATTAATATAATAATTTGATTTATTTGAAGGAATTTCATATTGTAATTCCAAGCTATTGCATTCACTCATATGCATAATCTATGTGGTTGGCCCACACTGGATCTATTTCTATCTTCATGCAGAAGGAGATCATACTGCAGGGCTGCAAAGGACAAGATGTGGCAACCGCTGACATAGCCTAAAATAATCCTGGAAGAAAAAGTTCCACAGATACACGCAGCAGGGAAATTATAAGGTCTGAAACGAGGACCAGATACAGGACAAGAGCACAGGACAGGAGAGAGGAGGAGCGTCTGGAGATGGAGATGGACATTCTGGAGCCCACGCTGGAAAAAGAAAAAGTGCCACATGACAGGCAAACAAACAAACAAAAGCAGAGTGAAAAGGGGGGGGAGGAAACAGGGGGAAAATGCTGACATAGTCCTGAGGTAACAGTTTGCTCCTCTTAAGGCTTCAGCAAAGTGATTGACTGTTCAGTAAATAGGCCCTTTGTCTGATTAGAAACAGAGTGCATCCACCTTCTCCGCCAGCGCTACACCCAACCTTAAAGAAAGGCGTCTCCCGTGGGTAGTCCACTATATATCCACGACGTTCCATTTCCGGGATTTCTCCGGTGCCGTCGGAAATTCCGCCGGCTGTCACTCTTTTTGGCTGGATGTCCCGTTACCTTCCTCTGTCTCTGTGTTCGTGGGGTTTTAGACTAACCTGGAAGGACACTTGGGAACTGTGTGCCACAATTGGTGCACTAGGCTCTGTGGGGGTGTGACTGACCTAATCTATACCAATGACGTTTCATTTCCGGGTTTGTTCAGGTGCCGCCAGAAATTCTGCCAGATGTCCCTTATTTCGGACGGATGTCTGTTACCTTCCACTTCCTTTGTGTTGGCGTTCTAACCTCCGGTGGATTTGTGAGGACTATGGTTAACTGCTCCTCTCTGCAGGGTAAATCCAGACAGCTAGCTAGACTATCTGTCCAATCTGAGTTTTCTGTTGCACGACTAAAACTACTTTTGAACGTACACGTTCCACCAAAATAAGTTCCTTCCCGAGACTATTTAGCAGCGGTGCCGTTGGGATGCAGCGGTGATGACTATAGATATAAATACCAAAGGCAAAAAGCACTTTGAACGTGACACCGGGAAAGAGAATATTAATATTAGATAGATTATTATGGATTTGTCCTAGATTTCTTTGTCGCCAAGGTTACCAAATATAAGTCTGTCTCACTAAACAAAAAAAACAAGGGTTAACAGGGGGTCTATGGTCTGCTGCATACATGTAAAAATATTTGGGATCAATAACCTCAGGACAGGTTCCGATTTACCCATTCCAACACTCAACACAGGTACACGTACATGTATGTTTGAAAGTAATGTACAAAATTCTCGTTTGTACAAAATTCCCTTTGTTTCCCCAGATAGTGTTTACTTGCTGAGCTGAGGTGGAGGAATCCTTCCTTGAAGTTGTCTGACAAAACGGTGACAACTAGAAGTGCACATGGGAAGTGCACACCTCTGCCAAGGCATGCCCTATCTCACAATGTTAATGCAGTGTGAATTTTCCCAGTTGGGATCTTTTTCCCCCCCAATTAGTCCGGCACCACATGAAGGCAGCACAAATGCCCTATCTCGCAATTTTAATGAAAGTGAAAAATAATTTTTGTATCTGCCCCGTGATATGGATCTGCTCCAAAATGTAACGGGTTCTTCCTTGGCACTTAGCCCATGCTACACCCTTCCTCCAAGATTCCTGATAATCGGCCCAGTAGTTCTTCAATGATCCTGTTGACAGACAAACAAACCAACAAACACGAGCCAAAGACATAACCTCCTTGGTGGGGGGTTGGTAAATCAAATGATGACTGCTATAACTAAGATGATTTGGCTAACTCAGACTGTGGAAGCATAATTTGTGCTCTGGTTGAACTGTAGAATGCATTTCTGAATGTGGACTGTGGATTTTATCGTCCATTTCTAGTCCTCTACAGTATATAGGTATTGCTTCACGGCCAGCATCGACGGCAGCAATGATTACAGCAACCCAGAACTCTTTTAACATGCCGTTGGCATGTAAGTATATTTATAAAGTTAAGATACAACACAGTCTCACGGCAGTTTGTGAAATTGTCACGTTATTTTAATCTATTGATTCGTGTACAATAACACGTTAATCTCGTTTTTTTTCGTGGTTGCCAGCACGAAATGGGACCCATCTATACGGAGGTTGGGTTTAGGAAATAAACAACGGGGAAAGGATGCCTCACACGCCGGGAGACGGCTGCAGGGAACGGGCAACAATAACGGGACGGTTAACGGGGAAACAAAACGCCACACGCGGGACGCGATCCCCGGGGTGAAAGTCCTGAATTGTTTGTCCCATCCACCACACCAACCAATGTCCTTACGCGGATTTTCGGCATTTAATACTACTCTCTACTGTAGTCGTGCTGTGATCACGACATATGCTTCCCATTGAAATACATTAGTTTACATTTTCGTGCTGGCCACCACGAAAAAAAACAAGAAAAACGTCCCCGTGAACACAAATCAATAGATTAAATAACGTGACCATTTCACAAACTGCCATGAGACTGGGTTGTTAGATACCTTGGATAGGCCAGCGTAAGAGGTGGTAGCTTTGCAAGCACAGTGGTACTTAAAGCGAAATGCTGACATTAGTGAAAAAATAATTCCACTTAGAGTAGCTAAAGATTGAACATTGAACATGTTTCCTGGTAGATCAGATGGAGTTTCTGCATTTACACTTACACAGCACCGGGTCATGCAGATGTTCACTATCATAATAAAGAGCTTTGAGAGCCATCTTGAAAGTATGGGCTACCCTGTGAGTTCAGCTATATCTGTGTAGGTATATTCTTGCGGTCTGCAACTTCCATAACATTAACTTGTCAAAGGGGATCTTTACTCTGGTTCCTCTCACGTTGTGTTCCCAGGACAGAAGGCTTGGGGGATTGACCTCGTCTTAGCGTGGTCTTTAAATCTTACAATCTATTTCCATCTCTGGCCAGAAAACCAAAGTGCTTATACATTCAGTTGCAACCAGATATGTTGTTTTGCTTTTGGGAAACAAACAACGGACTGGCCTGACAGACCCTGGTAACTCAACAACCCATCTGGGGGATAGACATTACGAGAAAAGGGAGAGACTGCTTAGGGCTTCAGACAGTTGGTTTAGCATGCCGTAAATAAGCACGTCGTCTGTCAACGCAGAGGCACGGTGCAACGAGCTGTGGTGTGCTGGGGTGTAACACTGTTCAGATTTAAAAACATCTGTAGCCACCACTAACAATACAAACATTTTCAGAGGGAGAGAAAGAGAATTATCTGTGCTGAGAGAAACCCATCCGCAGAGGAGAAGAAATAACAAAAAAAAAGAGAGAACAGGAACCACATCGTCAGCCACATTAGAAAAAGCCTCTCAGCCCACAAGTCTTTCCATTTTACTGTCTTAACGTTGTGTGTTTCTGTGTTGCTCTGAACATGGAAACATAGGTGGGCCAGAGCAGAGTAATCAGGTAGTCGGCCCAAGTGTCAAACACAAGCATCTTATACAACAACTCGGGGACCTTCGCTGAGAACTGGTGGAAACAGTGTGGTTGGGTTTCCTCACTAACTCTACATCACACTGTGCAGATGACATTGCAATTACCCTCCAAAGTACAGCAAAGGAAATGTCCCAGCAACCTCAAATCACTGACCCTCACGCTCAGGCTCAAGTACAGCAAAATTGCATCGTACAGTAGGCGCTGTAATAAGTCAATGAGGTTTAACCCTTGTGTTGTCTTCCCGTCAACCTTATCCCTGGTGTTGACTTCAGGTCATATTGACCAGTTTTAAATTTTTGTTTTAGATCAGAAAATATGGGACGCAGAAATAAGCGCTGAAAATGTGTAGAAGAAACATTTAACAATTCAAAACATTGGAAAAAGCAAAAACAAACTGTGAAATAAGGGGTGGGAAAAAAAATTTTTTCAAGATAAGGGTGCCTATCTCTATGAAGATTGGTTCCGTATTGGGACATCCTCTGTCAAAAGAGGTTGAAAGTATAATATAAAGAAACGCATATGTTGTAAAGGTTAAGTTCTTTCTCACTCTGCCTTTATCTGTTAATGGGCTCCGAAGGGCTCACTCATCACAGTTTAGCAGCACAAGTTAATGCTGCATTTCCATTGTCGCAGCATGCTTTACTACTATTGTACATGTTTTTAACAGTGGACTAAAGAGAACAGGGCCATTTTATTTACAACCTTGTAGAAGTAGCCCTTTATTTTCATCCCATTTGTGTGCATTTTTAGGCCTTCATTGACAGGACAGCTTAAGACAGGAAAGGGGAGAGAGAGAGCGGGAATGACGTGCAGCAAAGGGCCGCAGGTCGGATTCGGGCCCACGGCTGCTACAGTTAGGACTGAGCCTTTGTACATGGGGCGCACGCTCAACCAGGTGAGCTACTCAGGTACCCCAGCTTCATGTTTATTGACTGAGAGCAATAAGACGATTACTTTGGAGTTGTTGGAAGGCACCTTTGACAGAGCGAGGTAGAGTAACATCAAACAGTTGTTTTACCAGTCAGTAATAAGTAATGAATCATTTATGTATTTTTCAAACAACTTGTTCAAGCACTGCTGCCAAAAAGTGTTCCTCTGATTATGTCTATTGCATGCTTTGGCATGCTGTGAGGAATGCAAAGCTCTTTTGAGATGCTTACAGCAACTGTTTGCCTGTTACTCCAATGAGATGCATAGCAGGTCCATTCTGTAGCCGAGTGGGTCCCAGTTTGAGTGTGGGGGGTTAATCAATGCAGAGTGGCCCTCCTCCATTGGGAAAAGGCTGCTGAGGCAGTAATGAAACCTCTAATCTGACACAGCTCCAGACCACAGACAGAACTTTTGATTGGAAAAAGCATTTTGATACCCTAACTTGCACTTTTTTTCCTCACCCAACTGCACAGAATGTTATTTGTGTGCACATGGCAGCATCCTGCTCCAATATTTTTTGCACATATTTTTCCACCATTTCCCCTCACATTTTGCTGTCTGTCTTGTGCCCATATAGCCCAAAACAAGACACAATATTATTGGACCACAGTTTTGTCCCTAGAATCAGAATCTGAAAAGGATTTATTGCACAGTAAGTAACACAAGGAATGTGCCTTGGTGATTGGTGCATACATTAATGTATTAAACATGAAAGAAACAATAAATACAGAAACAAATATATAGCTGTTTAACACTTAGAAGAAAGATGTTGAAAGGTTTAGTGCAGGATGTGCAAAATGTTTAGGATATATAGTATGCACAATGGACAGGTATGTAGTCCAGGATGTTGATGATGTTAATGCGTAATGGTACAGTGCAGATTTTTCCCGGTTCCTCTCCTCCTGGCTGCTCGATTGTCTGATATACATCAATCTCTTTCGTAGCAGATCTGTTGATCCAACGTGCTGGCAAACTCTGGGCTGTGTGGGGTGTCCCTGTCCCCACCAGGGATTGGGTAGATTACGCAGATGGTCCGGGTCTGTCTTCACACCTCAAAGAGGCATGTGTTCGTTGACCACCTCGCCTACAGTATGTTTAATGGGGCTTGCGTTTGAAAAAAATCCTTATCAGGATCAATAAATGCATAGGGTTTAAACTGCAATAATATTACATTTAAGCAAGAGCCTATAAAAGTGCCACTGTACCTCTTCTAATCTTGTAAGACTAATACCATAAATGATAAACAAATGCCACAAAGGGTGATTTGGTCCGTATACTCTACACACGTGTTTAAGTAGCACAGACATTTATAAGCCCCATGAGAATAATGCGGGGTTATTAAGGAGATGTTTTATTCGGCCTGCCGTTTGAGCCCAGCCAGAAAAACTGGCAAGAGCTGTGAGAAGCCTCATTATGCTCGGCCGAGTGTGAATATCTGTGTGGTGAGCTGACTCTGTGTGTCTGCCGCAGTGTGCAACCCATCAGGTGTTTGTGGTGAGCTTACTGCGGGACCACCTGTTCACAACAATTAGAATTACACACAAGTGTGTGCAATCTGTTACTTCAACATGACAGATATGATCCAGCAACAGTTAAACAGTGAGCCTTCATTTTGGCTTGTTTAATTGAATAGTGGGAAGAAACATAATGCTGCCTTGAAATGCTGTCAGAAATATAAAAAAAGTTTTGAGGTTAAAAGTCCATCTATACAGAAAACATACAGTATATCAGACTTAATTTTAGGCATCACATATATTTTAGAAAACACATGCAGACCACATTCCCTTCAAGCCCTTCATAAAACATCTTTCCTTGGTTTTATTAAGCTATGGTCTGCATTTTTTATATCCTGTGCACTTGTCCTCGTTCATTTTCCTTGTTACATTGTTACTATATAATTGATGAAAGTATATTGTTATTTTGTGACCCTAGGATAAAACATTTCTCTGACAGTTCCACATTTGCAGATGAAACGATGCCTAATGTGGCCTGACATACTTCAGGAAATTCTGCAAATCACCACGTTATGCTAGAATGGGTAAATAAGCATTGTGCATCCTTTCTTGTTTATGCATATTTGCTGCCAGTTGTTTATGTGCTGCACAGCCACAACAAGCAAAAATTCTGCAACACAAATAAGATGAAATATCCTGTGTGCAAAATTGTGTAGAGACTGAGGCAGAGCCGTAGGACAATCAAAACAAAAGTTGCCATTGCACAAAGACTGTGACCAAATGTGTGGGTGTGACACGCCCTGATGAAGACTTGTTTTGAAGTGGAAACGCGTTGGTTTCAAGACCGGATTCAAAAAAGACATTTGGACTTATATATGGCTTTGAAGTGCCTTGGATTCTTCTGTCTTTCAGTTGTGACCAGTGATTATCCTGCACCTCAACTGGCAATGCTGCTGTCTTTTGTACACTTCTAGACCCTTGTGACTCAGTGCAGATTATCCATGTTTTTTTATACTAATGCAGATACAACTTGTATTTGTGTTGTGAGAATATGAAGTCTGGTGGCGAGAGCAATGTCCTGGAATGTTTTTTTTTTCAGTCTGTATTTGCTTTATAATAAGCAAGACAGCATAATATCATAAAACATTTGTGCAAAACATATTGAGACATGCAGTCTTTACAGCAGTGGCAGAGGATGTATCGAGTTACTTTACCTAGAAGTAAAAGACACACTGGTGTCTTTCTCAACTTTATTTATACAGCCAAATATCAGCAATCACAAATTTGCCTCTGCTTCTGGACTTTTGGGCCAAAACACAACACTTCCTTGTTATAGCACCACCATCTGGTCAATCTGTATATTGTTGCCTGAAAAGTGGGAATAGGAAAGATATACAAATGTTACTGATATCAAACTTAAAGCCTTTACGACAGTGGTAGAGGAAGTATTAACAATATTTTAAGTAAAAATAGGCTACTAATACAACAATGTAAAAAACATATTCTACTACAAATAGAAGTAACAAATGTGTGGCATGGTGGCGCATGTGAAAACTGCTTTTTTTTTAAGCGGTTACAAGACAGAAAGAAGGAAACCTCTTAATCTTTATCGGTATTTTGTAAGCTTAACACATCTTCTTTTAATGTAAAATCTTAATCTTAAAGTCACCAGTAACTGCTGTCAGAGAACAACAGAGTGGAGCACAATATTTCCCTGTGAAATGCGGCAAAGGAGAAGTATCATGTAGCATAAAATAGAAATATGCACGTAAAGTGAAAGTACCCCAGAATTGTACAGTAGACTACTTCAACTGAGTTACTTTACATCACTGCTAGTTTTCACCATGAACATTGAAACAGTGAATTGTTCAGGTAGTTTTTTTTTTACAAATCTTTTTTTTTTTACAAAAAAGCTGAAATAGTCACGTGCCTGATGTGTATATTTTCCACCTCATTTTGTCATTGCAGAGAAAGGAACCAATGTAGGCTAATGGTGTTTTCACATATAGGCTAGTCCTCTTCAAAAGAACCAAACTCAGTTCTCTTTAAAAAAAAAAAAAATAGACCAACAGAAAAGGGACTCAGTTATTTTTGCGTTTTGATCAGTTTACTTGAAAGAGGACTCATTTCTCTTTCTGGTCCACTTCAGCTCTGATGGGGCCTCAGGGCTCAAATAAAATACAGTACATTGGCAAAAAGGAAAACGCACCTGAAGCGTGTTATGTTCAAAATGCACAGGTGAAGAGACCCGAAACGCGAACTGGAAGCGAACCGTACTCAGAGCACCTCCCGAGGAACTCTCTGAGTCCCCTTTTTGGAGTGTTCACCTATGCGCAAAAAATGCTGACTAATAGGTCTAAGTTTTTTTGAAGGGCTGAAACGGACTAAGTCTGAAAATACCCTAAATCGTAACTTTCTGCTCATAAGCTTTCGATGTAGTGATTTACGAGCTGCACCTGAAGGCAGCAAAATTCCTGCTGCTGCCAAAAGGAGAATCTCTTTTTCTTCTCTTTTATCTTGGCGTGGTAAATGATGCTGCGCGCTGATTGGCTGCTGGCCGCTGACTTGTGCTCCATCCTGCAGCCCGGCTGAGAGCCCGGCTGAGTGCTCAGTCAGCGCTCCTCCCGTGCTGGTGATCCCCAACACACCGCTCCTTCTCACACACACACACACACACACACACACAAACACAAACACACACACACACACACACACACACTCATGAGTGCGCGTTGCGTCTGTGCGCACCACCGGCTGCTGCAACCTGCCGACTTCACCTGAACCAGCAAAGCGGGGAACAGAACCACTTAACAATGCGTGCATATTGCATTATGCGATACCGCAGGTTATTACTACTTTTGCGCTCTTTTAGGAGGTAACGGGGGAGGTGTAAGCGTGCATGCCATCACCATGGATTGCCTTTTTCTTCTGATATGGACTTTACCCATCCCGCTGGTCGGCTGCACCTCAGTCAAGCTCCTGTTCACCCTCTTATCCTGGAATATCATCAAGGCATGTGGCACTTCATTAAAAACCTATAGGCTACACTCTTGAATCCAGCACATGCACCAGTCTACTTTGGGACTAAAACAAACAAACAAACGTGTCTCTTTTCAGCATGATTTATGTCAACAACAAAGTGGTGTCTGCGTTGCTGTGGTCATTGATTGTGGTGAAAAGTAAGACCAAGTGTTTGTCATCCCAAATGAAACCAAGTGCAACTCATGTTTTAACAGAGAGGAACTCCATTTATCATCTCTTGGCTTCCTCCTGTCCCAGTGCTTGCAACCTGTTGCTACCTGTCCTTTTTTTTTTTGCAGACGCTGCACATTTACTGCTCCCACACCGTTACGGCCAGCTATTCTTCCAGCGACAGTCACGGATTAAATCACGGTGAGTGCTTGTCTTTTGACATCTATGAATGTTTCTTCCAGCTGGCACCGTTCCATGTGTGTAGAGAAAATATGAATAGACTCAGATATATATATATATATATATATATATATATATATATATATATATATATATATATAGGGCATTGTTATTGGACCAGTGGTTTCCAAAGATGGTCTTGAATGAAGCAATTATAAGAATATTACATTTTCATTGTAAATTGGGTGCTTATTTGGCAAAAGTGTTAGGAAACCCCTGCTTAGGTCTTTACAATGTGCTGACACTGCTGCAGTGGCTGTGGAGGCACAACCAATGAGTGCAGGGATTCCCTCGGCTGCTTTGACCCGTAGAGACCAAGGAAACAAGGTTAGATGATTTACTGAGGGAAGAAGGGAGGTGGATTTTTGCTCTGGTTGTTAAGAAAGCATCCTGATTCTCCCAGCTGTCACACCATTTGAGGGTTTAGGTGAAGAAAGTCCGACCCTTTGTCAAATTTACAAGGTTATATATATATATATATATATATATATATATATAATATTACAACTTTATGGAGTTGTTATAGTTTCTGCTATTACTTTGGAGTCTCTCACTGCTCTACTGAGTTGAAATGGTTCCTAGATGGACCATTTCAGCATTTTATTTGACTGGAACACCATGACAACTGCATGAAATCAGAACATCATGTATTCACAACCTCTGGTTCTGAAGTATTGACCCATATCTGACATGCATGGAAGTATGATGTTGACGCTATTTGGCTTCTGTTAAAAGCCATCTGTGATCCATATGAAGCGCTCCACTCTGACCTAGAGCTGAGCAATGAACCTTTCACTCCAGCACAGGCTCATCATTTTAGTGAAATTTTTTGTTCCCCGTTGTCATTACTGTTTAGATGTTGGTGATGTATGTTGTATATGTATTGGTATAACTGGCTAAACGTGACACCATGTTAAACTGTTTTGATCGCATCTATGAAGTAGTTTGATATCAGATTTCTTTCAGCTATCTAAACATGTCAACAGTAATTGACATGCAGCCAAGACATAGCTTTCTTGAGGTGTAAAAACAACCAACATTAGCTTAGCAGCAATAAACTATAATGCAAAGCAGTCACAAGTTGTTGGGTTTTGAACAGAGGCTCATACTTTTAGCATGGTGTCATTGTCACTCTCTCCACTGACACGTATAAGCAGTGGCTAAATACAAATGTTCACACTCCTCTTTGGCCAAATATATTCTGAAAAATGTTGGAAATAACTAACTGAACTGAAAGAGATGAAGCAGGATGTTATAAAGTGTATATGCCAAAGAACACAAATCAGACACAAAATAACTCCTGGAGCAGAAATGTCAAAGTATTTGATGTTGGCACTCTCATGTGACTTCCTTTCCATCCCTCTTCTCCTCAGACTATGTGTTTGTAACCCCGGTGGAGGTGGACTCTGAGGGAGGTTACCTGACCCACGATGTGGCCAGGCGAAGCCATCGCAGCAGGAGGTCCCTCTCTTCTTCTCTGCACTACCGGCTCTCGGCCTTCGGGCAGGACATGCACCTAGACCTGCATCCGTCCTCTGTGGTTGGCCCCGGGTTCACCGTGCAGACGCTCGGCTCGGATGGCATTGCCACGGTGACGCGTGATGTAGGGTTTCATAACTGCCTGTATCAGGGATATATCCGTAACCTGTCGGCCTCCTCGGCAGCCATATCGACGTGCTCTGGACTGGTAAGCGTCTGACAGTAAACGTCTTGGTCCTTCTTTGCTGCTTTACTTTAAATTGATGACATTACATGGTTTCTATGTGGTTTGAGAAAATGTCTCGTCCCTTGGGTTGATGAAACATTTCCAAATCAGTTTAAATGATCTCAAGCATGCTAATAGGAAGGTTTTTAATTTTCTGGAAAGTTTAGAAGACATTTTGGAAATAAAAGTCTCTCATCCAACAGATCTACCTCAAACTCCAAGCCCATATGCCCTAAAAGACTGGCCTCTAATGACCCAATTGTTTTGATGCATCCTCTGCAAAATGCAAACCGTGGTAATATGGGTGAACTGTAACTTGACATCATTGCCCATGAGTGTAAGCATGAGTTTCTCGTGCTTTGTAAAGCATCTCTTTGAACAATGGGAGGAGTGGAAAAAAGAGAATGAAAGGAGGAGAGTAGGAGAGGAGAGAAATGTTACACCGCTGACGGTAGGCTACAGCACATGAAAATAGGCCATAATTCAGTTGAACTGTTTATTGTAGTGCCAGCACACATGACAAACATACCCAGCGTTATTGATCCAAGGACAGTATTAGGAAGACTAGATCAACTTATTCTCTCACCATGTGCAATTTCTGCAGCAGCTTTTTTGTAATCAAGCTAATTTCGGAAGTGGAAGTGACATGATGAACAGTCCAGCTGTTCACACCAGCACTAATTGTATGATTTTCTACACTTCTTCACATTTTCATGTCATTGCCTTTGTTTATGTATCTATGCTAGGTTTTGGTTACTGCTATTTCCAGTCTTTCTCAGTCACCACATCCACTGGTGTACTGTGTAAATGAATATTATAATAGCTTAACATTTTGGGGAATAAAAAAGTGTTTAGAATTTTTCTCTACGGTTTGTGAAAAGGCAGTGCTATCTAAAGCTAACGTAAGTAGCGCCTAAGTCACATATGGGGCTAGCCCAGCTTAAAGGCTGGAAGCAGGGGGAAACAGCTAGCCTTCCAAAGTTACCTAACCAAGCTAAACATGTTGGGACTCCAGCTCATTACTATATGCAGACATGGAATTGATACTGATGTTCTCTGTCTCAGACTTAAAACAGTTAAGAATAATTCCCAAGCTCCTAAATGACATGCTGCAGACTTTTTCTGAGCAAAACCAAATCACAGTAATTATGATTTGTGAGTGATGCTATGTTTGGGCTACACTTATGGACTTTAATTGCTTTGTGTAAACTGTTCACATTCAAGGTTCATATATTGTTCCACCACAGGGACAAGATCCTCTGCTTTCATTTGTGGTTAATTGAGGTGACTGGACCCTCTGGTCCACCAGCGCACACACACATTCCTTGACACATCCCAGCCTGAACCAGATGGACACATTACACACCTCCATAAAAGCCATACCCCCATTTGTCATCCGGGCTTCATACCTCCTCTTACCTCCTCCTTCTGCGCCTTCCCTGCTCTTTTGTCCTCTGTTTGCCCTGCCTCTACTCCTCTTGTTTGCAGCAATTAAAGCCAGGGTGAAGTTTGAGCCGCCTGGCTGGCACTGCTAATCTTCGCATTGTCCCTTTCATTAGGCTAGCTCCCACTCACAATAAAACACCACTGACCCGTCCTCTTAAAAGCGCTGCGAGAACACAATGTGATTGGGTCATGATTGCATTTGAATGGGCTTTGATCTATTTTTTACTCCTCACATGCTTTTGGCTAGTTTATTTTTTCCATCTCCCTGTCCCAAGTGCGACCCCAGGACCATTGTTGGTTGGATGTTCACTCGGCCTGTTAAATAGACTCATGTTGTTATATCTCTGGCCGATGAGCATTAAACATTGTTAGAAAAATGAAAGAGGAACAAATAAAGTGAGACAAAATGACAAGTGGGGCTCTTTCTCTTAATGCATCAGTCTGTGTGTGCGTTGTTGGACTGCTGAGGCTTAAAACAAAGAAAGCAGTTGACCCTTACTTTCCATCCAGGCCTCTACCCAGAATATTTGGATTAAGTGCAAATGAGGAAAGAGCCATCGAAGCCTGCTCGATGCAGTGATGGGCTCGATTAAGAGATTAAGGTGGGATTAAAAAACGATGGAAAAGATGAAGAAGTCAGAAAAAAAGGAGAAAACAGGAAAATCCAGGAAAACCCAAGAGAGAGAAAAGCAAAGAGGGTAAAATAAAGAATTAGAAGTGAGCTGCGCTGGGCTGGGAGTGCAGCGCTCCAGAGAGAGAGTCTTGTGCAAGAATGATGTGAATTCATTGTCTGGGGTGGAAGCTCCCAGGCAGGCTGCATGGTCTCTTTATAGAGAGTTGGAGAGATGGACTGTTTATATCAAAGTGCTTTGGAGGAGAAGTGGGATGAGAGCAAGAGAGGGGGGGAAGAAAGAAAATGAGCTCCCTCGTTTTTTAATGACATTGTCTCTTTTCAACAGAGCAGAGGAAAGAGGAGAAAAGGGAAAAGAAAGTGTCTGAAATAGAGGGTTTGGACTTGACCCTGCTTGCTAATAGCAGCAGAGGTGTCAGCACCAGCTACTGGGCCAAACCTTTTTTTAAAACCTTTATCCTGGCCCTGGCCAAGCAGATGGAAGTGGGATCCAGCTGTTTAAATGAAGACCAGGGCGAGATGGTATTAAGAGGGATTTTCTATTGTAAATCCCCATTAATTAAACATGGTGTTATTTGTTGCTTTTTAATTACTCTCTTCGTGTCCTTACAAAGCACCATGCTCATGTTTTCGAGTGAAATGAAGTTGTCGGTCTTTTTTGCATGATAGATGAAAGGATGTCATTTGAGATGTAATGCTCTCTGATTTGAAAGAGGAGTGGAGGGAGGGGGGGTCCTCTCTCTTTCTTCTTTTGAGGGTTTCTCATCTGAGGTTGCATTGCTGGTTGACCCCAATCCTCTCTGCTCGTGTATATGGGGGTGGCTGGGTGGCTGGAGGGGTGTCAACCTGGACTCTGACAGGTTCTTAGTATGTAGTGAGGGTTCAGAGCAGCTCGCAACTCGTGTGAATGCAGAAAGGAGAAGTGATTTACTGCTCCCCTCTGTCCTTCCAACCCCTTCCCAGGATAGGATTCTTCTCTCTGGGGTGACGAGGGCAGATCCGAGACCTGCACTGCTGGGCCTGTGCTGGTGCCCGTGAGAAAAATAGTCACACTATACAGCCTCAGAATGTAATCGCAATTTGGACACAGTTTGCAGTTTGTGAATTAATAAATGACAAAGTACTGTAGACAGACAAATAAGCAAACGATTAAAATAGTGAAAATCCACCATAGGATCATCATAAGCCTGCACAATTCTTAGAATATTCATCTTTTTTTTATTGATTAATATGTCAATAGTTTTTGATTAATTTAATTACTTGGACCACAATTTCCTAGAATCGTGATACTAAGCTGACATCTTAGAATTGCATTTTTAAACCAACAGATGTTCCATCGTTTATTGTTTTAGCTCTGGATATACAACATTAGGATATATTGCATAATTTTCATACTTATTTATACTTATTTTATATTTAAACATATGGGGAGTGGCTTTAAACATTTTGAGGGAAATCTGCTCAGCACCAAAGTTTCTCACTTATCTGAAATACCTTTCCCTGCAGATGTCAGCATTGGAATTTGGAATTCTGTTCTAGCTATTGCCTAGTTCACACTACACGACTTTAGCCCCCATTTTCTTTTCACTGAAAGTTTTTGGAGCTCCCTGACAAAAGCCCCAAATCAGAGGACAATCCAAAAAAAAAATTTCTCTGCGCTCGCAAATCGGGGCTCGACCTGAGAGGCCTCGCAGACGCATTCCAGATATCTATGGGGAAACAGTCTATTTTGTGAACATATGTGCTAACACGTCAACACACATGACTACTAGGAAAGTTTCGTGGATTGCTTGAACAAAAAAAATTGCGCATGGTATTACGTAATTCCCCGTGTCACTTCTTGTGTGTGTTTTTGTGACAAAACGTAATTAGAACTTGTAGCGTGTGAGCCCCTGTCGCCGGTCAGTCATGTAGCGTGAAAACCATAATGACTTCAAGACTACCAATTACGAGACTGCAAGTTTTGTTGTGTGAACAGAACAGCAATCTGACAACTTTGAAAGTCGTGTAGTGTGAACGTAGCTTATGCAGCCACTTCTTAGACTCATGGATGATCTTAGAATTTGCATATAGCGTTGACTGCTGTGACTTTAAGAAATACACTTGCTGCAACATTTCTAAAGTTGCCCTGTATGACTGCTTTAAATAACACCTTAGGTCATTACTCACATGACATAACATCAGTACTGAAACATTTAAGTGTTGGATACACCCGACGCCAGGCTGGCTGTTCACGTTGTGGCCGAGCCGACCATGACCTTTCCCAAGCCCCTGCAGGCCAGGTCAGAGACAGGTTAGCCTCTATGGAAACTGAGCTCGGAGGTTCAGATTGACCAAAAGGTACAATTCAAGGGATCAGTTCTCCTCTTTCTGTAGCACTTCCTAAGCCCTTAGGCTGATGCACCATGCCCAGTGTAATTTAATGACTTTCCACTGCATGGTATTCAGTTGTGAGTAAAAGTTAAATTGTATATATTTTAAGCTTAAGGGGAAATGAGCCACATTTATATGACTGTTTAGACCCTCATCTAGAAACTAAATTCATTATAAGACGAGATTGTCAGGTTCTGTCTAGTTTTACATTGCCAACCCTGGCTCCACAGCGCTGTGGAGTAAGGTTTGGCTACACTGTTTTTTTTTTTTTTTTTCTGCTTGCCTCGACTCTACTCACCTTTTTTTGGTTTTCCATTACGAAAAAAAGTACCTGGTACCTGCTAACGGGTACTTTTTTTTAGTACCAGGTTTAGTACAAGGTTCCAGGCGAGCTGAGGTGATACCAAAAGGTGACGTGAAAACCTGCAGACTACTGATTGGTCGGAGAGAATCGTCACTAGTCGCTGCGTCATCATTGCAAGCGACACGGGGGTGTAGTGAACAAACAAATTTTTAAATAGTTTAGCCAGCTGTCTTTTTTTTTTGCTGCCTCCAGCTTCTATTGAAACTAAATTTGTCTTCTGGCTGTGGCAACAACAACACGCCTTCGACGTTCTGTGTGTGTGTCGCGTTAGGTCACGGCAGTTTCCTGCGGCTGCGCTATGGCGACCAGCCGCGCTCGCCTCACGCATGAGGCGGTACTAAATCTGCAATGGAAAACGGAGGACGGGGCACTGCGGTCGAGCTGATTCGAGCAGGTACCATGTATTGGAAAAAATGCCATAACACTAACCCTACATTCTAGGATAGGGAAAAAAAGGCTCTGGGTTGTTTGCATCACATCGTCTTGGGCGGCGCTAAATTCCAGATGTAGCGACAATACAGTAATGTGAGCTATTTAAATTAGCTGGATACATGGTTACACTTAATTTGCTCTTACCAGTGTATCGCTATGTGTACTTTGTTCACAGCCATCCCAAAACGTCCCAGTTAGATTATTTATTTTCTTGTAAATGTTTGCAATCATTCCCTGAAAGAACCAAGCAGGCCTGCCTTGTTGCACCATCCAAATCTTTTTCAAAACTTGCCATTTTCAGCATTTGGCTTGCTAGCTCGAAAGCTGTTGGTGTTTTCCGTAGCGAAGGGATTTTGAGAGCAGCAACACACAGAGAGCGGAATTGTCAAGCTTTATCCTGGAAATGTACTTCCGTTGATCCAGACTAGGATTGGTCTAATACCGTGTGATTTGGCTCAGCAGGTGACATTGATTGATTGATCACTTGGTATGTTTGTTTCCCTTTCCTGGTCAGTTACGTCTGTTACATTTCTATACTTAAATCTTTGTGCGCTTCTAATAATCCAACTCTTAGTACACATTAGAAACTAATCACACTTGTATGTGGTGACATGCTTTACTATGGTTTGGTTTCGGATAAGCTCGGGAGACTTCTTGGATGTGTGTTAGTAGTTGGCCTAATGACCCAGCAACCCCCAGGTAGCACAGTTTACAGCTTAAATGTGTTTGCACACCCATGTGTAAGAAGAAGAAAAAACACTAGAGAAAGTGTCAATTCACTAGTTTCTTCCCTTCATCTTTTCAGGCAGCTCAGATCAAACCTGTCTGATGGCCGTCGTTGACACGGTGCCGTGTCTTGTGGCAACCACCGGTGACTGTTGTAAGAGGGGAGCTCAACCTATGAACTCTGTCTGTCTCTACCAGGCATGGGGCTCCCTGTGGTGTGAAGAATGCTCTTTGCTCTTTTCCCGGGCCTCATTATTGATGCTGCATGTACTGTGGCCTCTGTAGGACTTGTGGTTGTGGAACACATCACCATGTGAATATATAAAATGTCAAGCTCCATTACTTATTGGGAAAATGTGACATCCTCTCTTGCAAAACTGTTGCTGGCACCAAAGCCTCTTAAGTTCTTTGGTTGTTTTGTAAAATTGAATATTTATTATAGGAACAATTGATGATTTAAGTCAGTTCCACTCAAAACTGCTGTATGGGATTTTGAAATGACATTCAAATATCTGAAAAAGTGTCTGTACACTACATCTGGAAAATAAAACAATTTGGCCAAAAGGCATATATTTAAACACTTCTGTTTGAATATTTAACATGTGTAGATGTTGTAATCCTATTAGACTCCTTGTGGAGCTGCGACAATATATGATTACTCATCCGCAGGGCTGGGAACCGAGACAGCATATGGTGTGTGTGCGTGTGTTTGTCAGTGTGCTCCAAATCCCTTAGGCTTTTGCAGAGTTAAAATGACACTTGAATGACTGACTTCTAGCTGGCACTTGGGCCATTTGTACCTGTCTGTTTTCTGTAAAGGCCAACAAATTGGAACGTCTCCTTGCTACAATATGCTTCTCTAGCTTGGCCAAAATTCAGCGACTGGGCTGGGCCACAGAGGAGCTCAGAGCTTGGCGCTACAAGAGGAGAGTGGCCCGGAGCCGTTCCCTGGTGGTCTGGATGCTGACAGTGATGTAGTGCCCACTGTTAGATGCCAGCCGGAGAGGGGGGATCAGGCTCTCAGCATGGGTGTGGGATGTTGTGTGTGTAAAATGGAGAGAAAAAACAGAAAGTCTGCATGCGTGTGTGTGTGTAGATGTGTGTGTGTGCTTGTACGTCCTTTCTAGTCTGTGCAAGGTCTTTCTCACACAAGACTAATGGCTGGTGTTGAGGTCTTCAAGTGGATGCTGCGACTTCTACAAACAGAGCCCATACATCAAATCTGACATTCACTGGTGCTGTGGTACAACAAATCAGACTTACAATGAAGTACTACCAGGTTAATAAGGAGTATCAATGTGTTTCTTGTCTTCTCCTTTTGTCTTTGTTGGCTGGGATGAACATTCAGAAGTTTAGTATATGTTTTAAATAAAATACAGTGCTTTTGAATGATAAAGATCTAGTCCTCAACTGGTGCATAGCTAAACTCATCAGATAAAACAGTCCGAGAAGCCGTCATTAGAAACTGTTTGGGAAAGGGCAGGCACTTTCAGAAAAATACCTGCCATGTGATTGGATAAGCCATCTGTCTATCACGTCCGCCATTGTTATTTTGGATGAACAGTCTCATCCTTCACACATGCCTGAACCACGCCTGTAGCTGCCAGTAGTTCCTCACCGGACGCTGATTGGTTCGGTCCGCTGCTGTTCGGACACAAACACATTACTTGAAACCTGACAGATGGATATGTGATCATGCAAGAATGTGATGTCCCAAAATCCAGCTGCTGTGCAAGGTAAGCACATAGCAACCTTTCAGCCCCAACAATCACATTATAGTACAATCCATGTGGTCCGCATTTCAGTTCTCGGTAGAGCAAAAGAATCTGGGCTAAATAGTGAGAGGGGTCCAATGTTGTCCTGTCCTTTGAATGAAGTGTTTTAGACTGTTGGTTGAGGATCTTTCACTAGTGGCCATGTAGAACTCTAGGAACTAGAGGAAGTTGCCATTGCCAATGGAGGTTTTGGTACAGGAGGTTGTTAACAATTGACAACATGAGCTACCTTCTCTTCTGGAATCTTTCAATTATTGTTGCTGCTTATGTGGACAGTTATGTTTGTAAAGATACCAGGGGCCTGGGTAAAATGACACAACTTTGGGGGCTTCTGTGGGTCACAGGGCAAATGAAAGGTTGTTCCACTGTAAAAGTGGATATATGGTCTTTCAGGACAAGGTTGGATGAAAAAGTAATGTCTACCTCTGTAGGTGGGGTGAGATGTCGGGCATCATAAAGCATTGGTAGTCGTTGGTACACAAGGCCAATAAACAGGCTACAGAACAGTTCCTGATTTGTGATGAAGCAAAAGTGAGAGTTTTATTTGAAAGCATGAAATTAATGTGAAGGAAAAGATTGTCTATTGGTATGTTGCATCTGTTGTTTGGAACAGATTTTGGTTCACACTCATCACATCTCGTTTTAGAAATTACATTGCCTCCATCAGTGCAGCCACTAAGGGGAATGGTGCGGTAAGAATAAACCACAAATAATAGCCAAAGTAGGAATATGAGGAATGTGGAGAAAACGGTTTACAGAGCGTGTGGGGCTCTAACGAGCCCCCATTGTCTAACATTCTAAAAAATTTTAGATTTTACCTCTTTCCTACTGTCAGAACAGTACTTTCGAAGAAGATTGCAACCACCTGAAAGATAAATTCTAGTATTGTTCAACCTGGGTCTGATAATTGTGGCCATTCGGAATATGGTTCATGCTAATTTTGCACTTGCCACCTCTGTTGTAGAGATTAGAGAAAGGTGAGGCAAGCAGCGCTATCATCCGGAAGCTTTTTACATAAAGCTTTTTAAGGTTGGTTTCTGATTCTGACATATAAGCTATGTATTCATAATATAGGACTTCTCTCATAGGAGTCCAATAAATATTTAATAAAAACAACACTTTGTATGTCTTTTTGAATGACTAATATAGACTACAGTCACCAGCTGGTATGGAGAGTTATTTCCTCTCACCCAGGTACAGAACGTACGTTTGCCGTTGGCTGTAGTCTTTGCGGTGTGTTGAAGTGCAACTTTTTTGTGTCGACACAAGCGACGTGAGGCGATGCAACAGTTGGCTGTCATCGCTGCTAGTTCTCTGATGTCCGTTTGGTGTGTCTGGGCCTTTAGAACGTGATACGCAGATATTTAGAGATAGCATGGTGTGTGCGTTGATCCGGCATGGGTGTGTGTGGGGAGTGGGTGATAGAACGAGGGAGAAGTGAGAGAGTGACGGTGATTAGCTTTGGAGCGAGTAGCGACTCTAGAGTCCTAGTGAGAGAACCAAAGTGTCTCCCCTGTGTTTTCTGACCACGGTGTGAAATCTGGAGCAGGAGAAGTTAACCCTCTCCTTGATTTCATGTTGTTTATGGAGAAGGAGAACCAGGAAATGAGTCGGGGGAATTGCAACGCTACCAAGCCACGGCCGGGTGACGTGCGTCGCTGTGACGTATAGTTACATTTTTCGAGAGGTGCACGTCAGGCTATGGCGTAGGGTCCGGTGTAGACGCAGAGGGGGTACGCCGTTGAGTCTACGCACAACCATAAAACGGCCTTTAGTCAGTAAATGTGTTAGAGCTGCACTGTAACCCAGTTAAAGTGCAATTAATGGCACTTTGAAGGAGGACATTTCCATCTGTATGGGCTGGGATGGGAGTAGTCCTCCTGTTTCCTGTGGTGTCTACACGGGACAGCGAGTGGGACCGTGCCCAAAGGCTCCAAATGACAAAAGACTTATCCAGCACCATCCGTTTCTGTCTTTGTGTGTGCCCACCTCTGCTTTGTTCCATAGACATGCTCAGAGGGTGTCAATAGGTTATTCAAAGACGATTAGTGAGCCCAAATATGTACTAGAAGACCCCAGGCTATTGACACATTGATCCTAATCAGTCGTACATGACTAGGGTTATCCAGACATACTATCTCTAATGGAGTGGTTGCAAATGGCCTGGCTGCGGTTCCCCAATCCTGTTGTATTTCTATAAATGCTACTGTGCGCTGTGAAATACAGTTTTTGAAGTTAAAGAAGTAGATATTTAACCAATGCAATGGCAGGGCATAACCCTGTCAAGATCCAAAATTACCATCTCTTCTCTACACAGTTCTTACCCCATTTTGAAGACACATAATTCACTTGAACTGTAATTACTCAGATTGTGATTCTGTTGAATAGGTTTGATGCCTGAAGGGCCTCTCTGCTTGTGTATGATTTATTTTTATTTTTTTTCCTCACCACACACTGTTCACGTGATTCTCTGCTGAGCTGGAGTGCAGATGTGCTTTAGAGCAGGGTAATCACCAGCTTGGGGCTTCTCGCCGCTCGGCACCAGTCTTTAACAGCATGTAAGCACTTACTCATTTGCCTTATAATATCATGGTAGAAAACCTTAAAAGAGACTACAGTTTATACAGAGACAGGCTAAAGATGCCGTCTCCCCTGACATAAACCGTAATGTTGCTAAAGAGAGAGAGAGCTTTTTGTTGGAGTGGCTTGGATTGGCTTTACCCAAGGAAAGGGAAAAAGTCCTGAGGTTTTTTTCATGTAGAAATAGTACCATTGCTGATTGGAGGTGAGCTGGTTCAACCTGTAATCTGACTGTGTGAATCTGTGTGTGAGGTCAGAGAGAGAGAGAGAAATGTGTGAGTGTGCATGTAAACGTGGGAGGAAAGTAAAGTGGTGTTTAGCAGGGAGTGTTCATGCCTTTAATCTTGCCAGATCTTACAAGTGTTAATGTGCGAAGATAACTAGAGATCTGCTGTTTCAACGCTACAGCTGGCCTTTCTCTGGTGCCTTTCTCTGGCGGAGGGCGCCTGTGAATGCTGTGAAACTCTATACAGCTCATCTGTCTTTTTCATCTCACATCTCACATCATTAAATGTATAGGCCAGCAACTGAGCATTGTGTTTGACACAGGGAGTAATGTAGAAGAATGTTTTTGCAAGATGCTTAATATTCTAACACATGCGTTCACGCATCACTGAAACAACCGTCCATGCCAGTTTAATCAGATTTTCAAAGCTTCAAGCAAAAAAATAAAACAATACTTTAAAGAAATTAAAAAATGCTTTAGACATTAAATAAACATCAGGAAGTGTTTATCTTATGTAAAATCAAATCAAAGTGTTGAGGGAAGTAGCCAAATAATTACATTTATGTCATTTGGATTATTGTTCGGTTGTATGGTCATCTGCATCAAGTTCCACAATACAGGGCTGCTAGACTTGTTCTGGGCTGCTCTGTGAGAACTAACACCTTAGAGTTGTACTCCAGCCTATCTTGGCTCACCATTGAACAAAGGACGTCCTTAAGTATGGCTACTTTTCTGAAGTTGTGTTATTAATTTGAATATGCCAACATTTTTATTCATCCAACTTGTTAGGGTTATGTAATAATAATATGTAATAATAATACGCAGAGCCATAACACCAGATTCACTAGTAATGGCCATATCGTTGTACCTAGCCTAAGGACTTGCTCATCGAAATGTATTGTGCTGTAACAAACTGGAATAAGTTACCCTTGAATATTTGGTTAATTAAATATATAAATCGTCTTTCAAAAAGTATATGCGGAGGCATCTATCTGGCATGCAAATACTGGAAAGGGGGTTGAAATGTAATGTTGATTCATTGATGCAGTTCTGCTTTGAACTTCAGTTGGTGATGCTTTACTTTGTTGAGTTTGAAAGGCAGGTAACTGTGGTGCTGTTCGAGTCGTTCTGTCTTTGGTATTCACTAAAACATACAGTACATACTGACAAAAAAAACATTTGAATACACACACACACACACACACACACACACACACACACACACACACACACACACACATACACTGCACCATTATTACCATCCCTACAGATGGAGTACATTTCCTGTCATTATCATGAGAGAGAGAGAGAGAGAGAGAGAGAGAGAGAGAGAGATATGATGGATGTGAGTTGTAAGTTAATGAAGTAACTTCCGACAGTTCTTTCATAGTCTTTCATAGTGTAATTGCTGGAATGCAGTGGTTGCCAGGCAGGTTGGGTGTTACTCATTAATTACAACACCTTTTGTATGATGGCAAATCAGATGATAAGTCCTGCAAAAAGACAATTACATTAGACATTACAATACAAAATAATCTCATATTAAGGTTTAGACATTGTATTATTATGTTATCTTAATAAGTCAGTGTAATGTTGTAAAGGTGCTAGTTGAGGAGAGAAGAAATTATGAAATGATCTACCAGTGTGCGGGATGATTACAGCGATATTGTTTGACAGGAGGAGCTGTCAAAAATAAATGAAATAAAAGCATTTTCATCTTTAAAAGAGGACCATTTGATGAGGTGTACGTTTTACAGGTCAGGTCTGTTGTAAATGACAGAGAGACAGATGAAAAGATGGGCTAATAAGTGGCGACAGCAGGCTGTGCTGATTGGAGACGCCTCCTTTGACCTCCTCGAGCTCTGTTTTGAATTCCAGTCTATTTTGGGAAGCTGCAGCCATTTTGTTTTTGCCGAGGACCTTCTTTTTTTTAATTCAAGTGTTGGTTTTGATATATTTTATTCATGACCATGGGGGACATCTTTTTTTCCAGCCTTGTGTTTGCAGGCTTAGCCACTCAATGCGTTGCTGCTGGAGCAGGTAGCTGTGAAGTATCTAGCTCAGGGTTGTTTTGACAGGTATTGATGGGCTGGGGTTCAAACCATTGACACTGCAGAACAAAAACTCCCAACCACTGGACCATGCGGACCTTACATGTAGTCAAAATAATGAAAGTTGACAGTTAACTTCCTGCAAAACTTCCCATCGCACCATGGAATACTGATGGATGGAGAAGATGATTTATGAACTGATGAAAGATGTGCTGGCAGCTGGACGGTCAGAGGGATGGGTGGATGGATGAAAGGATGGAAGGACAGAGGGATGGATGGATGGATGGATGGATGGATGGATGGATTGATGGATGGATGGATGGAAGGATGGAAAGATAGAAGGATGGATGGTTAGAGGGATGGATGGGGCTGATGATGGCAGCCTGCCATGTATCCAGGCACTGTTTTGACAACAAGAGCCTCGCCATGGCTTCCCTTTTGTCTTGCCTCTGTTTATTTTGCCACCTGCTACTCTGGGGGGAATGGGGTCAGCTTAACAGGAGCGCGCACACACACACACACACACACACACACACACACACACACACACACACACACACACACACACACACACACACACACACACAAAAAGGTCAGAGGTTATTCGGTCAGTGGGTGTGTATGTTTTTGATATATTCAGTAAGCATATGCTCTTATGGATGTGTGTGTGTGTGTGTGTGTGTGTGTGTGTCTGTGTGTATGTATGCTTCTGATTGATTGCACAGCTATTTAGTGTGCATTTGGTTGGTCAGGGCATTAGGTAGAATTCCGTGGTCAGACGGAATGTTTAAGGTTCAGTAGCTCAGTCTCTCAGTCCAGAGTGCAGCTAAGGCCACTCAGACTAAACTGAGACCCAAACCACTGAGCTAGTATGCCACTATGACAATATGGTACACGCTGGACATGTTACTGTAATCTGCTCTGTAGTGTTGTCTTTTCCTGGTTTTCTAAGGCTGCACTACAGTGAAGTAATGTAATTTTCTGAACTTACAAGACTTACCAGCTGTCCTTTTATTTGCCTTTACCTACTTAGTCATTAACATTACGGATGATTATTTATCAAAGAACTCATTGAGTCAATATTTTGTGAAAGCACCAATTGTCAACCCTCCAAAATTGTTGCGATATCAAGGTATTTGTTAAAAAGATATTGTGATCTTTAATGTAAACGAAGGCAGGATCCATTCAAATGTTGCCCTTTTCTGCAGCAGTAAAGTCAAATTGGTTGTTGATGTCACTAGTAAACCATGTAGAAACATGAATGTAGCCATCTGTGTTCATTCAATTTAACATTAGTTGACTATTTTAAGGTAGTAATGTGTGATAAGTGTCGGGGAATAGATGAAGTAGTGAATGAAAATGCTTTTTTAAAATTTTGATTAAATTCTTACATAAACATTTCCATGAGCAAAATATTTTAAAAAAGACATGTTGTGCACACCCATGTAGTTGCTGGTGCAGGACAAAAAAGTGAATGTTCAAAGAAGGTACAGTCTGCACAACAGCATAATGCTCCGGAAAAATACTTTAATTGTGCAATTATCTATATAATCAGCCCACAATTTGGCCTTCCTCAAGTGTAAAAATATATACCATCAAAAAGAATATAAACCAGTCTAATTCCAAAATAAAGCAATTACACAATAAACTTTATTTTGGGAAACAAAGCCAGGAACACAGTGTTGTACTTGATATGAACATATCAGCAACAAGTACTGCAATGTAGTCTGCTTTGAGTAAACTATGTTTTGAAGAAAGGCTCTAAATGTTACTCTAGTCTAGGTGCACACATGATTTAGATGTTCTTTAAATCAATCAAAAACAAAGCACAGCTCTCCATGAAAGTAATGATTTCACGCTATTCTGTCCTCCAACTAAATAAGACATCTCCTCTCAGCAGCTGCATGCTCTCGCACTGTGCACATCTGCCTAATGTTAGGATAGGTGGTAATTGTAGATGGGGCTGATCGGGTTGGGTTTGGAAGTGAAATGTGGGTAGGAATGATTGTTGGCTTCATTCAACAGCTGCTTCAGCTACACTGTAGCTCCGTCGGGGCCAGGTAGTGGAGACTGGATTGCTCTGTGCTATCGAACACCAGTGTAGAAGTGGCTTTTGTTCAGTATGTGAGGTACATGACTGCAGCGCAATGTTACATGATATGTATGTAGGATGTTATATCATTATGGCAACGGTCTGTTTTCTTTGAAAGCAGTAACTCATGAAACAGGGCTGGTCAATAAATCATTATTTTTTTTTGCACATTACGTTTTGCAACTAAACTCTTATTTTGTCTTGTGTTCTGAATTTAAAAAAAAGGGTTACACTTTACTTGAAGGTACATAAGAGTGACATGACACTGTCATGAACGTGTCATAAACATTATAAACAGTCATAAACATTTATGTTTATATAACACTTCTGCCATTAAGTGTGATTTGGTTTTTGTCATGACAAGTTAGGGTTAGGGTTAGTGTTCATGTGTCATGACCGTGTCATGTCACTCGTATGTAGATACCTCCAAGTAAAGTGTTACCAAAAAAAGTTTAAACGGGAAAAGTATTAAGGGAAATTTCACAGTTCAAGGTGTTTTCACTGTTGATTTGTTTTTAAGGCTTTCACTCTTTTTTTATCAAATGCAAAATCTTACCAAAAGTCAATTAGTAATCGTGGTAAATAATCGTGATTTTAATATTGACCATAATCGAGCAGCCCTTAAACACATCATATACACTTCACCAATGGTGTCATGTTCAATATAGAGCGACTTTTGTGTTTTGTTTGTGAGTTGTCAGTTTTCACTCATTGCCCATATCTTTTGTCTGTGTGACGTCCAGTCAGGTTTGATCCGTGTGTCCCAGGAGGAGTATCTGATTGCCCCGCTACCCCAACATCTGGCTATACAACACAACTACAGCACCCCTGATGGTCACCACCCGCATGTAGTCTACAAACGCTCAGCTGAACAAATTGTCCACAGAAGATCTAGCACCGGTTCTTCCACAACTGACAACCCGCACCTTCATCATCATCATCCTCATCAGCAGCAGCAGCAGCAGCATCACCACCATGACTACCAGCATGGAAAGCTGCAGAGGCAACACTTCTGCGGACGCCGCAAGCAATGTATGTAAGGGAACCTTATATTCCTTGTACTTTACCATCTGATGATTGATTGTGATGTTGAGGAAGTAAATTAGCTGTATATTGTGTTGTCAGTTCATTCCATGCACCCTTTTTACAAAATGTACATATAATACACAGTTGAATTTTCAGTCACAGAAAAAAATGACTGATGAACAATGTGATATACAGTCTGAATATAAGACCGACTCAAGAGAATTCGCGCTGGTGGATAGGACGTAATTATGTAATGTACAATCACCATGCATTCTCACACACTATTAGACATGACAGTATTCTGTAACACAAATTATTGTCCCAGCATTATTGCAATAGAATTACCACTTCATGACACAAAAGTGTAAATTTAGTATTTTATAAAGCAGTTAACCCCAAACCACTGCGGTCTCTAGATATGTCCACATTCATTCTGAAGATTCATTTCTGTGGTAAATGTTTTTGAGTGCATTGTGTCTATTGTAACAGGTATGATTGTATCAGCCTGAGGCGACTCAGCCCACCGGCTAGTTCACAGTTTTATCTTCCCTTCTAATGGTGAGAGGTAGGAAGCAGCGTGGGGAGTGAATTTCCTGTCCTTTCAACACCAGAGGCTGCACTCCTGTCACCCGGCACGAGCCAGGAAATAGACCGTTCATTCGTTTGACCCTCACTGCAAAGTTCTCTCTCTTTCTGTCTCCCTCCCTCGTACTCTCTCCTCCCTTCCGTCCTTCCTTTTTTTGCCCTCCTAGACGCTCCCAAGCCTCCTGCTGAGGACGGCTTCATCATGCCTGACGAGTTTGCGATACCCGAGGCAGAAGGGCCAGGAAGGGCAAAGAGATCGCCCATCAACTCCAACAGGGTGGGGGGTCTGAATGTGGAGACCCTGGTGGTGGCAGACAGGAAGATGCTGGAGAAACACGGCAGGGACAACGTCACCACCTACGTCCTCACCGTCATGAATATGGTGAGGGGGGGAAGAAGGGAGGAGAAGGGAAGGAGGAGGTGGTAACATGATTTTTGGCATTTCTTAAATGTAATTTGTTTTTCATTTTCTTTGAAACAAATAAACTGAACTAAAATAAACTAAATATTTGACATAGTGATGGCTTGAATACACAAGGGAAATCTGCTCTGCTTGTTTGTTTATGTAATATGGGAGATTCAACAGACCAGTACGATCTGCAATGCAAGGCTCACGTGGCTGACGAGGGGGTAGCCAAGCTAGCTCTAATGCTAGCGGTCACGTGGCTGAGGGGGGTAACCAAGCTGACCTTAGCGAGCTAATCTGCAAACATGTTTACTGCTGTTTTTCCACTTAGACGTTCTGAAGTTTTCTTCAGGTTTGAAATGAAATTAAATGAAATACAGAAATTGCAAAGAAATTCACATTAAAGGGATCCTCAAAGTGAGACCATGTATCCTTATACAAGAAAAAAAAATGGCACCTTCATTATCTTTTACTGTAATGAAAAGTTGAATTCATAAGGAAATAAAATGTTACCTTTGCTCCACAGGTTTTGTTACTATTGTTTTAACTGGTCTGGTATCACCAGTAGCAAATAGTGGCTAATGCCAGCCTATGTTAGCTGACTAAACTAACTAAAATGAGTTATACAGGTAGAGAGTAGTGCAGAACACAACTGATTTATCAGAATCTGCTTGTCTGACTATATTGACTACAAAATCACTGCATGTGGATGTTTATGTCTGCATGCATCTTAAGCCACTTTGTGATCTTTTCTTTTTATCTTCTTATCTTTTATATGTATGTATATGTGTATGTATGTATATATTATTGTATATTTTGTAACCCCTCTCTACCTGTACAACTCTTACATCACATATCCTTTGTCATATTTTAATCACTAATTGTTGCCAAAATGAGAGCATAGGACAATTATAAAACCATTAATATTAGATTTGACACGTAGGATATTTTGTCTTAAACAGTTTTCTCCTCTTCTGCAGGTTTCCAGTCTATTCAAAGATGGCACCATTGGGACGGACATCAACATAGTGGTGGTTAGCTTGTTACTCCTTGAACAGGAGCCGGTGAGTTGATACAGACTACAATTCTGCAAAAATGTGCTTGCTTTGCACTGGGCACTGGTGATTGATTAACTAACACTTGCTCTGTATCTCTATGTCTCTCCGTTTGATTTCCAGCTTGGCTTGACCATCAATCACCATGCTGACCAGTCCCTCAACAGTTTCTGTCAGTGGCAGTCAGGTCTGGTGGGAAAAGGTGGTAAACGGCATGACCACGCTGTTCTCCTCACCGGATTGGACATCTGTTCCTGGAAAAATGAGCCCTGTGACACCCTGGGTAAGACAGCTAACCTTAACAAGACAAACCTTTACTATCCTATTTATTTAGATTTGTTTAGCCAAGTGGGAAGCAGCTGTTGATAATAAGTAGTATAACAACAAAGTTCTGTGAGATGTGGGAGCTTCTCTTTAGTGTTGATGACATAGAATCTCTTGATCGACACAAATGGTGTAATTTTGGGCATGAAAACGGGCGTAGAGGTGACATTGTTAGTGTAGACATTACAACAAGGAGTGAAGGAAGATTGACAGGTGCAAGCAGAAGAGAGTGTAAGTGAAGAATGACACTCGTTTGCCACTGTGACCAAAAGCTACATTTTATTGGAGTATTTAAACGCTGTTATAAACCCATGTCGTGAACCCAAGCATGTGGGATTTTGTTGGGATTTTGCCTTTCTTGGATAGTGACAGTTTAGAAGCAGACAGGAAACATGAGCATGAGGTATGAAATACAACAATGTTCCTCGGCTAGAAATTCAAACATGAACTTGATTAACTGTCACTTAACAGAGAGCTCATTAAAGGTACCCTACATTGGTAGACGGTCAAATCTGTGTGAAAAACAATTGTATAAGTTGTGACTGTATAAAATATGGATGTTGTGTCTGTGAGGTCATCCATTGGTTTCTGAAGAGCCAAAATGAAGCTCAAAATGGGCGGCTTATGGTGGCTCCAGCCTTTGCCATTTTTAATCCATAAATGGGCAAAGAGGTGCAGCGTGGATGGAGCCGAGGCGGGCTGAATGAAGCCTACATTGTATGCTTGCCTCCTGTGGGGAGCGTGCCTATGTTCCCACAGCCCTATGTTCCCACATTTCTAAGATTTTTTTCAAAATTAGATCCTATGTTCTACAGTTCCCACATTTCTAAGATTTGTTTCCCAAAATTAGGCCCTATGTTCCCACATTTCTTTTTTCATAAATTTGTATCATATTTTATCCCCCTTTCTTCCAATTTGGTAGCCATTTTTCAGCACTGGAGGTTGCCACTTCGTCTGGATAAGCCATGTGGAAAATCAACGTAACAAATGTTGACCAAGAACCATGCTTCACCATATCTTAAGTGACCGGCACTTAAGGATAGGCTTTTGGTCAGTTTACTCCTAAATCTTAACGCTTGTACGGACAAGAGGCAGCTGGAACAACATCAACATAGCCAACTAAGCTTGACTAATACCATAATCATATTGCTTTCACACCAATAATTGTTAGTAATCTCAAGGCAGCACTTTATCTCATTAGCTGCATAAGGTAACAAAGGTGACAGGTGACTCACAATTACAATTATGTATTCACTGTATGTAAATTGTCTAAAAATGTCTGTATGTTCTGCCAGTGTTGTTCAAGTTTAACATGTGGCTCTTCAAGTCATAGGCTCATCCATTAACCATATAATCTATTGATGTTTCTATTGGTGTACATGTTCTTATATGTTTGGATCTATTATGATAAATCGCTGCCAGAAAAAACAGTGACCACTGAATATTTTCATCAGCTTATCAGTTACAGTAAATCCCACATCTCGGATCACTTATCTTTTTTCAGGTCCACCATCAACAGTAGGCCTCCTCTAAACTGATTGGCTATCAAAGTCTAGGAACCAACTTAAGTTAAGTTGGCCAGGGCAGCTGATGTGAAATTCCCCTTCCTTCATGCATGTACGCAATATGCAAATATGACAGGTGTTTATTTGCCTGCCAAATCTGTCAGAAATTTCAACAGAGAAAGAATGTGTTCAGGTACACCACAGAGAAAAAGACAAAAGGATTTTATCTTACAGTTTTGGGGTTTTATTTTGTTTACCTTCAGCTTTTCATGCACTCAGTACATTATACTTAATAACCAGGTATCCTGTCTTCACTTTGTCTCTCTCCCTCTTCCTTTCTATATGCAGGCTTTGCCCCCATCAGTGGGATGTGCAGCAAGTACAGGAGTTGTACCATCAATGAGGATACAGGACTGGGCTTGGCCTTCACCATCGCCCACGAGTCTGGGCACAAGTATGTCAAACAAAAACTGCATCCTGGCAAGCTTAATAACAGTTTCTGGACACCACATCAGACCACACAGACAGCAGATGAAACTATGTCAGACTTTAGTGTCATAGTGTCGCTAAATTAGCTCTGTGCTGTGAGTGGATGTAACAAATCTATATTAAATGAAATAAATGTGGTCTGATTTAAAGCTACATTGTGTAAGAATTTCTCCCATCTAGCGGTGAAATTATATATGACAACCAACTGAATATTACTTTCTAGTCCCCCCCCATTCCGAGTGCATTTTAATTCCTACGGTGGCCGTATTATGACTTTGTCCGTGAGTGTTCCTTCCAGTGTAATAATAGTTTTACATTATTTTGGTACCATTTTATTGCTAACATCAGCTATCAGGTTCCCAAACATATGTAAGCTAATGTTAGTGAAGTATCAGGCAATATTTACAGCGTAGGAGAGAAGCAACGGAGGTTTGTGTGTTTAATATATTTCTCTGAGCAGTATGAAGAATGTCAATGAAACCGAAATGATCTCTTAGTATCTCCATCGTTTACATGCAGCTGTTCTAGCTGGAGCTAGTCTGTTACAACTGCATGACGTGAGCTGTCTACCAGGGAAATCATGAAACATATGATTACATTTATGTTACAAGGTAGACGATCCTTTTTCATCATTGACGCGATGAAAAGTATCCTAGATGTCGTTCTAGTGTTATGCACAACCATGCTATGGTAAGCTAAGCAACTATAAAACTTTGAGTTTTGAGAAGAAAGCAGGCCATTTTGGCGTACCTTTTTAAAATCCTTGCTCCTCATGAGCTCTTTCCATCTTGGAAAAGCCACTCCAATATCAACTTTGGTCTTGTTGCTTTACCTGACGCGTTGTTTTAATTCTCTTTTTAACTTCCTTGGCGACTCCGTTATCTTCTCCCGCTCCCTGGCATTCGTCACGGTGCCACTGAGTTAAAAAGTGCGAAAGGCGGAGGTATGTCCCTCTTTGGCTAACGTATTTTAAAGATGGAGGTATGTCCCTCTTTGGCTAATGTATTTTTTTTAAAGATGGAGGCGCTACATGGCGGCTGCCATTCAAGAGACTCGCTGGTATGTATTCTGAATGATTCTGAATGGCAGATTCTACGCTTACGAGAATACTTTGATTAGTTGGTGAAAGTAATTACACATGAATGAGCACATATTTGTGGAAGAACAAAGGGTTTTTTGCTAAGAATCAATTCAAAACATTACACAGTGGAGCTTTAAAGGTGCAATATGTAATATTGTGTGTAATACTGGCAGCTAGCGGTTAAAATAGTTACTGCACTACCAATTCAAAATACTGGAGAGTCGTCTTCCCCGCCCCCTCCTGCCCAGACTCGAAGTTCGCGGAAGTTGCCATGCTGAGACCACAGCATTCACAACAATGTTGCTATACGCTTTTCTCACATAGCCAGACATTACTCCACAGCACAGCGGAGTAGCTAACGTTAGATGCTAGTCTCACATAGCCAGACATTACTCCACAGTACAGCAGAGTAGCTAACGGTAGATGCTAGTCTCACATAGCCAGACATTACTCCACAGCACAGCGGAGTAGCTAACGGTAGATGCTAGTCTCACATAGCCAGACATTTCTCCACAGTACAGCGCAGTAGCTAACGTTAGATGCTGGCTATATTGACAGTCATAAAAGCCCGTGCTCACGCGGAGCTCTGTAACCAACTGACAGACATACTTTTTTGGCTTAAAATGACAGTATGAACTGCTAAAAACACAACAACCTCACTGTCCTCTCCACACGCCAGTCAGGCACATTTCCTCGGCTTAGAATTACAATACGGAACGTTAAAAATACTACTACCTTGCCGACGGAACACACTTCATTGGCTTAGAATTACGGCAACAATCGCTAAACACACTGCAAACTCACAGTCCTCTCTTTCCAATTTACAGCCCCCCTCTCGTGGTTTAAAATAACTCACCGTTGTCGGCTCCAGCTGCTAAACTACACGTTGTAAACAGCCATGGGCTGCTTGCCTGGTCCTCCCGGTAACGTTAGCAGTTAGCAGGGTTAGCATGGCGGCGTTAGCCAGGACCAGTCGGGATCACTTTACTGGCTATGTCTCAATTGTTTTTGCGAGTAACCTTACTCGGGTACTCTAGCTATATAATTCAATGTGAGTACACAAATGTTGAAATGACAAAAAATGCCCATCCCTAGTAGCTGTGATAAATTAGCCTGAAGCTAATGCTTACCTGTTCAGGAGAAAATAAGCCAAATCTGCGTCCTTTTGGGATCTAAGCTGTCTCCATCTTTCAAATACATCTCCAATATTTACCAGGGGGTTGTTACGTCTCTGGTCACGCAACTGTTAGAAACATGCTGTTTTCTTTTTTTATGTCATGTAGAATCTATCTCCGTTGATCCTGTTCGTTTGTTTGCTGCTTTCATGGCTGTACTACCGTTACAGCTGTGGCGCGCTGGGTTTACGTTTTTACAGGTATATCTGGCAACCCGGCCTGCCTGTCAAACTGGGCCGTTGATAACAACACACAGATCAAAACATAAACATAAATTCCGTCACGGAATGTAAATTTCAAAAAGAAAAAATACTGACATTAGCATTGTTGTCAGAAAAGATAGTATTTCAGTTTAACATGTTTCCTTAATATCTGATGAGGCATTGGTGTCATTTTTGGATTTATTACAGTACAAATATTACATATTGGACCTTTAAAGAAACAAATATACTCTGAATTAAAAGAGCATTACGTTAGAGCACTACCTCATCCAGTCCATGACACTTTATGAGAGAATAATGAAAACTGCCTCTGGCCAAATGTCTCTTTCTTTGTGTTTATATGTTTCCATAGAGATGGGAGGCCATTTATTTTTCATAGTTTGTAGATTTCATGTTGTGGTAAAACCCTGTTGGACATGCTCTCAACACAAACTAGGGACAACATGTTGTTTTTACTTCATCCAGGGATATGTCAGAATATCTATAATCCTGAAACAAGCTATATTTTCATTTTATTATATAATTTTACATAAAAAAGTTGGGTTAACAAAGACACCAGCTTGGTCAACACAAAGACAACTTACATGTTGTTTTTCTTTTAAGCCCTCACTTTTACTCATTAGAAACTTGCACGACATGTCTTTGTGCCTTGCTATGTGTAAATATTAAGGGCCCAATTTTAACGATGTAAGTGCACACGGTGAAGCGCATGGCGCAGGTGCGTTGGGTGCAAGATAGGGCCCTAAACTTACATGGTTCTTTTTTTTTTCCTCTAGTTTTGGGATGATCCATGATGGTGAAGGGAACCCTTGTCGCAAGACAGAAGGCAACATTATGTCTCCCACTCTGGCTGGAAACAACGGAGTCTTCTTCTGGTCCACCTGCAGTCGACAGTACCTCAGCCGCTTCCTTGGGTAGGCCTCTGCGCCTTGTGCAAGTGCACAAACACTGTCAAATTTGCCAGTCAGTTGTCGTTGCCCTCCTCCTGACTGACACGTGTGATTTGCTCTGTTCACCAGAACAGCCCAGGCATCCTGTCTGGTGGACGAGCCCAAGCAGATTGGTCAGTACAAGTACCCTGAACAGCTTCCCGGGCAGCTGTACAATGCAGACACGCAGTGCAAGTGGCAGTTTGGCTCCAAGGCCAAACTATGCAGCCTGGATTTTGTCAAGGTGAGACATTCACTCTATAGATTTTTAGCATGGTTTAAACGCTATAATGAAAAATGTTGTATTAACAGTGGATCACATGACTACCTGCATGTGAAAGGTTCACTTTTGATGAACCTACAGAGAATCATCATCTGACTCTGTAGTTGCACCTTTTAAGCTTTAGTTTTTGGCAAATATGCCAAAAATACCCACTTTACGCTACCTCCCCTGCACCAAAAGAGGAGCATTTAGCAGCTAAAGAGCTAAAGATATTTCCTTGTTTGAAGAAATCAGGAAAATAAAACTATAATATGATTTTCTTTTTAAATAAATGAAATGCTAGTGGAGCTCTTAAACTGCTGGATGTGTCAAATGGCTTTGCTAACAATCAACCATATCAATTTAAAAATGTATGATATGTTGGATGTTTCTGCTGTCCAAAAAAGAAATAATTTCAGGTTACACCAGGGTGTTCTCTAAACCATATCTATTGTAAGTCTTTCAGAAGGTTGTGACCAAAATGGCAGCATGTAAAATAAACCAACAAAGACACTATACACTGAAGTAAGAAGAGTACAAAATAGATCAGCTAACCCTACAGGGCAGTTGAACAGTCCTGGTTTTACATTTCTAAATCAAGCATTATTCACGTGTCCCTTTGCCTAAACCAAGACCCACCAGATGAGCCTCCAGTAAAGAACGGGAGCACCCAGATTATACAGGAGCTGCAGTTGTCTGCTTTACAGCACTAATGATGCATTGCTAAAGTGGCACTTTATTAATTAGCATGATCTTTGCACAACAACCTTGAACCCCCCCACATTTGACCCACCATTGAAATGCATTCCATAAATTGAATGGGAATACACCCCCCACCCCCACCCCTTTCCCAAGCCTTGGTATAAGCCTTTATGTCGGGTGCATTCAGTGACGTTGATTCACATGTAAATGCTGTTTAAAATACTACAGGGTATCCTCTCCAGGGCTGTGATTGCTGGGAAAATCGACTTTGCCAAATCGTATATATGACGGATTAGCACGCAGGACATTGCCTTGGCTATTCAGGACTTCTCTAAATCCCTGCTATGTTTCCCTAACAGAAGATCAAATACTACATCTGCATTTCTTAGACCTGTGTGCAAGTCAGTGGGTGGTAAATGAACCTACACGCTGATTAAGAGTGGATCTAGGGCTGCCTTTCACACTTTTTCCCCCTTGTTGTTTTTGTTCCTAATGTGGGCTCATGTAGAATGAGTTTCAGCGGTATGGCTGTCAACCACCTGCTCGGCATCAGAGAATGGGGACAAAGACACACATACACACAGGCACACACACACACACACACACACACACACACACACACACACACACACACACACACACACACACACACACACACACACACACACCGGAGTGGTCTCTCCTGCTCTTACACTCCTTCCTTTCTGGTTCCTCTTTCGTTGCCAGTTGCAGTTGGGCGAGTTGCCAGACTCTGCCGCCTGTCTTTCGACCCCAGCTCTCCCTCTGTGCTCACTCGCTCGCTCTGTCTCTGTATTGTTGGGTCGGATGACACATACAATTATAGCCCGTTTCATTACAGGAGTACAATGATTAGATTTGACACTGAGGCTTTGTGGAGAAGCTTACCAGCGTGATGGTGGTCCCGGCAGGAAGCATGTGCTGTTGGGTCAAGGAAGAGGAGAGAGGGGAGCAACACCATGCCAGAAGGCTCTTCTTTCATGAAAAAACCTACGATAGTAAATGAAAAAAACACCATATGTGATAGACATCTCATCCTCTGTGTGTGTGTGTGTGTTTGTGTGTGTGTGTGTGTGTGTGTGTGTGTGTGTGTGTGTGTTTGACAGGACATCTGCAAGTCGCTGTGGTGTCATCGCACAGGGCACCGGTGCGAGACCAAGTTCATGCCTGCTGCAGAAGGCACCAGCTGTGGTCCTGACATGGTGAGGAAATGTCGGTAACACTTTGCTTGATAAGAGTGACATACACTGTCATGACACAGTCATGGCACATGAACCCTAACCCTAACTCTAACCCTAACTTGTCATGACAAAAACCGAATGACACTTACTAAAAGAAGCGTTATGTCATAAACGTTTATGACTTGTTTATAATGTTTATGACACGTTCATGACAGTGTCATGTCACTCCTATGTAGATACCTTCAAGTAAAGTGTAACCAAAATGTGTTCTTGTTCCTGTGGAGGATCAGCCGGTCACTCATTCTGCTCCCTGACACTTTCACTCACTCTACTAATTAGACATCACACATACATTTCTAATTAAAGGAACAAATGTGTGATCTACGGTGTCTCATTTGGATGCATAATATGGATATGTTTTGCATATAAATGAGCAAGAAAAAAATAAACTGGGTTTAATATAAACTGGGTTTTCATATCATTAATATTGGTAATGATAACAATGTACCAAATTTGTTAGCTGAAATGTGGGAATGGTTTGATATCAATAAACTGAAGTCTGACACCAGCAGTCACATGATCAGACAACATTGGAGGGGTTGAAATCTCCACTTTTGAGCAAAATTGTCTGTCATGGAAATATAAAACTAGCCTAAGTCTCTGCTGGTTGCCTGGCAAGATTTCAGGAAGTCAAGAAATAAGAAGTCAAGAAATAGAAATAGTAATTAGTTTTAATTTGGGTTTGTTAGCTTACCTGCTGACAGAGCCAGTAGGTAAGGTAAGGGTAGTTTTATTTCTAACATTATTCTATCAACAGACATTTACATCAATAGTCTGGCGTTATAATTTATTTGCCTGGGGTGTACTGTGGAGTGTGTAAGGCAGGCTAGCAGTTACTGTTGACTAGCACCAGAGAACTCTGCAACTGAAAGGACTGGATGAAACGTGTTGAAAACGGTCTCCACTGATAAATAACACACTGGCTAACTTGGAAATGAGGTCCTATGTCCTAAATTCTGAACCACCCCTTTAATCTGATGTGCTTGTTGTAGTTGTGAGTGCACACACCTTTTCTTTGTAATGACACATTGTTACTGACATTTCGAGTTTGGATTTTATAAATCGGGCTTTGTCGTTGGCAGTAATTACTTCAGTGAATACAAGTTTATTATGGTAACTGATAAAAATAATAAATATGAATATAAGAGCCCAATTGTAATAAATTGTAGTCATCCTTTCAATTAAAGTGTTCACACTTTCCGGAGCCAAAGTAAATCCTTGCAACTTGAAAAGGGAGAGAAGACAGCTCAAACTACATTCTTTTATTTGGACTATTACTTGATTAAAAGCCAGTTACCTGTATCAATAAAAAAACATATTTGCTGCTCACGCATGCATGTACCTGCAGAAGCATTTTTACTTCTCCCAGCTGGAGACAGAACTATCTCTTTACATATCGAAAGATGATATTTAGAAAGAGAGAGAGAGAAGTGGTGATGTGTGTGAGTGCAGGGTTTGGCTCGGATGGGGTTTATGTGTGTGTGCGTGTGTGTGTGTGTGTGTGTGTGTGTGTGTGTGTGTGTGTGTGTGTGTGTGTTTTGGCTGTAGCTGCAGAGTGTGGGTGTCCAGGTGTGGTGCTGGGCATTTGTCCAAACCAGGAAACTCAGGCAAGAAGCTCGGGCCAATGCTCAAGTTCTGATAAGAAAACTATTTCTGTGTGTCTTTTTTCTCTTCATTCATTTCCTTTTCTCTCTCTTCTCTCCAGTGGTGTCGGAGGGGTCAGTGTGTTAAATACGGGGAGCATGGTCCAAGGGCGGTCCATGGCCAGTGGTCGGCCTGGTCTCAGTGGTCTGACTGCTCCAGAACCTGTGGAGGAGGGGTCATGTACAGGGAGCGCTCCTGCACCAGTCCAAGGTATACACACTTGTTCACATCATCTTCTAATCCCTCACCTCATTTGAAATGCTATTAACTAGCCAAACAGATGACAAAGTGATTCATGTTGTCATGTGGCTGCTTCTGCAATGAAAATCTGAGTTGCAGTTTGAGCCAGAAAGCAATTCTTGAAAGCCTCATGTCCCAAAATCCTTTTCTTTCAGAACACCTGAAAGTATTGTCTGCCAGGTTGCTGTCAGCACTGACAGACACACACACACACACACACACACACACACACGCACAGACAGACCATTTCTCCCCGTGCTCCAGACGAGGACATTCTCCTAATATCATGCTCTTTTCTCTGAAAGCTGCCAAGACAGTCAGCAAACGTACCCTACTGCTGCTCACTCACACAAACATAATTCTACATAATTCTGCAGACCCAGATCCCACAGTGCATATCTCTTTGTTAGCAAAGGGCTCATTACAGGCACGTGAGAGATCCTTAGTTTTAATGTTATGTTTCATTCAGATTCAACCCCTTGTTGTTATTCCCTAAAACACTCAGGAGATCTTATAGATGTTTTTAAGCCTTTATTTCACTTTTAATACAATTGCTAGATTTATTGTTGTTCTGTCACAATGCTGTGCAACTGTTCGGCCTGCAGTTAGTTAGCCAGGCCCCACAACACTGGTCCTTTAAATTAAATGCAGGACGAGCAGATTTTTGCAATGGGAAATTTAATGAAAGAAAAATTAATTAACCTGACCATTCATGCAATTTCAGCATTACTTAGACCGATTTCTTGCCTTTACTGTGAAGTATGTGTAGTCCATAGACCAACGTCTGAGTGACATAGAGCATACTGACATTATGTTGCAATTGTATGAAATGTTTGAGCAAGTTTTGTTGTTAAGGGTTTACCGTCTTCTCCTTGAAGAATGTGTGTTTACACTATCAATTTTCTGCATACTGTAACTCAAACAGTCATGATGGGGATGGTGGAACCAATTAACTGTGTTTTTTTTCGCTCATGGGAGCTACGGCCAATCAACAGGAAAGAAAGTCAACCCAAATTCCTAGACAGCACCTCTAATGTTTTCCCTGTTTGTGTTGCTAGCCAGCTGTCAAGACAATTTTAAGCACTCTTCAAGTGCTCATATTATGCTTTTTGGCTTTTTCCCTTTCCTTTATTGTGTGATATATCTTTGTTGTGCACGTTAAAGGTTTACAAAGTGAAAAAGCCCAAAGTCCCCCCCAAAGGGACTTACCATCTCCAACAGAAAACACTGTTCACAAACTGCTCCAAACAGCTCTATTGTAGTCCAGCCTTTACTTCAGAGACAAACGTGGTCACTTTATAACACATGTTATAATGCTCGCCTAGATGCTAGCATGGCACGCCCTCATACTCTGCTTCTGACTGGCTAGTAGTCCTTACCTAGGTACTGTCAGGACACGCCCTCATACTCTGCTTCTGACTGGCTAGTAGTCCTTATCTAGGTACTGTCAGGTCACGCCTTCATACTCTGCTTCTGACTGGCTAGTAGTCCTTACCTAGGTACTGTCAGGACACGCCCTCATACTCTGCTTCTGACTGGCTAGTAGTCCTTACCTAGGTACTGTCAGGGCACGCCCTCATACTCTGCTTCTGACTGGCTAGTAGTCCTTATCTAGGTACTGTCAGGGCACGCCCTCATACTGCTTCTGACTGGCTAGTAGTCCTTACCTAGGTACTGTCAGGGCACGCCCTCATACTCTGCTTCTGACTGGCTAGTAGTCCTTACCTAGGTACTGTCAGGGCACGCCCTCATACTCTGCTTCTGACTGGCTAGTAGTCCTTACCTAGCTACTGTCAGGGCACGCACTCATACTCTGCTTCTGACTGGCTAGTAGTCCTTACCTAGTTACTGTCAGGGCACGCCCTCATACTCTGCTTCTGACTGGCTAGTAGTCCTTACCTAGGTACTGTCAGGGCACGCACTCATACTCTGCTTCTGACTGGCTAGTAGTCCTTACCTAGGTACTGTCAGGGCACGCCCTCATACTCTGCTTCTGACTGGCTAGTAGTCCTTACCTAGGTACTGTCAGGGCACGCACTCATACTCTGCTTCTGACTGGCTAGTAGTCCTTACCTAGGTACTGTCAGGGCACGTCCTCATACTCTGCTTCTGACTGGCTAGTAGTCCTTACCTAGCTGCTGCACATGTGTGATTCTCAACAAAGATGGAACAGAAGTGAGATGTCTCACTCTGTAGCTAAAACGGAGAGCTCAACACACAGGGTGAAAAGAGGAGCTGCAGCAATGTGCAGTACAACAAAAATATGGTGTTTTTATGAAAATGAAACCATGTAAACCTATTCTGGTACAACCTCTAAATACTAATATAATATTATGAACCTGAAAATGAGCATAATATGGGGTCTTTAATATTTAATAAAGTTAGAAGGAACTGATTTCTACATCTAGTGAGATGCCTTTTCAGCTAATGTTAAGCATAGTTCATGCTGTTTGAAGATAAATGTTTTACTCACTAATGGATCCACTTGTGGCTCCACAACCATTAAAGGAAACAGCATTGCCATACACATAACTCATACTCGTATGCATGAGCACACACATCCACACATACAACATAAGCACACTCTCATACCACACTAACAAGGATGTTTTTGTTTTTTTGGCCATTTTAGGCCTGTATTTATATAGGACAGCTGAAGACTTGAAAGAGGAGAGAGAGGGGGGAATGACATGCAGCAAAGGGCCGCAGGTCGGAGTCGAACCCTGTCCCGCTGCGTTGAGGAGTAAACCTCTATATATGGGCGCCCGCTCTACCAACTGAGATATCCAGGCGCCCATCGGAACAAATCTAACCGGCACGCATTGGGTGGCGATCGCCGGTGATCGATTGTGCGGAGGCCTGGCTCATTTCGGACGCGTCTAATAACACTAATAATGAAAAAATGAATGAACAGATTAAAAGCAGGGATGTCATGCTGTGATTGGTTTGTGAAATACATGGCTGAATCTGATTGGTTTAACTGAAAAGTGAATGCCTAGAAACAGCTGATCAATTAGGAGAGATGTGAAAATGTTATTGAAGTCTTCCTGAAGGAACTTAACGCTGAGCTTCATTTTCTTGAGAAAACGTAGCCTTTTTTAGTTTAAATAGAACCACTCCATGAAGGTGTCTGTTTAGATCTATTGTATATCACCCGCCTTACTCCACTGGCTTCATCACTGCTTACTTCACAGCGGGTCAGACACTGATGTGGCCATTCTGTCCGTCACAGCCGACTCTTCTCTTAATCCCCGGGAGGGATCAAAGACCAAAAGGTTCCAGAGGCAGAACGGCCCTCATATGATACACATTATACACCAGAACTGGCAGACCAAAAAGGGCCGCAGAGCCCTTTAAACCATGTTATCTGTCAGGTTCATTTATCATTCCTGTGGCACGAAAGAGTGCTTTGTAGCAGCAGCCGCTGAAAAATGGGTGGATGCTGCTAAACGGCGAGTTACGGGGTCAGTGGGACAGATGGGATGGAAAGATGGGGAGGGCTAAAAATCAAACCCAAGTCATGAGTTTAAAAAAAATATACCATGGGCCAACTAGGTGTCAGATCCCTTTGAACTCATGTGAAGACAATATAATTAGACTTGTGTGTCTTCATATGGCATCTTTTCACCTCAACCCCACCACAACACACACACACACACACACACACACACACACACACACACACACACACACACACACACACACACACACACACACACACACATTATACATATTGTTCATCAATGATCTTTTTAATGATCATTAATGATCGTATGCACTATGCACTTTCTGGGTAGATGTTACAGTCCGATGTATTTATGTCAGTGAAGTTCAATCTAATTTAGTTCCAATGAGAAGGATTGACTGTTATTTTTAGGGATGTTCTTATTCTAACTTCAGTAAGTTCAAAAAGTCAGACAAGCAATCAAATGGGAGAGTAGAGAGACAGTGAAAGACACAATAAGAAAGCAGACTGTCTCACTGGGCAGAACAATACTTAAAGCCATTTCTGCTCTGGAACAAAAAGCAACCAGACACACACACACACACACACACACACACACACACACACACACACACACACACACACACACACACACACACACACACACACACACAGACACACATACACACACTCAGACCTTATCCAAACTGCAGCATGTACCCCTGAGTCACGTTTTAAGTCCCTGACTCAGAGTGTGTTTGTGCCCAGTAATCTCTGCGATTATTTTGGCAGGGCCCCTCTGCTCTTAATCTTAGCAGAACAAGAAGGATTAGCCTGAATCTGACTGCTTGTCTCTAATATCATCTTCAACCCCAAACTGAATCGCCTGGACAGTCTGGGCTCCCCTCCTCAAAGATCACTGGCATCTTTTTTTAAACACATAGGTTCTTGTCAGACTTGCAGTATGTGAAGATGTATACATAAATGATGTGTGAATCCATATCTGGGAATGGACAAGATCAAATAAAATCCTACGTTGTTTAGAAGTGGACCGTACAGATATGACAGCGTCTTGTACATTTTCACCTCTGCCCTACTACAAATTCTTCACTCAGCAGGAGCAGTCTTAAACATCCTTCATTTGATTCTGCACATACTCATCTGTTTTATGAGGCCAGCATGTATGTTTTGCTCCATCTTGTAAAAGAGTTCTATGGGATCAGCCATCCCATCTAGGAGTTACTCCGAGACAGAAATGAATCTTCTCCCTGTCCTACCCTCCTTGCTCCTCCATTCCCTGTAGACCACCTGCCTGATCAAACACAGTCAGCCTAATCCTCACCAACAAGCCTAGGAGATTAGGTTCTCCATTTTGACCTGGTTTTGTAAGGAGCACATTTTGTCACACACTCAATTTAAAGGGAGTGGGGGGTGTACGATGAGGGGCGACGGTGCTTAGATGGAACTGTGTTTGGTGTAGTCTCCCGGTGGACTTGTAAAGGGGTCTTGCGGGGGTTAGGCCCCTAGCAGAACAACAGAATGTGGTTCTGTGTAGGAAGTTGCGAGAGAGGCAGGGGGGAGCAGGTGACTTAAGGAAAAGACAAGACTAGACACGATGACCTCTGACCTACAGGGAGTTCAGTCTCAGCTTCTGTCGCCGGGCAGATTTACCGGGCTCCAGGGGCGTTTAAGTATCCTTAAGGGGTCCAGAGAGCTGTCAAAATTCTGTCAAAATTTAATAATACTGTCAAAAGTCCTATCTGGTTTCTGTCTTGTTGTTGGAAGTAGTTTTACAGTTGCAATGCTACTGGATGATTTAGGGAGAGGAGAAAAGGGGAAGAGAAACCAGAAAGGTTGTGAAACTCAGGGCCAGACTGTCCGTAATCCATGAGTTGCCTTCAACTTTCGCAAGCAAACTGACGCCCTTCTATGCTCACCTTTGATCAGAAGGGCCTGACCGATGCAGTATACGCTGTAGTCCCCCACTGGCCTGCCGTAAGCACATTACCATATGGGCAGCATTTGTCCGCCGCTAAGTTTTAATAGGATCAGGCCTACGAAAACCTGGGCCAAATCCCCCCCCTCACCAAGGGAAGCGAGATCGGCACCAAGCAGATTTACGCAATGCATGCGCGCACACACACACACACACACACACACACCTCGCGGAGCTCCATCACTCTTGGCAGCTTAGTCACTGTTTGATTGAGCCCAGGTCTGAATAGAGGGAACGAACAGTTGGAGTTTAATAAAAATGCAGTGAAGCAACATGAAGTTTTGCTTCAGATTGTTGCTGACATTCATATTTTATGCAGACATTTTCAAATACTGGTGCACTGGCGAAAGAATGGCAAAAGAAATAGGCCTTAAAGAAATAGGTTGCATTTTCCTCTTGGTTCTCATTCTCACTCTCCATTCTCCTTTTCCAAATCATATCATTACATTGTAGCACTTAGTGAACTGTTTTATTAGACATGTTTGATCAGCATGGTTCCCCAGTCTTTGTGTGTGTGTGTGTGTGTGTGTGTGTGTGTGTGTGTGTGTGTGTGTGTGTGTGTGTGTGTGTGTGTGTGTGTGTGTGTGTGTGTGTGTGTGTGTGTGTGCAGACCACTTTGGTAAATACCTAAACTCAATTTTCTCTGCAGGTGTTTGTGTTGAAAGGCCTGGCATGAGACTAGAAAGCCTGAGAAGTGAGACATGGCATGTTTTCCAACAAGTGGTGATAGCTTTTATCATCTCAATAGCATATTAAAGCTCCTTTACCTGTTTATGGTATGCACCAGCTATTCCCGTGTGGTTAAAGAAGGGTTGATTTGGTATGGCATGCAAACATCTCTTTGACACTGCTATTTTAAATCAACTTCATCTTTAGTCCTGCTTAAAACTCAAATGTACGCTTTCATAAGGGCTAACACCACACTGACAGATAAGATGGTGTCATTTTGATAAATTAATCATGGGTGATTGACAGTGTAAGAGAGAAGCTCTTAAATGATAAGATCTTGGATTTTATTATGCTCTGATAGACTTGGTCTCGGCTCGTCAGTGACACTGATTGGGAGATGCCGGTGTGCAAAGTTGCCTTGTGAAGCTTGGAAGCAGCTGTGTTTAGTTTACTTAGAAACAGACACAAGTTAACATTCAGTGTTTCTTACTTAAAACAAACTGTGTGTGCCCTTGATGTCTCACAAACATGTTTAAAGGTCCCATGACATGGTGCTCTTTGGATGCTTTTATATAGGCCTTAGTGATCCCTTAATACTGTATCTGAAGTCTCTTTTATATAGGCCTTAGTAGTCCCCTAATACTGTATCTGAAGTCTCTTTTATATAGACCTTAGTGGTCCCCTAATACTGTATCTGAAGTCTCTTTTATATAGACCTTAGTGATCCCCTAATACTGTATCTGAAGTCTCTTTTATATAGACCTTAGTGGTCCCCTAATACTGTATCTGAAGTCTCTTTTATATAGACCTTAGTGGTCCCCTAATACTGTATCTGAAGTCTCTTTTATATAGACCTTAGTGGTCCCCTAATACTGTATCTGAAGTCTCTTTTATATAGACCTTAGTGGTCCCCTAATACTGTATCTGAAGTCTCTTTTATATAGACCTTAGTGGTCCCCTAATACTGTATCTGAAGTCTCTTTTATATAGACCTTAGTGGTCCCCTAATACTGTATCTGAAGCCTCTTTCCCGAAATTCAGCTTTGGTGCAGAACTACATCCACTAGAGCCAGTCCCACAATGAGCTTTCCTTAGGATGTGCCATTTCTGTGTCTGTAGCTATTGAGGAGGAGAGTGGGAGGGGCGAGGTGGAGGGTGGGGGTGTGGCCTTGACCAACTGCCACTTTTCTCGTTTGAAAGCCATGATGTCTCTCTCTCATGGGTTGGCCAAATTCTCTGGGCGGGCAAAGCAGAGAAAGGGGAGGTAACCTTGTTTGTTATGACCTCATAAGGAGAAGATTCCTGATTGGTCCATCTGAGCTTTCATTTACTCAAAGACAGAGCAGGATACCCAGGGCTCTGTTTACACCTATCACCATTTCTAGCCACTGGGGGACCATAGGCAGGCTGGGGGAACGTAGCCTCGTGAGACCGTCCTGATCTGGCGAGCTCCAGTTTTCCACTCGCAGATCAGTCTGGCATCTTGAGGCAGAGAAAATTTGGAGCCGTTAGCCAAACGACCGGGCCAATCAGCGTTGGTTTTGAGGTGGGTTAGGTGGTGATAGACAGATGGTTTATCCAATCAGCTAACCAGTATTATCAGCCAGCGGTAGCCCTAATTCTGTTAGCCGCTCGCTAATGCTTTTTTTCTCTTGGATCCTTCTTTTGGAATATGGTCCGGGAACCTGAAATGGTGTCTTTTATTCCTAAATTCTCGTTACACAAACGGCAAATATCCTTTACCGACATGTTTGCTTGCTGAGCTAACGAGCTATGCTTTGCCTGCGGCAGCAGGGGCGGGCTTGTGGTTGTATTTTCATACGCTTCGTGGATCTGATTGGTTGATTTGGCCCGTCTATCACCAACATAGGTGATAGACAGATGGTTCATTCAATCAGCTAACCAGTATTTCCGCCCCTTCCCAAAAGTTCTCCAACGGAAAGTTCCCAGATGGATATGCCGAGCAAATGCGAAGCAATCCATCTGGCGGAGTCAGGTTAGGGGGAACGCATATTAATGTTAAAAAACCTCATAAAGTGAAATTTTCATGCCATGGGACCTTTAATGCGTTTTCTTCCTCATGAAACATTTGTGATTCCTCTTTTAGAATATTTCTTTGGCAAGTGTTTGAGGGCTCTCTGGTCGGCTTTTTGAACCCTTAATGCATACTTTCAACAAGTCTGCAAAACGCCACCAATTGTTTATCAGTAGCGCCACTAGTGGTCAAAACCTCCACAGGGTAACATGTATATATGTATATTTTTTTAAGATTATTTTTTGGGGAGCTTTTCCCTTTTATTTGAAAGTGGATAGATATGAAAGGGGGAGAGAGATCGGGGTAGCATGTCGGATTTGAACCCTGCGCCGCTGCAGGACTCAGCCAAAATGGGCCAAACGCCAAAAAGAGTGTAAGAAATGTTAAAAGTGTCAAAAACGGACTGAAAGTGTCTAAAAAAGCTTTAATATTGTCTAAAAAAAGGTCAAAAGCATCAAGTATAGCTTCAAAAGCGTTGTTTAATGGTTGAATCATTCCAGCTGTCCTTGTAAGCCGTTACATTGTTGGTTAGTTTAATTTATAATAAAACATCGTATTATATAAACTACATGTGTTCTGTGTGCACAAGTCTTGATGTTTAAAGTAACTAGTAACTAAAGCTGTAACAGATGAATGTAGTGGAGTAACTAAAGTAACTAGTAACTAAAGCTGTAATAGATGAATGTAGTGGAGTAAAAAGTACAATATTTCTCTCTGAAATGTAGCGGAGTAGAAGTAGAAAGTTGCATGAAAAGAAAAGACTCAAGTAAAGTACATGTACCTCAACATTTGGACTAAAGTACAGTACTTGAGTAAAGGTACTTAGTTACAATCCTCCACTGCAGATCTATAAACCTTTTTTTATTTCTTCTTCACCCAGGCCACAGAACAACGGTAAATTTTGTTCCGGCTCCAGCCGTCTCAACCAGCTGTGTAACACTCGGCCCTGCCCTATCAACGCCGTGGCCTTCCGGGCCCAGCAGTGCGCTGAGTACAACAGCAAGCCCTTCAGGGGCTGGTACTACAAGTGGAAGCCTTACACCAAAGTGGATGGTAAGGTGATCAGTTCATATGAGATCCACCAAGAACAGTTTATATTTAATGCATCATTTGCTCTAGAGGTTGTTTTAGATGTCATTTTTATCACATCTGTTATTAAGAGATTTTTTGTGTATGCTTTTGGTGACCCTTACCTAAAAATACACAGTACACAGATTATGAAGACACCTTTACTGTATTCTTGGCACATGATGCACAAGAAAAGAACTTGCATTGTTCAAAGAACACTGCGCTGCCAAATACACAGAGAGTAGTAGATTGTTCAGGGCAAGCTTTTTCTTGTCTTTTCATTCTGTATCCCTCTGTACTCTGCTAGTCCTAATCTTTTTTTATAAAGTGTTACTGTAATGCCAACCTCTATTTACTGCCGCAATGATTAGGGCCAAAAAGCTGGAGGAAACCATCACTCTGTGTAATGTGCATGGGAGACATGTAGCCACCTGCACCCTCTGACACAGTGGGGAGAGATTTAAAAAGGAAGCCTATGGGCCAGGTTTTTTACACACAGAGAGAGAGAGAGAGAGAGAGAGAGAGAGAGAGAGAGAGAGAGAGAGAGAGAGAGAGAGAGAGAGAGAGAGAGAGAGAGAGAGAGAGAGAGAGAGAGAGAGAGAGCAAGCAAGCAAGTGCAGTGAAGGAGAGCGGAGTGTTTGGCCGACGTCCCAGGCCTGTTTAAGCTGTTGATGAATAGGAAGTGATGTATAGAGGAAAAGATTCTGAACTGCCTTCTGGGACCTTGGGCCAAGTCACCTTCACCGTCATTTATTTTAATCAAAGACGGCTGTAGAGACTTGTCCGTGATAACTGATCTGAACCACTAAATAAACCTGTAGCCCCACGCAAATACCCCTGGGTGCATTCATAGTCGGGTCCTGTCTCTTCCAATTCAGCGTCAGCAGGAGCTGTACGTGCTGCATGTGCAACAGGTTGCAGTACAGTAGCCACATAAACTTTAATTTGACCAAGTTATAGAAGAACTTTGGTGAATCAGTAACATTTAGTGTCTTTTTGCTTTATAAAAAACTCTCAAGAACACTTTTTCACTTTCATTTTATATTTTTCCTCTTTATTGCACATTTTCAATCTATGTAGTTTTCTATACCGTTGGGTTTTGCCTTACTTTTGCACTATTTAGAATGTATTCATTGTATTGTGTATATATTACTTATCTTATATTTTTTTGTACTTATTGCACCATGGGTTGGAGAGAAACCTATTTTCCTTTCCTCTGTATGTTTGGCACATATTGCAGAATTGACAATAAAGTTGACTTGACTTGATGCTACCTTTTCTTTTGATGCCATTGTTACTGTATGTATTTGTATGTTCTGTGTGCAGATGAAGACATCTGTAAGCTGTACTGCATTGCAGAAGACTTTGACTTCTTCTTCGCCATGTCCAGCAAAGTCAAAGACGGCACTTCCTGCTCTGACCACAAAGGAGATGTCTGCATCGATGGAGTGTGTGAGGTACATTGTCTGGGACAGTCTAGTGGCACTGGTAGAAAAATGTTACATGAGGTTTTGGACATGACAGTACTTGGAAAAAGCTTTTTGTACTTGTTGTAGGAGTGGTGTCGGAATCATGTGGCACAGTTCAGTTTTGCGTGAAGGACAAGGATGTGCAGTTGCAACGCCTGCCTTGAAAAGAAGGCAAATATTGGAAAAACTTGAATCTCATGGAGCCAATTTCTACTGCAGTGCAAAATATGATTACAATGGACATTTTGGGTGTGTTCACTTTCAGTTTCACTTAAGAGATTTAGATAATTGTTCATTGTTTTTTTAGAACCTGTCTAGTTGTCGAAAGCAGTCATGTTGCTTGCAGAACTTTTAGGAGTAATTATTGCCAATACAGTATATCATCTAATTGCTTAAGCATGCACAGGGGCATTATAATGAAAAAAAAGTTACTTTTTCCTGTGTGTGCCAGAATTAATTAACCTAAACATGTTAAAAGCTGCATTGAAACTCGTGCGAGCAGGTGTTAAAAAGCTAGCTAATGAAGTGTAATTAGTATTCAACTTCTTTTGTTTTTATTTTTTATTTTTGGGCATTTCTGCCTTTATTAGAGAGGAAAGCGCAGAGAGAGGGGGGGAAGACATGCAGGAAAACCGTCACAGGTCGGACTCGAATCCTGGACCTTCTGTGTCAAGGAATAAACCTTTGCATATGTGCGCCCACTCTACCAACTGAGCTAACCGGCCAAACAACCAAACAACTTTGATGTCGTATATGTTCGTCTTTTCCCTACGCTTCATCTAATCTTAAGCGTAATGCTGCGTCACCCCACCATCTTTATATTGTCTTTATAATCCGGTGGTCAGGTGCAGTAGTCTGATGTCAGCACAGATGGAATAAAAGGCTACATCCACACTACCACGTTTCATTTTTAAATATTCATATTTTAGTTTTGAAAACAAAATTGATCTCCGTCCTTACAAGCGTTTAAGCTCTGAAGCAGCAACATGACTGTTCCCATACGCTGTACATGTACGTGCTGGTGGAAACAGGAAGCAGATTGTCCAACGTTACTCTGTGGTTGAAAACTGTGGATGTATAAATTGAAAATACAGAAATGATTTGCAAGTTACCCCTGGATTGTCAAAATAAAGGACTTCATTCATCCTAATTATAGTTCTGTCCACATTGATGGCATGTGTGTTTTTGTGTGTGTGTGCAGGCAGTAGGCTGTGACCAGATTCTGGGCTCCAAGGCCTCTCTGGACGCCTGCGGAGCCTGTAAGGGAGACAACTCCACTTGCAAGTTCTTTAAAGGCCATTACACCCTTCAACACAGAGCCAACGGTAAGCTTTTCTCTATCTTTGTTTGTAGTGTGTCTCTGCATTTTAGCGAACATAAACGTAGTCCTCGTGTGAGACAAAGGGAGACTTAAGCGGACAATCATAGCATTGAAAATCCACGCATAGACTCATCTAATCCCACTCCATAATAGACTGATTCACTTCATCCAGTTACACGCATAGACAAAGATAAAGTGGAGTGTGTGATGAGGTAAAGCAGGCATGACGGTGTATGTGTGTGCAGGATTGTATGATAAAGCATTAAAGCAAGAATTAGAGAAGTGATAAAAAATATCCAGGCAGGATTCACCCTTGACTTTCCTTCCTTCTCCTTTCCCCCCCCAAGAGTACTACTCCATAGTAACAGTCCCAGCTGGGGCACGAAGCATTCACATTCAAGAAATGGAGGTCTCCACTAGCTATTTGGCTGCCCGCTCCCTAAAGAGGAACTACTACCTGACCGGGGACTGGACTGTGGACTGGCCGGGGAAGTTCCATTTTGGTGGGACCGTGTTCGACTACCAGCGCTCTTTCAACAAGCCGGAGAGCCTTTATGCCGCTGGACCTACTAATGAGACGCTGGTGTTTGAAGTAAGCCGCTGCTGCCGGGTGATGTCCGTTTGTGGCAATTGACAGTGACAGGGTCCCTGGCAGAAGCTGCCTCTTTTTTTTTTTTAAAAAGAGGCGGATATGAATAGGCTTAGATGAAAAAATAAGTTTGGTAGGGAGAACAGGGCTGGATGTAGCTGTCTGCAATGCTTCTGTGGGGGATTAATTGTGTTTGGTGATTGGTTACGTCAGGGATGATCTGGGGATGTGTGGGTGGTGTGAAACGCTCTAATCTGAAAAATCTCGAGCTTTTGGAGGGTTCAAACAGCCTGTCCTGTGCCGAGCTGTCCTCTTCGTGAGCGAAAGAAAGAGAACACAAGGGTAAGAAGTAGAAAAGATAGGTAAATGATAAAGACAAAGAAAAGGTCACAACACACAAAATTCAAATCAAAGCCAACAGTTTAAATGGTTTACCCAGAACACACTGTCAAAGGGAATTTAAGACAGAAAGCTCAATCTGTGCCACTCTGGGGCAAACTCATGAATGTCCATTATATAATGCACTTTGCATTCTGTCTGAACACAGTTTAAATATGTCAGTGCTAGTCTCTGTATTATTGTGGTGGCAGCAGAAATCATTGAGGCAGATATCTCAAAACCTGGACAAATTACAAACACATTCTGTATGGCCAGATAAAAGTAAAAGCAGGTGAGAACATATGTTTTGTGTAGCAGGCAGGGAGAATAATGCAGACATTAGATAAATGGAGATGTGGCTCAATTAGTCTAAATCAGCCTTTGTGCCACTTTCACTATTCAGCTCAGTCTCACATGGCAGAAGCATGCCCCTTAATTATACTGTATGCAGTACAGTTTCTTGGTACTGCTGGCTCCAGTGTAACCCAGTCACGTGTTTGTCCATGTACACATACTCAAAGCCATGGATGTGGCCCCCATGGCCACTGATCTCAAAAGTGCTTTGTTGCAGCCATGTGATTCGTGGCTAATAGAGCGAGTAAAATCCCTAAGTCAACTGCCCGTTAGAGGGCAGGGATGAAAAGTATAAAATCAGATGGTTGCTTGGAGTGAGATGTTCTGCATAGTATAGGAAGTGATTTATGAGCTGATGATACTCTTTTTTTTTTTTTTTTTTTTTTTTTTTTTTTTTTTTTTAAATCGACGGCGTGTAGGAAACCAGAGCTTTGAGGGGAGGGCGAGTCTTTACCCGTCCTGAAGCAGCAGAATGTGATGCTGGACAGGCGTTTCCTCCTGAGAGAAAATGTATACTTGACAAGTGGCCGAGTCATTATCCTTATGACTCTGTAGGCTTAAGTGAATGGTGGTGGGATGTGTGGGATGTTCTTCTTCTCACATAACTTTGTCAGCGAAAGCATTTATTTTCTCATGAACTCTGAACCCTAGGCGTGGAAACAGAAGTGGAAACCAGGTGAAGAGTAGATGTATGTCGTGTCCCCCCCATGCCCCACCCCCTCCCGGTCCACCATGGGTGAGGTGGTAGTCATGTAAAATCTAGTCTCCCCTCAGTCCCTTGGGCTACTGAAATCCTGCGGTTAAAGCAGGAATGATTGGTCTGTAAGTCCAGGAGGAATACCAGTGTGAAATTACCAAAGTGCTCGGCTGGTCACTTGTTTGACCATCAGGAAATGTCTGAGTGTTTTTCTAGCTATTTTAGGAAAGAGCCTTGTGTTTGTGGGCAGTTTAGCGGAGTAGCTGCTGTAGTTGGCATTTGAGCAGCTCGTTGAGTGCTCACAGAGATGCATTCGAGTATCAACAATCTAATATTGTCATTCCCAGAAGAGGTTGCAATGATATGTTAGATAGATAGATTTGCTTCAGCAATTTCTGTATTCTGCAATGCCACAATCTTGCTTTCACTGAACGTGGTTATATTTCTGGATAATTCAGGTTTTTCAATAAACAGAAATCTTATTTTTTAGCATTCTGCTGGCTTTAGGGATGGCGATGTCAGTATGTGGGACGGTTGTTTGGTCCATAACTTTGGTCCTCCAGACTGAAATATCTCAGACATTCATGGTGGCCAGAAGATGAATCCTAATGACTTTGGAGGTCTACTGACTTTCCCTGTAGAGCCATCAGCAGCTTTCACTTATGCTGAGAAATATCTCAACATCTAAAAGATGTATTAGCACAAAATTCCATACAATAATCTACGGTTCCCAGAACTCTTTGGTTTATGATGAAATAACTGCCAAACCAATGACATTCCGATCAGCCTCAGTTGTGCTGATTAGCAAATATGAGCATGCTAATACACTAAACCTAGATGGTTAACATGGTAAAAAATATACCCGCTAAACATCCGCTTATTAGCATTGTCATTGTGATCTGATCGTCAGTTGTTTTTTCGCCCTACCATATTTTATGGGAGCAATTCCACCGCATTTCCACCGCGTTTGGTGAGTACAGTGTTAACTGTTATCCAAAACCCAAGAAGTTGTAATAACCTTAAATATTCTTTCAAGAAGAGACTTTGCTAAGTCTACCAGCACTCTTCCGGCTTGTCCATGTGTCCCAGCCATACATCTGCTGCGGATCTGCAGATGACACAAGCATAATCTCTATAAGTATGTCCTGTAATTACAAAAAGGAGAAAGAGGTTGATAGAGAGAGGACAGAGAGAAAGGGAGGGGTGGGGGGGGGGGGGGTGGAGTGGGATTAAAAGATTAAGAATTCTGCAATTGAACTCTTTGGATGTGAGAAGTTAAGGTCAGGGCACAGGGACTTAAACTACAAATGAAAAGAGCCAAATGAAGGAAAGCGAGTAGGTTTTTTTTTCCACCGCTGATCTTCATCTGTTTCACACATTCTACTTAACTGGCACTGTCACAGAAAAACTGAGAGAGTGCATGGGGAGGGTAAACGCACCAATCACTCGCAGACCCTTACTCAGCTTGAAACACTCAAAGAAAGAAAATATTGAGGAGTGTGAGTGCAAACTGTGACAAGGTGTTCACATCTGTACAGCTCAACTGGCAAGGGGGAGTAAGGAAAGGGGGAAAGAAGTAGCTAAAAGAGCAGGAGGAACATATGGCTCAGGTCTCAGTGGATACCAAGTAGGATTATTGCCCCTGAATTGACATTCTTGTGGTATGGCGAGGCGAGGTCATGCCAGTCCAGGGCAAAGCATTGTGGGTCCGCAAGTGTGATTGATATCTGTGTCACCGCCACATTCTAATTCATCATCATCTCATCTGACTTGATGAGTGGTTTGGTGGTTGGGTTGTGAAAACCAAGACACTCTGTGGTCTGATGTGGTACTGTATGAAGATAGATTCCTGTCATTCACCCAACAGTGGCAGGCACATTATCCTAAGTATTTATTTTGGACACTTGTTTCTTATTAAACATGTGATTTTTTTTTTAGACCAAAAGAACAGTAGCTAGATGCAGCCATATTAAAACATAAAAAGCCATTGAGAGGAGGCAAACATTCGCTATTAATAAACATTTATCTAATTTAGATGCAAAAAAAGAGGATAAGTCAAGTGAGCACAGTGTAGAACTATTTTTAATTTAATTAGAACTTATTTTAAGTTTGCTTAAATTCTTTTTTCCATGGCAAGTTTGATCATTCAAGAATCAAATGTGTATAATGTATTTTGGTCACTGTATGGCATATTTCTTAATGTATTTAAGCTTTGGCGAGACCGACAGCAGAACCTTTGTTGCCGCCAACTGCGCTTTTGAACGACCAATAACCGCTAACAGACAGCTAAACGATGGCAATGTGGCAATGTCTGGGGCCGTTCCATCTATAATCCTCGCCTTCGACTCTGGCTGCTTAAAGTAAAGATAGCGAGTTTATTGTGTTTGGGGAGATTTTGGAAGCTTCTTTAAAAAAACAAACAAAAAAAAACGTCATTCTACACAAGAAAGATGAGTTGAGGACTCCTATAACCTGAAAAAAAAAGCTGTTCTGTGATCTGGTGGTACGATAGTGGATACTTTTGTATTGCTGGCCAGACAGCAGCAGGGTGAACAGGCTGTTGTTGGGGTGGGTATTGTCTTTTGATTTCCTTTTAGGTTATGCGCAGGCACCTCACCTCACCGATATTACTGAAACTCGGTAGATGGGTGCCAATGCTGTTCTGATTATGTTAAATCAAATTATGAAATTGCATGCAAACTCAGTGACTGAGTGACATAGAATCCTGTTGCACTCTTTCTCCATGCGATTCCTATTGATGGTAGTTTGTACTGTCAGTCAAGGCAAGGGTCATGTATTTATTGGCTGCAGAGCTTTGGTAGATTTATATGTGACTAATATCAAGGCAGTATTTTGCTGCTGCTGTTAGTTTGCTTTGACTACCAAAGATTTCACAATGGCAGTGTGAGTTGTGTCCACAAAGAGGGAGCAAGCATGAAGTCATTGTTGCTCTTGAAACTGATTGAAGGAGATTGTGGGATTTTGGTTTGTAGTGTACAGTAGGTAGGATATGTTCCTTTGTTCCTATTGGTTTGGGTGTTTAGTTGTCAGTCAGGGGATGAGCTTTGGCTACAGTTGTCCCAGACCGAAGAAGGGGAGACAGGTTTGGATATGTCTGAAATGATTATATGAAAGTAAGCGTCTTTCCTCTTAGACAATGTTAGCGTTGTGGTTGGTTGGGTGTATTCAACAATTGTGGATGGCTTGAGGGATCGGTTATTTAGAAAGCTTCAATGCTTCAGTGATGTGTGGGTCCTCTATTATTATAAAAAAAAAATGATGTTTTCTTAGCTACTGGTTCACATCATTGGTGGTTGTTTGGCAAAGGAGCAGGAATGTTGGTAAGAGTTGGTTTGCTTGGATAAGCAAAATAGTCCTGGTGTGGTTAGCAGTGGTAGTTGTTTAATGGCAATGGGTTTGGGTGGGTAGCATCAGCAAAGGAAGTGTTGGTGTGAAAGTGTCGCTGGTTGTTATCCAGTTTAAAAAGGCCAGGGCCACAATTTCAACATTTTAGGCTAGATGTCCTCAAGCTTAGAGGGAGCACAGTCCAAGACAGGGAGTGTTCAAATGGTAAACTTTGGTTTGACTTGTGGCCAACGGCCAATAACATATTGATAATGTGGTTGAGAGTACAAGAGATTGCTTGGCAGAACTCTAATATTTTTGCATTTCATTATGTGACAAATTTGACAGAACCATGTGGTTTGAGCCTGGATTGCTAGAAAGTGGGTAAAAGCATTGGCTATGAAAAGATCAGACCTTAGGTGGCTAGTAGTAACTGATGGTGATGTATAATGGTTCTGTTTTGGAGAAGAATGATCTCTAGACTTTATGCGCCTGGTGTGAAATTAAGCTAAATTTTGGTTCCAGTGTTTATTATCATGACTAATATCAAAGCACTTGGATGCAGTTGGTTTCAGAGTTGCGTAAATTCTCTTAAGTTTTAGTAAGAAAGCCTAATTCAGCTCGATAAAACTAAAGATTTGGCTGAGTTTTGAATAAAAACAGATAACATACGCGAACAAGCTTGTTTTAGCGCTGGGTTTTTTAAAGTCTGACCCGTCAATGTGCCGACCTGCCAGCTGTTCACAAGTCTGTATACACTGTACCAACATATGTAGATGTGTTTATCGGCCATTAGACAGCTCCTTGCTCCTCTCCACATAAACGTCTCCTTTTGCCTCCTGTCTGGAGCTGGGCCAACCTTACACATGGAACAGTTAACATGCAGCAGAAGGTGATTGGTCCAGTCAGTGGATGCGCCCCAGGACTGTTGAATGTGGACCGAACCCAGGAGGCGCTTGGCTTTCTAAGTTGGATGGTTGATGGTAGATTCCTCGTTCTTTAGGATATACCCCAAAGAAAACACACTTGTCAAAGCTGATTGTTGCAGACAATGATAGACTTTATACGTTTTTCAGGCATTAGAATGGCTGTTGACAGTTGGACTTGATACAATTTGTAAAGATGAATACCCATCCAACCTGAACTAAACCAAGGTGGGTTATAGAAGAGACATAACTGTACTGAACCCAGTCCAGTGCAGCGTTTTGAAATGGTTTAAAATGACACACTATGAGCTGACCGTGTAAATGTTCCTCAAACTAAATTCTTCACCATGGCAGTGAATCCTCATTGGGTTGCTTTAATGATAGCCTGATGCTTCTTCTGTAATGGGTATGTCTGCTTTCATTCATCCGTTAGTCTCTGCTTGACTTGAATGTCCAAATAAATCTCCCTTACAGGAAAAGGTAACTCAGAATCACCAGCCAGTATAAAGGATGTGGTAAAAAAAAGAAAAAAGGAGCTAACTTTCTAAAGAAAATGGAAATTGTCCCTCATATGTGTACTGTACTGTCCAAATAAAATGACCTTATAATAGTGTGGTCAGCCAGTTTGGACTAGAGAGGGAACAAAGTGCTCCTTAATGTTTGTGGAGCCTTCTGGTTAGTGGGTAGTAGATCTAACAGCTCAGTGGGACCTAAATGGCGGAATTAGGCAGCCACGTTGTCAGTGGTCTTACCTTTAGTCTCTTGCAATGGAATCCAGAACCGATGGGCTATTTGTTTCTGCTCTCCTTTCACTGCACATGAACCTTTTTGTTTATACAGTGTAGGACATACACATAGATTCTTCAAGTTCTACCAATACAGAAGAAATAGTGTGTTTATTACAGATTGGCTTAGGACAAGGGTTATACATCATACTGCATGTAGGGGAAGAAATGTAATGGTTGTTTGCTGTGGACCTGTTTTTAAATGACAGTACACCAATCTGTTTCCAGCCTCTCAAATGTGAAGATTTTACATTTTAAATGACATATTAAATATGGACTGCCATTCAGGCAAAACAAGCAATTTGAAGATGTCAACTTGCGCTCTAAACAATTGTAAAGGGCAATTGTCATTATTTCATAACATTTCTATAAAACAACACATTTTAAAGAGCAAATGACGGATTTATCAATAATGCTTAGTTAATCATTATTAGTTGCAGCTGACTAAGCAGATAAGTGAATAAGAACACTGACAACCACCACTGAAGTGCTCTATAGCAATACCTATGTAGTTGTCAACCCTTGGTATGCTTTGGTAAGTGTGAACAGGATGCGATTCCCTATATACTGGGAGCCTGAGATTTGGGGGAGGAAAGTTGCTGGTTCGAACCCCTAGAGCAGCTGGGAAGCATGGGAAGATTTGAAAACTTGAAGTGGATGCTCAGTGTGCTTTCCACTGGATGAACCAAGGTTAAAAGTCTATATTCATTCTCTATTCTGACTTCCTGTGCTCTTGCCTGACAGATCCTTCTACAGGGAAAGAACCCGGGTGTGGTGTGGGAGTACACCCTGCCTCGCACTGAGAGGAAACCCGACTACAGCTGGGGTGTGGTGCGCTCTGACTGCTCTGCTCCCTGTGCTGGAGGTGTGTGTGTGTGTGTGTGTGTGTGTGTGTGTGTGTGTGTGTGTGTGTGTGTGTGTGTGTGTGTGTGTGTGTGAGAACATCAGTTTTCCCATAATTTCTTAGCAAGCGTAACTATCCACGGCAGCAGGCCTGTAAAGCTTTGGATTTCTCCACATGTTGAAGCCATGTGCATGAGGCTTGTATGGAGAGCAATACTTGGTATATAACGAGTTTGGGGTGTGCTTTTTCTAGCCGTTCCAAAACCAAAAACAGTGTTAGGAATGGATTAATCAGTTAAACAGTTTATCTGATCTAACGTAAGCCAGCGTTACTCGAGACAGAGTTACCTTTGGCAAACACCATTCCTTATCTTTAAAGCTTTTCCTCTTGTAGTATTAAAAGTGAAAACATACTGTTTGAAAATACAAAGTCTGTCAGTCTTTTAGCACAATATGTATGTGGCGATCAAGTACATATTTCAGACCGCTTTTACAAGATTCTTGTTTAAAAATGAGTCAGCTTGGAACAAAAGTTGGACAGAGACCGCATTTTCAAACAAACCATGGAGCATAGTATTATCTTAATTAGCTAGCTACAGTAGCTACAGCTGATCAAATCCGCGAGCAGAAGTTGATATTTCTGCCAATAAAGGTGACTGTTATCAGCTAGAAATGAGAAGCCTGCTTTTGTCTACCTTTGTCCAAAATCAAGTACTTATTGTTTCAGCAATTGTTTATTTATTTCTTATTTTTCACAGAATGTGGTTTATTACAGTTACTAATTACTTTAATAAATATCAGCCACAGGTGTCATTGTAAACTGCATGTATGCTGTGTGACAACGGAATGCTTGACAGGCGTTACAACAGTAACTAAGGGGGGCGGGGCTTAGCAAATGGTCAATTACCATAAGAAAGTGGAAGAAATACAGTATGTGCATATTAATGTACATACTCTAAGCACACATGGGTCAGATTGATCTGTATGTTAGTGTGTGTGTGTGTGTGTGTGTGTGTGTGTGTGTGTTTTTTCTATTGTGTACAATTCCTGTAGTAGGAAGTGTGTTAAGGCTATTGAAAAGCACCTTTGTCAACCGAGAAGTTTAGATTCTTTTGGTCCCAAAAGATTCACAGCAACCCCCGCTCACTTGTCAGTGGATGGTAATGTGTGTGTGTGTGTGTGTGTGTGTGTGTGTGTGAGAGAGACGCTGCAACAGCTCGCACACAGATATTCTGACTTAACAGAGATTGATTTTGATCAATCACAGTTACAAAATTGAACTTCTCAGATTTCCATATTGTTGGCATGAATGCTGAAGTTGTCATATTGTATGCAAGAACTTCATCAACTCTCCCTCTGTCTTTCCATCAGGTCGTATTTCAACCAAGGCTATCTGTCTGCAGGACCAGAAGGTTCAGGTCAACTCCACCATGTGCAATCCCCACACCAGACCGACACTGGGCTCCCATCTCTGCAACACACAGCCCTGCCCTGCATAGTAAGTGTGTGTGTGTGTGTGTGTGTGTGTGTGTGTGTGTGGGGGGGGGGTCAGGGCATTTCTTCGTGTACAGTTGGCTGTGGGATATGTGGCATGCATCTTTATGTTGCCAAATTTTCAGGAACCCTAGGCGCTGTTTTTATTACACACACACAGTGGTTAAGCAGTCTAGAGGTTGCCTGTGGTCCATTTGCTGTGGCAAGCAACTACTCTGTTCAGCCTGTGTTCTTCTCCTCTCTACGTCCTCCTCCCTTCACTGCCTGCTCTCTAATTTTCTGTTTTTTCCCATTTTCCAAACACACGAAAGCCCTTCCAATCTGCTGTCTTTTTGCATCACTCTTTATTTATTCCATTGCTGTGTGTTTTCCCCATCTGTATGTCCACTTGTGTGTCAAGGGTTTTTTCACTCTGACTTGACAAAATCATGATTTCTTTGTCTTCATGTCTGTTCTACCACTTGCTGAGAACAGGCTTCTGGTGGTTGACAAGCAGGCAATTTATTCTGTCTGTATTAAGTCTTAATTAGTAGAGGAGCCTAAACCTAAATACATATTTTAAACCTATTAGTTTAAAATATGCAAGACATATTACATTTTTTGTCATTACTGTCTACAACATTTGAAGCACACTTAATTTGTTCAAAGTAAATTGAACCCTGTGTTCCCAACTCTGGCTTCAGTTGAGGTCAGAAAACAGATCTGTAGCTACAGTTCCTCAGTAATATTTCTGGGAATCTAGCTAGTTAAGCGACATGAGGAGGAGTTCACATTCTGTGATTACACATAAACTCGATGTGATCACAGAATGTCGGATTTTTGCGGCTGATTCTTATATCATTTGGACTAAATATCTTATCCTAATATTTTACTATGATTAAGCAACAAAACATACCTAGCAGTGTAGAGAATGCTTTAAGTGTTTAGACAATGATGAAAATGAGGAAATTATCAGTTAAATGCAACAACTGCACTTTGTATTTAGTAATAATTAGCAAATGTTAGCATGCTAACACGTAAAAAACGTTCATGTGCTAAACATCACCTTGTTAGCATTGTCACTGGGAGCATGTTTGCCTGCTAACATTAGCATGTAGCTCAAAGCACTCCGGTGCCTAAATATAGCCTTGCAGAGCTGCTAGCATAGAGTCTTTTAAATACCTAGAACTTTTACACAGTTTGGTTGGTCGCTTATTAAACCTTTTCTTAGGTGGGTGCGGTTCTGGCTAGGAATTTGGTATTTCTAAAATCCTGGCTTCGGCCCTGTCAGAGACATTTTATTCCAGTCTTACCAAATGGTTGACTGTTTTTGTCATGAAGTAAATGCAGGATGATGTTTCCAAGTCTGGAATGGACCTTTTGCTTTAGCGAACACTTGAGAATAAGAAAGAAAGACAAGGCCAAAGAGAGGGAGGGAGACATCAAAGCCAACTCAGAGTGATTGTTCCTTTCAGTGCATATCATCCCTCTCAAAAATTCTCTGCCCAGAGCGTCTTGACTTTCTCAGTCGCAAAATCATCATGCCCATGCTTTATCTCCGTTGTCTAGACATTGTGTTTAATAGCATGCATTTTTAAAGACAACTGTGCATTCAGGGACCAGTGCAGCAAGCAAAGGAGGAAACCAGGCTAAAGTGCAGTGGAGTAACAAGTTGAAACAGCACTGAATAAATGGCCTCTCTCCTACAGTATGTGGGGTTGGCTGAGGGAACTGAAGCTAGCTTGATTTACAGCACTACTCCAAAGAACAGGCAGGGAACCGTGTCTTGGGTTCAGAGAGAGTACACACGCACGCACACACACGCACGCACGCACGCACGCACACACACACACACACACACACACACACACACACACACAGGGCGGCATGTACAATTACAGTACATATGCACACACATTTTCCGAATGTATGATGCTGAAATAATGTCTTTCGGATCCAAACCATGAGGTAAAAATAGAAATATATGCTGCTTCTGTCTGATGTTAACGATGCTGTCATTGTGTCCACCATTAGCCATGCCATAACAAGTCCAGACTGAACTTTCTCCCGTGTCAGGGGTTGAACAAGTCAGACAGCTATCGGTTACACCTCCAAGTTTCCCACCACCCGAGAGGGCATTTCCTGCCCCTAATCTCGGGCATACCATTTCTCTTATCTTGGCGAAAGGAATTAAACAGCCCTGGTGCGTGTCCCAACCTCCTCCCTTTGTTTGAGTACAGAAAATGGTATAGCCCAGATAAATAACATTAGTGCGGTTGTCCATCCAGGTAAATAAAGCAGTATTTGACACCCTTGGATCTTATTATACAGTAGCTGACACCATTTCTTAGCTAGTTGTGTGTATGGACCAATTTATGGGCGATGCACAGGAAGAGAGTTGAGTTGAGTGAGCAGCATGAAAGCTTTAATGACTGCATTAAGACCTCCATGATGTATGGGCGTGCATTCAAGAGCCCAGGAGAGAAAAGAAAAATTGACAATGAGGTGGGATGCATGTGTACGCTCTGTGTGTCTGACAGGAGGGGGAATGTAAAAATGCCTGCTTATCTCTGCAGCGTTTATCTCGGGTGCTGACAGGCCTATCCATGTTTTATTGTGCAGAGACGGCAAGATTCCCACGGGGCCCGGCCAGTCTAGCCATGCAGAGCCAGTCAAACTCCCCCCACACCCGCACCTCTTCGCTCCCATCTACCCCCTTTTGCTTAAGACCGGCTTTAAACCTTCACTCCCCATATTGCTGTTAGCCTGTCAGGGATTCTTGGCTGTGGTGTAGCAGCAGTTTCTGAACATAAAAGAGGGATGCAAGGAGAATTTTAAGAAGTCAGTTCAATCTTCCAGCCCAGCGTGCAGTTAGGAAGATATATGCACATATTTCATGGATTTTCTTTAAAGTCAATTGCTTTTTTTCCCTCTTTCTCCACAGCAGAGCACAGCCCCAACCCCTTCTACCTTGCCTTCCTCTGTAGTTTCACCTCTGCTGTTAAAAGTTATTTTGCTCTTTCTCTTGGCAGAGGCCATCTGTCGAGTCACTTACCACAGGTCAGAGATTTCTTTGTGCATCACACAGCGGCATATGTAGACAGATCAAAGTGAGATATGTTGTACCTGTCCCAGAGACGATGTGCAGAAAAAATATGCATGTTTGTTCTCAAGGAGGAAATTTGTTTTGAACGGTACCCAGCCCTAGTCCCAGTAAGCCATGGCAGGGTGACAGAGTGTCAGTCATACACAATACTTGGACTCTGAAACCTAAGCAGCTAAAAGGAATTCAGCCATCAATTATAATATTTACAGATGTGCTTTTGCCACTGTGACATGTGGAAATGTCCTCTGTAAAAAAGGGCCTATTGGAGTACGCTTGTATCCAGAGAAGCTTTCAATGGGTGCTACAGCAACATTATCTAGTACCAAATTTGTAAGGTCTAAAAGAAAGGAATGCAAATGTCAGATCCTGTTGGAATCATTGGATGACCATATTGGTGTAAAATGCTGAGAAAAGAAAAAATGTGTTGTTTATCCAAGCCAAATGTGTCCAAAGCTACACCAAACCACATAAATGTATAAACCTGGGTTTAAAACCGAAAGAAATCTTGTTAATATGAGTACAGCAACCTGTTTGGCAGAGATGGTCATTTTGTTTATCATTAAGCAGAAACATGTTCATTCATTGGTGATAACTGTTGTGTTGTGCAGCTGTACAAGTGCTAAAAATACATGGTTGAGTGCCTCAGAACCTCCCCTGCAGTATTGCACTCTTTTACCTCAAACTATGTCAGTTATTGAAATATTTCAGAGATACAAATTAAAGCTAGGCCAGTGGTGGTTTGCAGCAAAGTGGAGTGGCACTTAAGCCACTTTTACCAAATGATATATTGTTATTTATAAGCCAGGCAAAACATAGGATGAAAAAAAAAGCAAACGGTCCCCAAAAAATTCAAACCGAAGCTTTCGGGTCCCAATGGTCCACATCTCCAGTTTCCAAATTGCAGATTAGTCCTGCTGCTTCATTTGTCTGTGGCGTTTGAATGAGAATGAAAGCATTTTTCTTGGCGGCACGGAGGAATGGTCTTTGCGGTAGCATGTCGTCTCAGAACTGGACTGAGCCATATGCCCATCTCTCCATCTCCCACTTCTAAGCCTGTGGTTGTCAGACCACTCATTTGCTGTAATCTCCCCCTTCACTCCCAATGCCAAGACAGAAGCTATTTTAGAAGCAGCAGTAGGCTTTCATCAGTGGCAAAGTAGGTTTTCAGAGACACTAAAGGAGAGACGGGACAGGAGAGGACAGAAAGACAGGAGATTGTAAATAAAATGATGGGAGGAGAGAGGACAGGTGAATCAGAGAAGTGCAAAATGTAGAAAGACGAAATGAAAAAACAGGCGAGGACAAAAGAAAAGAGGGAGGGATTGTAGTCCGCGTCTGTCCATAGCCTTATTATATGTTCTATATTGCAGTTGGCCTTGAAAACCTGGGAATGTTACTATGGAGAGTTGTATATACAATATGGTTGTCATGTTTAGTTTCAGATGAGATGGATGGATATGGATATATATTTATATTTCGGACTGTGTATTTTCTTTGTCCTTAACTACCAGTCTGTGCAATGACAAAGATCAATGTGTGAAATGATTGTGAGTTTTTCAAAACCAACAGGTTTAGGTTTTCATGAATCATAACTTTTAAGAAAAGCAAGAAAAACAAAGTTCACCGGTTGGATTTTGTAACCGCCTTATAATAAGTGGTTTTCTGAAGTCTTTGGTGTGATACAACTTACTGGTAATTTAGGGAGAAATTGTGTTTTTCTGTGTGTGTGTGTGTGTGTGTGTGTGTGTGTGTGTGTGTGTGTGTGTGTGTGTGTGTGTGTGTGTGTGTGTGTGTGTGTGTGTGTGTGTGTGTGTGTGTGTGTGTGTGTGTGTGTGTGTGTGTATGTGTGGGCCCAAAATAAGTGCAGCAGATTAGAGTTTGAACCTGTGGTTGGCTGTCCTGATTAGGAACTCAGTAATGTGGTTGGTATCTTAATGACAGAGGCTGAGTTTACTCTATAGCAGCTACTTATAATGTGTGTGTGTGTGTGTGTGTGTATATGAGCAAATGTATGCATGTACCAAACCACCACTGACACACACTCCTCAATACTGTTGGTGTCCCACCACAGCTGGGCGACCGGAGACTGGGGTCACTGCAGTCGCTCCTGTGGAGGAGGTCAGCAGACCAGGACCCTGCGCTGCCTGAGGAAGGTGACCTATCAGAGGGAAGAGACGGTGGTGCACTCCCTCTGCCCCGTCATCTCTCCGGCCCAGGTCCAGCCCTGCCACACCCAGGTCTGCCCGCCCGAGTGGAGCACCGGATCCTGGTCACAGGTGGGTTTTGTGGCAGCATTTAAAACAACTATTTTAGCTACGGTAGCGACCTGCCTAAAACTTATCATGTGAAATACAGTACAGACCTTCATGCTACGTTTACACGTGGCCGGCTATTTTCATAAACGGACATTTCAACCTCTCCGTTTTCAGAAAAGTGTTCAAAGAAGCTCAAGCCCACGTTAGCCAATCAGAATCCCGACAATAGCAACAACAGCAACCAATCACGTCCTCTTTCTCTCTCTCGGCTGCCTAAACCTCCGTTTGTCTCAGTTGACACGGCAACACATAACCGGCGTTATCAGAAATCTCCACTTTGGCCGGAATTTTTAGAAATAATCGTTTTCTGTGATAAAAACAGGGTTTTCGTGTAAATGAAAGGCCAAACTGCAGGAAAATATCTGCGTCTTCCCTTCGTGTAAACAGGGCCTCATTCTCCTCAGACGATTAATACTTTGACTCTAGTTATCCTCTGACTTCTCCTTTGTGCCATCAAGAGGTTGACATTTGTGGTAATTAGTGAAATGTCATGACAGTTGTTGGAGGAATGTTGTTGACATTTGGTACAGTCGTTCTTGTTCCCCAGGGGATGAATTGCAAAGCTATTCAACAAATAAAAGCAAAACTAATGACAATCTGCCTGAGCTGTACTTTGTCTTATTTGCCAATTAACAAATGTTAGCATGCTAACATGCTAAATAAGGAAGTTAAACATGGAAAACATTACCTGCAGACCACTCGCAATAAGTTCACTGTACCTCTGTTTCTGATTACAGTCTTAGTCACAGCTTTTTGGAGAGTTTGTAGATACACAATGAATACAATTATCATTATGTTTGGTCTGTGAAGCTACAGTAAATCACGGCTTGCTGGTCCGTGTACGTTTTGATAGTTTGTTTTTTCGTTTGAACCACAAAACAAAATAAGGAGAAACCAGCTGTTTTTCGTTTGTCATTTCAAACCAAAAACAAAGAAACGGTAAAAAAAGAGCCGTTTTTGGTTTCTGAATCCAACAACAAAAAACGAAAAACGAAATTCAAATAACGGTCCGATTTTGTTTTTTTGAAATTCCTTTTTTTTATTTCTCCATTTGAATATCTACATTAAAAGAAAGACAGGCTGGCCACGTGACCCGGAAGTAATAGTAAATAAAGCCTATAAAAATAAAATCCAAGCTTTTAGAACGGTCATAATATGCAGCACTAACGTTATACCAGAGTAACGTTAGAAGAAAAAAAATGAATCAATAAATAGGCTTATATAACCTGGACTGAAAGAAATATGTTAGCAACAGTAGTTTATTACAGTGATTTAATATCGTGCCTATCCACGTACACATCACCAGTCACGTTTAATGAGCGCATGCAGTAATAGTTAACCTAGAACGTATTGTGTGTGCAGAGTTGTTACTGTTAGCACTATATTATATAGGGGAGAGCCGGGACAGTTTAAATACTTTTTAATTAAACGTAATTTACAAAGCGATCATATCGCACTGAAAGGTAATATTTTGTCACTAGCAACCTACACCTGTCCTCTGTCAAATACAGTTACAGATTTTCAGCTTTGAACAAAACCATTCAGGAATTATTACAGCAGAAGTGGGGCGTGCGTAATGTTTCATTCGTCCCTCCCAGAGCCATAGAGATGTCTTTCTCTATCACTCTGGTCCCTCCTAGTTGGGACCAGAGCCATATATGTGTATATGAAACATACAATTTAAGGCATATAAACTTCCCACAACTTCAATATTTTACTACATATCATGCTCCCAAAAGGTGTTATTTTAGAAAGATTGTTGCTGGGCTATACATCGGTGAGTTTTCCCGTTATCCTAGTACCGTTATCCTGGACTGATGGGCTGTTAAGGGCACTTATGTCGGTGTGCAGTGACCTAACCTACGTAAAAACCTAGTGAAACGACATTTTCCTCAATAGAAACATGATATAAATGGGACAACGTACTGTTCTAGCTATAAAAATGGCAGAATCATCCACAGTGCATGATATTTCAAAAAGCGCTTCATACACGCTTCAAGGTGACGGCAATGAGTTGTTAACAGATATTCACCAAGACAAAGATTCACCAGCAACAATCTATCTAAAATAACACCTTTTGGGAGTACCATTCATGCTGTTTCAATCGTCCCGACTAGGAGGGACGAATGAAACATTACGCACGCCCCACTTCTGCTGTAATAATTCCTGAACGGTATTTGACAGAGGACAGGTGTAGGTTGCTAGTGACAAAATATTCAGCTTTCAGTGCGATATGATCGCTTTGTAAATTACATTTAAATAAAAGCTACCGGGTGCGGGGCTCTCCGTGTCCCGCTGGAGCTCCGACTGCAGGTCGAGGTTGGCAGCGGAGCTTTCTGGTGATAATAGTAACGTTGCTCCGCTGGCCGATCCCCACTGGTGAGGGTCCGTCTGCGGCTGCAGGACCTGGCGCTCACCGCCAGTGTTTCAGTTTGATTGTTAAAAAGTGTTCAGATAATAAAAAGGTATTTATTTAGAAGCAGGCTGGTTGGTTAGTTGGCTAACGCTAGCTTGCTATTGCACTAAGCTTCCATGCTAGCTCTTAAGCCGGACAGAGTCGTCCCTCATCTGGCGATAGAAACCTGCTTTCATCGTTCCGTTGGCTCAGAGCTCCACAGCCTAAGTCCAGTTACAAAGGAGTTTTGCACCAAATGTATCGCGAGAAGTGTTGCAAAAGTCGAGGCGCAGACATATGTGAAGTTGCAGTGACAGATTCGAGAGGTTGTAATCACTGAGTTGTGGTTGTGATGGAAAATGAATCTGAGTAAAAAGAAATAAAGTACACAAGTAAATGTTGCATTACAAGTTTGCAGCTGTCATTGTGTTCATGCAAATATCAATCTACACACTTGTGAATATTTTTTCTGCGACTTCAAATTCAGATCACGTGTGTGAATATTTTTTCTCACATTGTATTCTACAAGCTCTCACCTTTTGCACCATATTTACCTTCATACACTGCTGGTAGAAAGGGGGAAAAGTTTGGTCCATTACGGTGGAAACCACATTAAATATTAATTTAATTATATTATATAATATAGTGCTTACAGTAACAACTCTGCACACACATTAAGTTCTTAGGTTAACACCAACTGTATTGAACCAATGCATGCGCTCATTAAACGTGACTGGTGATGTGTACGTGGATAGGCACAATATTAAATCACTGTAATAAACTACTGTTGCTAACATATTTCTTTCAGTCCAGGTTATATAAGCCTATTTATTGATTGATTTTTTTTCTTCTAACGTTACTCTGGTATAACGTTAGTGCTGCATATTATGACCGTTCTAAAAGCTTGGATTTTATTTTTATAGGCTTTATTTACTATTACTTCCGGGTCACGTGGCCAGCCTGTCTTTCTTTTAATGTAGATATTCAAACGGAGAAATAAAAAAAAGGAATTTCAAAAAACCAAAATCGGACCGTTATTTGAATTTGGTTTAGTCGTTTTTCTTTTTTGGATTCAGAAACCAAAAACGGAGAACGGCTCTTTTTTTACCATTTCTTTGTTTTTGGTTTGAAACGAGAAACGAAAAACAGCTGGTTTCTCCTTATTTTGTTTTGTGGTTCAAACGAAAAAACTAACTATCAAAACGTACACGGACCCTTGCTCCTATTATGCTATAAGAACACTTTCGGAGTTTGAGTCTAACTTGACGCGGTGTAGCTGACCTTGTGTATATCGAGTACAAATCAACTTTGATCCTAAAAAAAAAATTATTTTTGTACAAACGTACACACATACAATATATGTGATTTATTTAGTTGTTACAGACCTTTTTCAAAGCGGACATTTTGTCTTGTCATACAAGCAAAAGCACAGGTCTAACTAATAACATTAACGAGGCTTTGTTCCATTCAAGTGCCACACGTCCATGGACCAGGACCCTGAAACAGAAGCAGCTAGTGGAATTCAGCCATCATTTGTTTTATTATTTACACCTGTGTTTTACCTCCTGTGACATGTGGAGAAAAAAAAAGGCCATTATTTATTTTTCCACTCACTGTTCAAGCGTAGGAAAGAAGAGAAGTGCTGACGGTAAGTTTAAAAGAAAGAAAACATGTTTCAATCCTGATGATGATACTCTACCTTTGTCTCTTCTTTGTTTGCTGTAAAGTTGTTGTTTTTGCTGTCCGGGTTTACAGGTCCTATGTTCTCATTGTCACAATACATTTTTGGGTTGAAAGTCATGTAGAGAATCCCCAATTTCAGGTTAAAACACACTTACGTTTTTAGATAGATATCTGCATGACAGAAACACGTCTATGCCTGAGGACACACACATACACACAAACACACACAGATACACACACACACACACACACACACACACACACACATACAGACACACAGACACACACACACACACACACACATACACACACACACACACTGAGTTTAGTCAACACTCTACTGCCCTCTGTTGGACATGTGAAGAACATTAAAAAACAAACGACTTGTCAGGACTATACAAGTTTTATTTTAAGCTGCTGCTTGTTTAAACACCTTCTTTGCATTCTATTTGAATTGCAATCTCAATAACATGTTTTCTCTTCTACCATTTTCCTTCTTTGGAATATTGGACATTTAATTTCAACAGTTGAATCAGAATGAACTCTACCTGTGTGTAGTAACCAAATACATCCATGAATCACAAAACAGACACACAAGAGTGATCATAAGTGATCGTCTGGTTTGCAATTGACCCCTCTTTTTTAAGATGTTAACTTACAGGATAGTATTCATTTGTTTTTTGCAAAGCCAACATTTGTTTAGGCCATTTAATTCTATGGCTATTAACCAAGTATGACTTAACGTTGTTGGCCGGTTCCTCTGTAACCAGAGTCGACGGGGCTTGTATTTGCTCATTTTCCTGTATACAGTGCCTGGCAGCAGATCTGATGATTAGCTGGTGTGACCTGCACAGTCCGGACACTCAGCTGTCATCCAGTCATCATTCTTTGGGACATTAATGTTGTGTGCTTGGACTATTTTGTGACACCAGTCGGAGTTCAGTTGGCGGTCAGGCAGAGGCGAGGCCATTCTCCCTGAAACGATCAATCGGGCCTTTCAGTGACAAAAGGACAACTGGGATGTGTAGTTGTGCGTGGTTGTGTATGTAAATGGCTGCACACAGATGTGTACGTGTCTTTTGTCTAATAGATGAATGCGATGTTGTCACATAAAGTGCCCTGACGGCTGTGCTGGTCAGTCCCAGCGGAGCAGTTTGACTCCACCTCTGCATTTCAGCTGGAGGTTACAGCAGCACTGTCTGCTGTTGGTGGATACTTTGATGGGATGGGGGTCACATTCATCTGCCAGTTATTGGTTTATTGTATTTAATGTTAGGCCATAATGGGCTGTCATCAAACCGGTGACCTTCTGTTTGCTTGTACTCCATGCGGTGAATTACAAATGCATTCACGGTGTCCGTGCCAAGGATTTAACCTCTGTTAAACGTGATGAAAGCTGTAGGTTTAAGAGATCATAAGAAAGTACAAAGCTAAGTTATAGAATATGAGCATGTATGTATGCTTTAATGTGTGTATGGTTATTGGGCGCCGTGGGTAGCTCACCTGGCTGAGCGTGTGCCTCATGTATTAAGGCTCAGTCCTTACCGCAGTGGCCTGGGTTCGAGTCCCACCCGCATGCCGTCCCCCCCTCTCTCTACCCCCTTTCTTGTTTACATCTGTCCTAAAATCAAATCAAATAAAGGCCAAAAATGCCCAATTTCTTTCTGAAACTGCCTAATAATAAGTAGGGCTGGGTACTGAATTTTATACTTTTCAGGCACTCACCGCATTGCCTCCAAAGTATCTAGTATTGAAAAATTCCTCATTATTCAATACCCAATTTCAATACCTAAGGAAAAACACATCAGAGTCAGTGAGCCAATAAGCACGCAGCATGTTTCTACCAAGATCTAACAATGTTACACGTCGTAGAGGCATGCAGGAAAAACTCGCACAGAGACGCCTGTGGTAGTAGCTGAAAAATAAATAAAAAGATCTGTGCCGTAATATTGTAATTTCTTTTTATTTTATAAAATTGGTATCGGAAAAAGTATCGTTCAGGAATCGGTGTCAAAGTCATGGTATTGGTATTGGTATCAGTACCTGAACCGAACATTTTTTGAACGATACCCAGCCCTAGTAATAAGTGCTTTTCTAAAATCATTGGTGTGATTAGTACTCACTGGTAATATACTGTAGAGCGAAATTGAATCTTAAGAAAATAATAATATGTGTATGGTCATTAAACATTTGCCGATTGAATCAATAATTGCCTCAAGATGCACTCATCTGTGTTTCGGACTGTGACTTCTTTGACTTCCTTCTTGTCCACTCGCAGTGCTCCAAGACCTGTGGCCGTGGCCTGAGGAAGCGGAGTGTGTTTTGCCGCAGCACTGATCCTGGGGCCAAAGCGGTGGTGGTGCCCGACAGCATGTGCAGACAGCACCACAAACCCAAAGCCCAGGAGACCTGCGTCCTGCGGCGCTGCCCCAAGAACGAAAGGCTGCAGTGGATCCCTACTCCCTGGGGAGAGGTAGGGAAAAAAAGAGCCACGAAGCTCAAGGAGCAGAAGCGCTAGAAGTGAAATGTGTTGAGATATTTCTGGTTAATAGTTTTGAGGAAAACTCCACCCTAAAGCACTTGAAAATCTGTTGCTTTGTAGGTCCATCTTGTTGCTTGGTGCTGTGTTTGTTTCACTCACTTCCAGCACAGCAGCTATGATTTGCAAGCTTTTTCAGAATTAAGAAAACAAAGGCTTCTTACTAGGGCTCTCATTCTTCACACCGATTTAACAATCATACAGGGAGAAATCCATCATAGAACAGAGAAAACAGTTTCACAGCCAGCAACCTCAATAGACCAAAATGCTGTGCAACATCAAATTTTTTATAATAATTTATCAAGCAAACATTTTCAAATGTGAATAATACGCAGCTTATTTTTTTTGTCATTATTGGTTGATTGATTAAATATGAGGTTCTGAACTGTTGGTTGGACAAAACAAACAATTTTAAGACGTCATCTTGAGTTCTGAGAAATCACGATTGGTATTTTTTTTCACTTTTATGTACAGTGGCATATCACTGCCAACAAGAAGAAAAAAAATGTTGTCTAACATTGTTAACGTGAAACGTTTCTTGTCCGCACCGGATTCTTTTCAACAAGATATTTGTCATGTTATCATGACATGACGAGAAGTAATAACAAGGACATTTGTACATCGACCACCACTTATCTTTAATCCTCATAGAGAGGGTACAGTTCAACATGCTGAAATGTCCACATTATATTACCAGCTTTGCTCAGCAGTTTTGACAGTTTCATCCTGGGATTATGAAGTGTTCCAAGCCAACAAATGATGTTGTCAGATAATAAACTCCATCAAGGATTCGCCAAGATAGGCTGGCTCCCTCCAAAGCTAATCCAAGTCCTCAAAACAATTGGGAGGCATTGCATACATCTTTTGAAGAATTACCTTAGAAGAAGTTTCATCTAGAAATCTGTACATGTATTTGACAGCCGCATCATGTTGGCCATTAATCATAATTTCAGATAGCATATTCTTTTAGAGTTTGTGCCAAAGATTGGTGAACTCTTACCTGCCTTGGTGCTGTGAAGTGGAGTGATTAAAGTGAGAGAGGGCACTGAGTTACACGCTGAATAGTTCATGTTGCTGAATATAGAATGAAAAAGGTCAGTGTAAGGATATCGTCTGCTGCACAGGACTAGGAAGATAAAACGCAGTGAAGGTAGCTCTCAGAATGGTGGCTTGGATTTTGAAAAAGAGCCGGACACTTACTGACACTCTCACACGTACAACACTGTCTGTTCATCAAATATAATGACTGAAAAATACTTTTGGCTCTATTACTACAACCATAGGTGACCTTGTGGTGTCTGCTGCCATGGAAACCCGCCGCATTACAAACACACACACACTCACACAGTTCATTTTTTAAAACGGTCCCTCCTGCCTGCTCTCTGTTCCAGTGCTCCAGTTCTTGTGGCTCAGGCATCCAGAAAAGAGAGCTTCGCTGCGGAGAGAGAGACTCACAGGGAGGGTATGTGCCATCAGCTTCACACCAAGACACCTCAACAGATCTGCACAGACACTTAAGACCCCACTGTGTCATCTGTGTACTGTCCTCAGAGTCAGAATGTTTTCAGGACTTGGAAGCTGTGTAGGAATAGTCATTTTTAAGCTGACAACCTGTCCTCTCCCCACACAGGTATGTGGATTTCCCCATACGTAGGTGCAGGAACGTGGCTAAACCTCTGGTGGATCTCCAGCAGGGCTGCAACCGAGGTCCGTGCCCAGAGCTCCCTCGGGTTGTCCCTGGCAGAACCAGCTCCAGTGCTGTGGTCTTAGGCTGGTACTCATCTCCCTGGCAGCAGGTACATTTGATCAGGCTTTGATCCTAATCTGTCGACACGAGAGACTTTTAGTGCTACATGTGCATTCCAGCTGACGGTCTTCCAATTTGGAGCTTTTCTCCCACAAGCGGCACAATTGTGAAATACACTAGACAGATACAAATTGAATCCCGGAACATGTAACACATGACTGGATGCTCAAACTAGAATTTGACATCATAGCCATGACAAGATATTACATCTCACATCAGTTACCTGAACATGTATCTGTATTTGTGTTTGAGGGCTGGAGTCAGTCAACACTTAGGAGCATTTGTATTTCTCCACAAGTGGTGTCCATGGGGCTCTTACTGTGGAGGGTCTTTCTTTTCATTCTTTCCATAACCAAAAAAACAAGAGAAAAAGTTGAAGAAATGGATTAAACTCTGAGTTTATCTCCTCTGAATTAAGCTGTGACTGTTTAGCCTATCCAGCTAACCAGCTTACATAAGCAACTGAGCGTTACTTCCAAAGTCAAGCAGCATATCATCAGCTAACGACGTTCAATTGTGGGGTTACAGGTTGGTTATGTTAAATAAAAAAAGCTCAGATCACGACTAGCACATCCACTGTGTGGGAGCCGGTCCTGGATGTAGCACAGTAATGTAGCTTTAGCCCCTTTTATTCTTTTAGCATTACATCATGTAAGAACATATTTGGGATCTCATTTGACAACATTCTTGTTTTAAACCGAGTGAGCTGGAAAGTCAGCCAGGCCCGGCATTTTCAACTAAAGAATTATGCTAATAATTAACAAGCGAGGTACAGCTGATAAAATCTGCCGGCGCCAGTAGCCGTTCCAGGTGGCAATATCGACGGTCACTGGCTCGAAATGAGTCTACCGTCTATCTCTGACATCAAACATGACCACACATGTCATGTGGTTAAGTGATTAGGTGCAATAACAAAAAGCTTTGCAGGCGTAGCAGCAGTAACTGAGGGGGGCGGGGTTTAGAGAATGGTCAATTGAAAACCAAATCGAAGAAAAAGCATGATTGCAATGTGACTGTAGAAGTCAAAATGTTCAAAATGAGGTCAGAAAGTGCAAAGTGTGCATTATGCTCTGCTGTCAATAGCATCAGTGTTCTTCAAAAGTAGCTACGAGCCAAAAACCTCCCGTTGTGTAATCTGTTGCTTCGAAACAAACAAATCTACTGTCAGTTTAAGATTTCTTTTCCACCTCACCGTCTCTCCCTACATTGATTTTTGTTCACCAGGCCTCTTTCTCTGGGAGGCCAAGGCATGATGATGAAGGCAACACAACGCATGAGCCAAAACAATCAATCAATCAATACAAGATGTATGGCCATGAGTGGCTCTTGTGTTTCCCCAAAAAAAGACCTCCGAGGCAGACTGTACAGTGTAGGTGGTGGTAGTTCACAGACATAGCATAGTTCTCGTGTGCGGAATGGGCCTCAGATTCAATCCAAAAGCTCCACTCTGATACAGAGTCTATCGGGGCGGGTTGTGTAGGCTATGTGTTATAGTTATATAATTTATTATGCAAAAAGTCTTTAGGGCAACATCATATAGCACAGTGTCTTATTCTGCTCATCTCAAGCTTGTGATCCTTGTACTGTATGTTTCCACCAGAGGAGATATCTCCTGACAGCTCGCTGGAGGGCAAGTACATGCTGGATGGGATGTTTGTTTTCTTCATCTGTTCTTTATCTCTGCATAGACTTTTCCTCCATCCCTCTTCTGCTGCCTTTCATGGCGATATTTTCTTCTCCGTGCGCTTCAGCATTTGATCTCCTTCTCCTATTAATATCCCTGTGCCTTTCTCCTCACATCCCTCCTTCTCATTTTGCACTATTTGTTTCTGTCCCCCCCTCTCTCTCAGTGCTCTGTGTCCTGTGGGGGAGGAGTCCAGACTCGGTCCATCCAGTGTCTCCGGCAGGGTCGCCCCGCAGCTGGCTGCCTGCCCCACCAGAGGCCTGTCACTTCTAGGGCGTGCAACACACACTTCTGCTCCGCTGCTCCCCCGGCTCCGGCACAACGCCCCAGCCGGGTCGCAGCTGCTGGACCAACACTGAAAGGTACATTTCTCTCTGAGGGAAGAAGACAAATATTGTATATCCAGTTTTATTTCCTTATAACCATGAAATAACAGTACCGCGTGGAGTTTGCATTACCATTTTTTGAGCTGGGTATTTCTGTTCTTCTTGATGAATTCTTACCATAGTTCAATGACAAGTAGCTCAAGTGAATTGAACAGTAAAATGTCCATTTGTACAGCATGGGTTTGAGCTGCTAGCATTGCTGTAGGCTCTAGTCTTGTTTATATTTGATTTGATTGAACTAGTTTTGAAAAGATATGATGATTCATTGAATTTTAAAATGTTTTTCTTTGATTAATCACCAGATCATAATCTTCCAGGTCATTAATCAAGTAAAAATGAGAACACTAAAATCAGATGCCAGCTCATTTCATGTGCTGCTTTTTTTCTATATCACTGTAAATTGAATATCTTTGGACAATTTAAATATGTAATTTTTGAAAATTTGGCTATTTTTCCAGATTTTCTGACCATTTCTTGGCAGACCAATTATTTAATACATCGAAAACTATCATCTGAATAAACAACAGTAAATATATAAATAAAAAATATAATCTTATCATGAGTTGCAGCCTGAGTTTGAACTGCCTTCTTTTTTTGCTTTCTCTGCAGATGAACAATGCATGGACCATTTCAGCTGGTGTCACTTGGTTCCCCAGCACGGCGTTTGTAACCACAAGTTCTATGGACAGCAGTGCTGCAAGTCCTGCTCCAGCAAGAGGCAATAGAGCACTGATACCTCTGAGTCTGTGGCTCCGGGGCCTCTGAGGGACACAACACCACAAAGGCAGTTTGGGGACCATTACTCACAACACACAGAACTGCGCTCGACACTTGTGTGTTTTCTTCCTGGAGTACTTGACTAAAGAGTTTTGAAAAGAAGTATAAAAAAAGAGAGAGAGAAACAATGGACTCTTTTTCATTAAAGAAGGCAGTGTGGTCAAGCGGTCAAGTCATCACGTCATGGATCACATTGGAACTGGAAAGACAAATCACAGAGCATCTGAAGACTATATATATGTGTGTGTGTTGTTGTTTTGTCGAGTGTTTTCCTTCTGAAACCTCTAAAGCTACAAGCCATCACGAGAACAGGAAAGATCAGTAGCGTTTTAGCTTGCTTATATGTTGTATTTTTAAAGGCGTAGTTTGCATACGCCTTTATTTAAGTTATTATGGTTGGTAATATATGATTTTACATTTTGTCAGGTGTACAGTGGATCTGTGAGATGTTATTTCTATGTTTTTTGGGTATACCATAGGATTGTGCCAGTTACCCTTGGATCCACGTTATGAGATTTTATATGAGGCATTAGTAATCAATAGTCAGATGCCTTCTGCACTTCCTCCTTCACACACACTCTCTCCGCTTGTTATGTTTACTGCTGCTGAATCATTTGGAATGAGTCACGTTAACGCTATGAAAACATGCCTATCTGTGTACATAAAACATTTTATCTAGTCACGTTGTAAGTGGTCGCTCTCCTGTACGGTTATGGTTAATACAACTTGATCATCTTATCCATCTGGCTTTTTTTCTTTCTTTCCTGCATTCTCTCTATCAATCACAGCCACACTGAGGGGAACAGTGGCCTGTGTTGTCTGCGGGCCTGGAGGGAAGGAGAGTAGGGCGAAGAGGGAGAGAAGAAGATGATTGCAGGGTGAGCGTGGGTGCAGTCTAAAAGCATGAAGAGAACAGTGTAGGTGTGTTCTCCACAGAAGTCCGGTCAGAATGCAGCTCTGAAGTGGCAGAGATTCGGCTGGACACATTTAGTTTGATGTTAATCAGCCACCACTCAAAGAACAGCAAACATAGCTTCAAGGTTTCCTTTGCACATTGGTCATATTAATAATATTAAATAAAGAGATCATTTTAGATCGTTTTTCATTGACCACACATTCATCAGAAAGTAGGCACTGCTGACTCTGACCCTTGGTTGGATTCCCAGTTTGCATGTTCTTCCAAACTTTCTTGACATCCTATACTATGACTATTTTTTTGACATACTATACTGTGACTTTTTATGACTATTTTTTCAACATACAATACTATGACTTTATTTGACATATACTATGACTATTTTGATGATTTTTTTCAACATACTATTGTATGACCTTTTTCAACATACTATACCATTACTTTTTTGACATAGTATACTATGTCCAAAATAGTCACTATATGCTATGACTCCTTATGACATTTTTGACTACTATACTATGAGGTCTTATAACTCAGTTTGTTGGAAGACTGGTTGAGGATTCATAGGTTAGGAATTTGATTCCCATTAAACTTGCATTTTCATAAGACTTATAGCTCAGTGTGTTAGGAGATTGGTTGGAGAGTCTTAGGTTGAGAGTTTCATTCCTATCAGAAGCAATTTTTTTTTTTAGTCAGATGTCCAAAGTAAAGTCAATGTATACTAGGACTTTTTTATGATTTTTTCGACATACTATACTAGGACTTTTTCATGACTTTTTCCACATACTATACTATGACTTTTTTCGACATACAATACTATGACTTTATTCAACATGCTATACTATGACTTTTTTCAAAATACTATACTAAGACTTTTTTGACATTCTATATTAGGACTTTTTATGACTTTTTCAACATGAAATACTATGACTTGTTTTATAGCTCAGTGTGTTAAGGCCGTGGCACATCAGGCCGATTATCGGCCGTGGGACAGGGTCTGGCGAGGTCAGTGACTCAAATCGGTTCGGTGTGTCCCGTGTCGTTGTCCGTCTGGGGGGCTGTCGGCGTTCATTTTCGCCGACCTGACATGTTCGGTTGGCGGCAGGGCCGTCGGGACTCACCCGGAAATGACAAGCGGAATGAGGTGACTACAGTCTCTCAAAATCTGATGAAAATCTTTTAAACTGACCTTTGTTGAGCTGATATGAAGACAGATTCAGCAACTGCACGGCCTATTTCTCACTTAAAATGTTTTCAGAAACACGTTTCAGTGAACTATTTTAGTACAATATGAGATCGTATTCTGAACGGCCACCATGACAGTCCAGGTCTGAATATCCGGAGAAAACGAACCCATGTGACCTGTTCGTCCAATCAGCTGCCGGTTTTCATTTCTTGGGCAACATTACAGATTAGCGCCGCCTGCTGTTATGGAGGCGTATTACGTCTCGTCTCCTCTCGTCTTTTTGATGTGTCCCGAGGCAGTTTTTTGGACCTCGGGGACGCGACTGATCATATCGACGAGGTTTTCTGTCAATGGTCGGCCGTCGGCTATATGTGTCTACACCATTAGAAGACTGGTTGGGGAGTCTTAGGTTGGGAGTTTGATTCCCATCAGAAGCTATTTTTAGTCAGATGTCCAAAGTAAAGTCACTATATGCTATGACTTTTTTATGATTTTTTCGACATACTATACTATGACTTTTTTCGACATACAATACTATGACTTCATTCAATGGGCTATACTATGACAATTTTTTTGACATACTATACTATGACTATTTCTTCGACATACTATACTATGACTTTTTTCGACATACATTACTATAACTTCATTCGATATGCTATACTATGACTATTTTTTCGACATACTATACTATGACTTTCTTCGACATACTATACTATGACTTTTTTTATTTATGACTTTTTTGACATACAATACTGTAACTTGTTTTATAGCTCAGTCTGTTGGAAGACTATGACTTTTTATGATTTTTTATAAACTATACTATGACTATTTTCAACATACTAAACTATGACTTTTTTCAACATACTATACTATGACTTTTTTTCAACATACTATACTATGACATGTTATATTTTTTTCCACATACGATACTATATATTTTTATTACTTTTTTTCAACATACTATTGTATGACTTTTTTCAACATACTATACCATTACTTTTTTGACATACTATACTAGGACTTTTTTGACATACTATACTAGGACTTTTTTTGACATACTATACTGTGACTGGTCTTATAGCTCTTTATGACCTCTGTTAGAAGACTGGTTGGGGAGTCTTCTAACAGTTCCAGTAATTCCCCCAAGAGCAAGCATTTAGTGCGATAGGAAGAAACCTCGGGTAGTGAGAAAAACTTCCATTTAGGAAGAAATCTCGGACAGACCCAGGCTCTTGGTAGGCGGTGTCTGACGGTGGCGGTTGCGGGTGTGATGAACAATGGCAATAATAGTCACAATACAGATACTGGAAAAATGACCAGAAATAATAGTTGTAGTAGTTCCTGGCATAGCAGGGCGTTACGGGACATAGCAGGGCACAGCAGAGCATAGCAGGGCGTAGCAGGGCGTAGCAGGACGTAGCAGGCACTGCAGAGCGTAGCGGGATGTAACAGGGCATAGCAGGGCGCGGAGCAGGACCACCGGGACAGCTGCAACCATGATTTAGGTGCCACCCTAGTCCAAGGAAACATGCTGGGCAAAAGAAACACATAAGGACTCCGGGGAATAAGCTCCCCAGAGCTGAGTTAGTAACAAGCATTTTTGGGACAAGGATGCACACAGATGAAAAGAGAGAGAAGAGAGAAACTCAGTGTGTCAAAGGATGTCCCCCAGCAGTCTAAAACTATTACAGCATAACTAAGAGAGACAGGTTAAGGAGAGGAGCCTGGTCGGGTTAGAACTCTCCCCTGCCGGATTGGGCTGTACTGGCCTGCCTTCCTCTATTTTTTTATGTTATGGTAGAATAATCTGATGACTATGAAGAGAAGCAGAGAAGAGAAGGGCTGCCGTGTCTTTAGCAATACACCCTCCACCGCCGGTCTAGGCGAACGCTGCAGCTCCTCACTCCCTAACTATAAGCTTTATCAAAGAAAGAGATTTAAGTTTAAGTTTTAAGTTTACTTTTTTTGACATACTATACTAAGGCTTTTTATGATTGTTTTTATCATACTATACTATGACTTTTTTGACATACTATACTATGACTTTTTTCGACATATATTTAGTTCATATTTAGTTTTTCGACATACGATGCTATATTTTTTTATGAATTTTTTCCACATACTATTGTATGACTTTTTTCGACATACTATAACATTACTTTTTTCAAAATACTTTAGTGTGACTTTTTATTACTTTTTTTGACATGAAATACTATGACTTGTTTTATAGCTCAGTGTGTAAGAAGACTGGTTGGGGAGGTTTAGGTTGGGAGTTTGATTCCCATCAGAAGCCATTTATTTTTTTAGTCAGATGTCCAAAGTAAAGTCACCATATGCTATGACTTTTTTATGATTTTTTCGACATACTATACTATGACTTTTTTTGACATACAATACTATGACTTCATTCAATATGATACTATGACTATTTTTTCGACATACTATACTATGACGTTTTTGACATACTATACTATGACTTTCTTCGACATACTATACTATGACTTTTTTTGACATACTATACTATGACTTTCTTCGACTTACTATACTATGACTTTTTTTGACATACTATACTATGACTATTTTTTTTGACATACTATACTATGACTTTTTTCGAAATACTACGCTATGACTTTTTATGACTATTTTTTCGACATACAATACTATGACTTTATTTGACTTATACTATGACTATTTTGATGATTTTTTTAACATACTATTCTATGACTTTTTTCAACATACTATACCATTACTTTTTTCGACATAGTATACTATGACTTTTTTCTACATGAAATACTATGACTTGTTTTATAGCTCAATGTGTTAGAAGACTACTTGGGGAGTCTTAGGTTGGGAGTTTGATTCCCATCATGAGCTATTATATTTTTTCAATCAGATGTCCAAAATGAAGTCACTATATACTATGACTGTTTATGACTTTTTTGACTACTATACTATGAATTCTTTGGACATAATATACTATGAGTGGTCTTATAACTCAGTTTGTTGGAAGACTGGTTGGGAATTCATAGGTTAGGAGTTTGATTCCCATTAAAACCATGTTTTCTTAAAGGTCCCATGACATGGTGCTCTTTGGATGCTTTTATATAGACCTTAGTGGTCCCCTAATACTGTATCTGAAGTCTCTTTCCCGAAATTCAGCCTTGGTGCAGAATTACAGCCACTAGAGCCAGTCCCACAATGAGCTTTCCTTAGTATGTGCCATTTCTGTGTCTGTAGCTATTGAGGAACACACTATGACTTTTTCATGACTTTATTCAACATACTATTATGACGTTCATCACTTTTTCCACATACTATACTATAACTATTTTTTCGACATACAATACTATGACTTTTTATTATTGCTTTTGTCATACTATACTATGACTTTTTTTGACATACAATACTATGCCTTTATTCAACGTACTATGCTATGACTTTTGATGATTGTTTTTATCATAGTATACATGACTATTTTTTTTACATACTATACACTAACTATTTTTATGAGTTTTTCGACATACGATACTATATATTTTGACATAGTATACTATGACTTTTTTCCACATTAATATCTTATGTCTTGTTTTAAGGTTGGGAGTTTGATTCCCATCAGAAGCTATTTAATTTTTTAGTCAGATGTCCAAAATAAAGTCACTATATGCTATAACTTTTTTATGATTTTTTCGACATACTATACTATGACTTTATTCGACATGCTATACTATGACTTTTTATTATTGTTTTAATCATACTATACTATGACTTTTTTTGACATACTAAACTATGACTTTTATTGACATATTATACTATGACTTTATTCAACATATTATACTATGACTATTTTTTTGACATACTATACTATGACTATTTTTTTTACATACTATACTATGACTATTTTTTTGACATACTTTACTATGACTATTTTTATGAGTTTTTTGACATATGATACTATATATTTTGATGACTTTTTTCAACATACTATTCCATGACTTTTTTCGACACACTATACTATGACTTTTTCATGACTTTATTCAACATACTATACTATGATTTTCATGACTTTTTCCACTTACAATACTATGACTATTTTTTTGACATACTATACTATGACTATTTTTTTGACATACTATACTATGACTATTTTTATGAGTTTTTCAACATACTATACTATGACTTTTTCGACATACAACACTATGACTTAATTCGACACACTATACTATGACTTTTTCATGACTTTATTCAACATACTATATTATGACGTTCATGACTTTTTCCACATACTATACTATGACTTTTATCGACATACAATACTATGACTTTATTCAACATGCATTACTATGACTATTTTTTCAACATACTATACTATGACTTGATGATTGTTTTTATCATACTATACTATGACTTTTTTTTGACATTGTATACTATGACTATTTTTTTTGACATACTATACACTAACTTTTTATGAGTTTTTCAACATATGATACTATATATTTTGACATAGTGTACTGTGACTTTTTTCCACATGAAATACTATGACTTGTGTTATAGCTTGGTGTGTTAGAAGACTGGGGGATTGGGATTGGGGAGTCTTAGGTTGGGAGTTTGATTCCCATCAGGCGCTATTGATTTTTTTGTCAGATGTCCAAAGTAAGGTCACCATATGCTATGACTTTTTTATGATTTTTTCGACTTCCATACTATAACTTTTTATCATTGTTTTTGTCATACTATACTATGACTTTTTTCGACATGCAATACTATGACTATTTTTTCGACATACTATACTATGACTTTATTCAACATGCTATACTATGACTATTTTTTCGACATACTATACTATGACTTTTATGATTGTTTTCATCATAGTATACTATGACTAATTTTCGACATACGATACTATATATTTTTATGAATTTTTTCCACATACTTATTGTATGACTTTAATCGACATACTATAACATTACTTTTTTCAAAATACTATACTGTGACTTTATTCGACATATTATACTATGACTAATTTTTTTGACATAATATACTATGACTATTTTTATGAATTTTTCAACATACGATACTATATATTTTGATGACTTTTTTCAACATACTATTCCATGACTTTTTTCGACACACTATACTTTGACTTTTTCATGACTTTATTCAACATACTATACTATGACTTTTTTATGACTTTTTTGACATACTATACTTTGACTTTTTCATGACTTTTTACGACATACAATACTATGACTTTATTCGACATCCTATATTATGACTATTTTTTCAACATACTATACTATGACTTTTTGTGATTGTTTTTACCATACTATACTATGACTTTTTCGACACACTATACTATGACTTTTTCATGACCTTTTCCACATACTATACTATGACTTTTTTCGACATACAATACTATGACTTTATTCAACATGCTATACTATGACTTTTTTCAAAATACCATACTAGGACTTTTTATGACTTTTTTCCACATGAAATACTATGACTTGTTTTATAGCTCAGTGTGTTAGAAGACAGGTCAGGTGTCCAAAGTAAGGTCACCATATGCTATGACTTTTTCGACATACTATACTATGACTTTTTTCGACATACTATAACATTACTTTTTTCAAAAAGTACTGTGACTTTTTTTGACATACTATACTATGACTTTTTTCGACATACTATAACATTACTTTTTTCAAAAAGTACTGTGACTTTTTTCGACATATTATACTATGAGTTTTTATGACAATTTTTTTGACATACAATACTATGACTTCATTTCGACATACGATACTATATATTTTTATGACTTTTTTCAACATACTATTCCATGACTATTTTTATGATTTTTTGGACATACTATACTATGACTTTGTACGACATACTATACTATGACTTTTTACGACATACAATACTATGACTTTATTCGACATCCTTTACTATGACAATTTTTTTGATTTACTATTACTGGTCTTATAGCTCAGTTTGTTGGAATACTGGTTGGGGAATCATAAGTTGGGAGTTTGATTCCCATTAAAGCTCGATATCAGGATATAGTGCCTCGATATCCTGTCCATAAATGTTACAAACAGGATTGGTGACAAAGCGCAGCCCTGGCGGAGGCCAACCCTCACCTGAAACGAGTCCAACTTACTGCCGAGAACCCGGACACAGCTCTCACTTTGGTTGTACAGAGATTGGATGGCCCTGAGAAGAGACCCCCTCACCCCATACTCCCGCAGCACCTCCCACAGTATCTCCCGGGGGACCCGGTCATACGCCTTTTCCAGATCCACAAAACACATGTAGACCGGTTGGGCATACTCCCAGGCTCCCTCCAGGATCCTTGCGAGAGTGAAGAGCTGGTCCGTTGTTCCACGACCAGGACGGAATCCGCATTGTTCCTCTTCAACCCGAGGTTCGACTATGACTTTTTCGATAGAGGATACTATGTATTTTTATTAGTTGTTTTCGACACATTATATTATGAGAGAGAGATGTCCAAAGGAAAGTCACTCTTTACTATGACTTTATTCAACATACTATACTATGAATATTTGTATGATTTTTTTGGACTTACTATACTATGACCTTTTTATGACTTTTTTCAACATACTATACTATGTCTTTTTTTGACATACTATACTATGGCTTTTCATGACTTTTTTGACATACTATACTGAGTTTTTTCGACATAATTATCAGGCACACAGAGGACCCACAAATGCACAACTCAGGTACGTAACATACAATCATTTATTAGCAAGCTAATAAAGCAAGGCAACAATGTCCAGTAAACGGCAGGCAAAACGTAAATCCGGGAAAACATGCAAAGGTTGAAATCCAAGGGAAAACAGGAACTCAGGAATATAGGACACAGGGAAAACTGCTTGAAGGCTGAACACAGGGAGGCAGACAAGCTCGCACTGGGGTAAGGGGAAGACAGAACCTAAATACACATGACAGGGGAGACAATGAGACACAGGTGCAACACATTAGGGCGGGGACAGGTAATCACACAGGCAGGAAAATATAAAACAGGAAGTAAACAAGACAACACAAGTGAGAACAGAGAACCTAAAAAATATAACAGGAAATGGACAAAACTAACAGAAAACATGAAACGAACGAATGAGATTTTTTTTCGACATACTATAGTATGACTTTGAATGATTTTTTCGACATGCTATCCTATGACTTTTTATTACTTTTTCTACATACTATACTATGACTTTTTTCGACATACAATATTATGACTTGCTTTATATTTCAGTCTGTTGAAAGACTGATTGGGGAGTCTAAGGTTGGGAGCTTGATCCCCATCAAGTGCTAATTACTTCTCAAGTTAGATGTCAAGAGCTTATTATTTTTTAAGTGAGATGTCCAAAGGAAAGTCACACTTTACAATGACTTTTTTTGACATACTATACAATGACTTTTTTATCACTTTTTTGATAAACTATACCATTACTTTTTCATCGACATACTATGCTATGACTTTTCTTCTCAAAGAACTTTCAAATATTCCACTTTTGTTGTAAATGTAAATGTGTAAATTACAAGACTTTTGTCAATTTCACTTCCCCAATAGTCAGGCACAAGATCTGACCATAATTACTGTTTTCCATAAACTGTCGTTGCTTTAGCTTATATTATCAGTTGCAACCCTGGCATAATTCAAACCGATGTGCGCATTGGCAACACACGGCTGAAGAAGCCAACAAATAGCCTATATGTAATTCCCTCTATATCTTTCATAAAAATACCCATTAGGGGAATGTTAACGCAGTTGTCGCTCTCTAAATGTTTGAACTTTTATGAGCGCACCTCTCTCTCTCTCTCTCTCTCTCTCTCTCTCTCTCTCTCTCTCTCTCTCTCTCTCTGCGCACAGAGCTCCGCCTGATCTTCTAAGAACGGTGACGCTGTTATCAATCGAGTATTGATTGGTCAGTAGGCGGTGCTTTTACACCGGCTGATCTCTAATCTCCAACATAACCATAATGCTCCTGTGCAGGTTAGGTGTTCAGCATAAGTTACCACGGCGATTTAACCCGGTAACAAGTGATCCACCGTCTTGATACACAAAACCCTGGGTTGAACCTGAAGTTACCTCGTTAACGCCAAATCTTGCTTCGTGGCACAGTCCTCAGGTTTATGAGGGTTGAAAACAGCTGCCCGCTGGGGCTGAAGATGCTGATCAGAGCAGTGGGAGTGAATCAAAACATTAAAGTTGTGGACTATTAAAAACCAAAACAATGAGCTTAAAGATGCTCACTAGAGCTGAGGGGGACTGCAGAGTCTGCTGACAAATCTGTGGGTGTATCAATACAAAAGACCATTTGATGATATCAAAATATTGACAGAGCAGCTTTAAAGTTTTGTATGGCATCAGTGTTTACTTATATGCTAAACTGTTTTGCCCTCCCGGTGAACACAGTAATTATTATACCCAGTTAGATACATTGCCATTATTTATCTGGCCACTCAGTGGGAATCATTGGCCTTTTTGGCAACTTTAGACAGTTGATAACTTTTTGCCCCCCTCAACACTTTCATAACTTGAAGCGTGCTGAGATTTATGCTACCAAACAGTGTTTTCTTATGGTGATTATGCCACCCTTTCTCGCACTGCGGGGGCAGCGATTGCTCTTTAATCAACCCGTCTGCATGAATCATGGAGCCTGGAGTCCCCCACATCGTCTCGGCTGCATGCTGTTTACCGGCATGCTGTGAGCCAGACACCACAAGCTGGGGCCCACGCACATACACACAAATAATTTGACTCTGCTAACATACACAAATATAACGTGTTCATTGAACACCGGGCGGACTATGAAGGTGTGTATTTACTGTGCTTGAATGTGTGTGGGTGAGAGCATGCTTGTGCAATTTTGGTGTGCATGCACATTTTGCATGCTTTCCCGGATGCATCCCTGTGTTTGCTGGTTGAAGTCATGCATTTAGTGTGTGTGTGTGCATGTGTGTGTTAGAGGGAGAGCAAGTGTTTGTACAATACATATGTATGGCCCTACAGCCCAGCTTATGATGTCTATCTCTCAGTGGGGCAGCAATTTTACTGCTGAGCTGATGTGAGAATTCTATTTCTCCACCCTGCTTTCATTTCCAGATGGGACTCAATATCCCCGTCCATATTGGTTCATAATGACATACTTTGATTATCTTAGCATGGGGAGCCACATCAACCCCAAGCATTACTGCAGCAGAGAAATAAAGAGAACAAGACTGGAATAAAGAGACATAAACTAAGGGCTTTTTTTATTTGCTATTCTCGCTTGAATTTGAATCAGTACCCCTCGTGTAGGGCTGGGTTCTGAACATCAATATATACTGTATATTTTTAGTACCGACCAGAAATGTGTACGTAGCATCTAGCATGAAAAACTGTCGAGAATTGGCATCACATGCTTGGTCAGACTCTTTGCACAGATAATTTGTCAATTAAATGATGATTTTGATCATTTGAGACTTGGCTTATTTTCCTAAATATGAAAAAGGGTTTTGTAGACATTCCTAAATGTGAGGTTTCACAAAACGTATTGTTTCGGTATTGGTACCGAAAAGCACCTACGGTTGGCACTGGTATCAAAAAAGTAAAAACATTACCTGTGTAGAGTTGTCGCTGGGTTGGTCAGTCGGTCCACCACTTTGGTCCTGACTGAAATATCTTGACAACTATTGCATGGATTGCCATTTAATTGCTTTTGGCAAACCTCTTGACCTTTTTTATTTTTTAGTGAAATGTCTCGACAACTATGGAACGCAATGTGCAACATTTCTTTCAGGTAATCATGTCTCCTTCAGAATGAATTTTGATAATCTCAACTTTCCCTAGAGCACCATCAGGTCAAACTTATAATTCTTTTAAATTCCTGCAAAACTAATAGCATTCCAGCTGTACTTTGAGTTTAGTGCTAATTTAAAAAATCTTAGCATTCTAACACATTAAATATAATGGTGAACATGGATTATGCCTGCTAATCGACAGCATGTTAACATTGTCTTTTGTGAGCATGTTAGCATGCTGACATTAGCATTTAGCTGAAACCACTGCAGTGCCTTCTCAGAACGCTCTTACTCTTGTTCAAAACAATGTAACAACCTTCTTCTATATACAAAAAGCTGTCTAAAGCTAAATAAGTGCACCAATTTTCCTTTTTGGAAAGAGGGTACACAATGTGCACACTGAGCCAAAGAAGATGCCCTGGTCTGTCAACTCCGAAATAGGCCTGTCTCTCTTAATACCTTCCTCACCCAGGCTGATCGATGCAGGTATTTCTTTCCCGTTTTCAACATGCTCTCCAGGTCCATCTTGTTTTTTTTTTTCGCTTTCTAGTTGGCAAAGCACCAGTCGTTGTCGGTCCAGCTGTAAGTCAGGGCCGGCTGTTATTTCCAGCTTCGACATGCCTATCCTAGCCGACTGTCAGACAGGCCGGCTAAGGCGGCCGTTTGTTTGCGCTTGGCGTGCACTGAACCCTGATAGGACCCCTCACAGCTGACAGTCAGTCTAATCACATCTTAACAGAGTTCCATCTTAGTGTGTGTGTGGATTGGGGGCTTGCTGAGAGAAAGTGAGACTGATCTCTCTATTTCTTGCAGGGCTTACTCTGAGGGCAGGCTTCAGAACAAGTGAGAGCTGTCATATTTCAACGCCACCTCTCCCATCAGTATCTCTGTATCAAGCAGAGTTCACTGAGCGAGTGCCCACACATACAGAAAGATAACAGACACACACTCTCACCCCTTTCTTCATTTTCTTCCCCTGGCTTTCTGTCACCCCTCTCTCTGTCTCTGTCTCTCTCTCTCTCTCTCTCTCTCTCTCTCTCTCTCACACACACACACACACACAGGCTGCCTGCACAGGGGAGATCCTGGTATTTGCTGCAGGGTGATTGCAGGTGGATCACGACATTGGCAGGGCTTTAGAGGTATGTGGTTGTGTTGGAGTCGCAGTCTGGGGCTCATTTGTTGCTGCCAGGCATCTTCTCCGACGTTAAGAGATCTGCCCCCTTGCAGATCTCCGTGATTAACAGCTCAGTAGACGACTGTCAGGTCTGCGTCAAACCAAGCCTTTGTGTCTCTGTCACGCTGGGTGATTGAAGAGTCGGGTAAAGACCGGGGGATATGTCGCTCGTGCCTGAGCAAACCTCCCGGGCTCTCCTGAAGCGTTCGCCCCGATCCTTGGCCATCACACACTCCCCAGCCTGCCTCTCCTTAGCCTCCTCCTCTGTCCATCTCCATGTGTTTTTGTTGTTCGTCTTCTTCACATCTCCACTCCCTTTCTGGCTCTCCTCCCCTCTTCAGCACCACGGCCCTCCTCCACCTCGATTCCTCTAACCCTCATTGCCTTCATCACCTTGCTATCACTCCTTTCATCTCATTATCCTTGCTTCTGCTTTTGTAAACTCTGAAAAAAAAGTTTGCAGCGATTGGCTTTTGAAGCACCCAAATCACTTTCTAACCCCACCTGCTGTGTGCTTTTCCTTCTGCACTGCAGTGGGTGTCATCTGGGAGGCAGCCACAGCTGGTGTCTATGCAAGTCTTCACATCAGTGTTTATAGGAAAAGCCTCTTCTTCTCCTTTTTCTTCTGGAGCTTCTGAAGCAAAACCTCTTTATATAAATGACCTTTTGATGATTTGATAATTTCACTCTTAATTAAAAATCAGTTTTTATTGATTATTTGAATGTTTTGCACTGTATCCCTGTCTGTCATACTGCAGCAGAAACAACACTATTCCCTGTGGTTGCTTGAGCACCACTCTTACAAAATATACCCCACCTGTTCATTTTTTTTCTCCATATCAACCACACAAATGTACAAGTATACTAACCAGCATTACACTTCCTTTTTTTCTCATCCTCCCTTGGCATATAGTTGTGTTTCAGAACCTCGGCAGTGGACGATTTCTTAGCTCATACAAGCTCATTCTCTGTCTCTCCTTCTCTCTAGGGCATAAAGGTGGACATACCAGCTCCATATCCATTCAGTAAAAAGCTTTTACTTAACATATTTTCTCCTTGAGGCTATGAATATTATTGATCTGTGTGTTTGCTGCAACTCTCTCTCATCCATCTTCCTTTGAGCAGCCGGTTTCTCATCATTTTCCCCTGAAATGTAAGAATTGATTAGGATCCTCTGGGCCCTGTAGGCACCAGCTGCAGCAGTGCTCACCTGCCCGTTAACCCTCCGACCTCGAGGAAACAGCATCTAAAGTAGCTGCAAAAGGACTGCGCTCCCTGCTTGTGTCTCTCTCTGTCTTTTCTGTCTCGTCTTTGGCTTGTTCAGATTTGCTTTCGTTGCATTTATTCAGTACATGGTATGTATGCATGGGAATGAACCAATGTAAAGCAGAGAGCTCACCCATTTCATACCGATGTTTGTCCTTCTTCCTCCTCCTCCTCCTTCCCCTGCCTGAAGACGTGTTGCTTGGTTTGACATCAATGTATTCATATAGAGCCATAAACAGTACATGTACACACATATATCCACGTATATGAACGTGCACACAGGCTACCTTTGAAAGGATATCCTGCTGGGTTTGACAATGGAACCAGCTTTAAGCTGCCACACACACACGCAAACACACACACACGCAAACACACACACACGCAAACACACACACACACACACACACACACACACACACACACACACACACACACACACACACACACACACACACACACACACACACACACACAGAAGGATCTGCTGTGGAATTGATCAGTTCCTTGTCTGCCCACCAGAGGGCAATGCTTACTCAACAATTCCACAATGATGTACTTTTATCTTCCTCTTCCTCCACATTTTAAAGCCCATTTTAAATGCAAATGACCAACAACAACATAAACAAAGAACAACAACAGCGAAATGAATCATACTCTCCGACACCTAAGATGGTAGATGTATGCTAATAGATTTCCCTTGATTTCCTCGTCTCCCCAAACAAAAGCATTGACTTCTCTGACCTCTGTCGCCTAGTTAAACACTATCACACACCTGCAACAGTATACACCCATTCCCAAACTTCATTTTGACAGGCACGATTTCAATATTTGTTTCTCATATTTTATTGATGATCTGCGCACTCACGCTGGCCACGGGGAATACAATTGCACAACAGATATGTAAATTCCAAGCCTATCAATTTTTCAGACTTTTTTGGTCTGGAGCTGAGTCTCGGAGGCGATCCTTCATTTCCACCCCCCTTGCGGATAAAAAGATGAATAGGCGAAAAACAAGCCAGGCTTGATTTTTTTAGACCACCAGTGATTTGAAATTAAGTGCTCTCCAGCACGTTGAGGGCAAAGCTGAATTACAAATAATCAGGGGGAAACATCATCACATGGAAAGGCACAAGGTCAGAGCTTTTACCAATTAACTATTATTTTTTTTGTGTGCAAGGCAAGCAACACAAGTGTAAAAGACGGGGGTGAAGTGTTCTCCTTCATTGTGAAAAAAACAACCAGCTAGTGAGAATGGTTCTACGTAATTGGCCAAGGTTACAAACCTCGATAAATCAAAGCCATGCTAGTGCTTCAAACAAGGACACAGCAGTGGTCACATTAAAGCAGATACATTATTTTCAGACACATACTTTAGTTGCCGACAGCCTCATACTGTACATAATGACTGTACTTCTCACCGCTGCCTAGCACTCCCCATTGCTTGACCTCCTACGGTATGTTCTGTTGTATTGAGTGGCACACATAGCCGATGAAGAGCCTCCACATCAGACTTGCCTTCAACAAGACTTTCATCTAATTGAGGCCTTTATGAGACTGAACAGATTGCAATTTGAAAGTAAAAGGCCCTATGCTTGAACAAAATGTCTCTGAAGTAATTTCAGAGGGAGATTTGCTTTAGTTAGCTGCTATTTCAACTCAATGGAAAGATGTTCTGGGACATATTCTCCATCGCTGCTGTGCAAAGTTGATCTTTACACAGCTCAGATCAGTTTAATGGATCAGAATTGATAAAATCTCATCTCATAAAAGTCATCCTGCGAGCCGAGACAAGTTGAGACAAAGTCAAATTGGTGCTGTGCTTCATCCTACCTCGGCCTCACATTGCCTAAATAACTCGGCTCTGAATAGATGCTGGGGTGCCTTTCAAATAAAATTCACAGTATTTACAGGACGCTTCAGAAAATTTGCATAAAAAGGCGCGGAAGCAGTCCATCTGTATGCTGCCTTGTGTACGGTAAAGCCCGCAACTTTAAATTGTCTCAAAACAGCACGAGCAGAAGCAATTTACTGCAGTTAACACTGTGTCATGTGTGCACGAGTGGGTTATTGCTGTGTGCAAGCATGCACTAGTTCATGTGTGCACACACTGCGAAGTTGCGTGGGAATACATCAGAACTTTTTCTAAAACAATAGTGACAATTGCCGGTAGATCTCAGCCCGCTGAAGCGTCTGCGGCTGTCAGAAAGTGTTCTGAAATGGAAAGATTTTTATGTACATATACAGACAGAGAGAGAGAGAGAGAGAGAGAGAGAGAGAGAATGAGAGCGGCAGAGATGGAGTGAGAGAGAGGAGTCTGACAGATTTCAGTGACAATGTGCCTTACAGCCACTTCCTCAGTGCTTTTCACCCAGTGCCTCTGGTGAAGCACACACATGAAAGTGAAGGAGGCATCGCATGCAGCCAAAACGGTGAACGACACCATTACGGATACAAAACAACTGTCACCCGAAGCCAGAGTCAGCGGGTTTGACGGCTTACCTCACCTTACTTTTCAGTTTGTTTACAGTGAACTTAAACAGTGAAAATATGACGAGCACAAAACCAAAAAAAGCTCTCTGACACGCGTCATTGCAACTCCTAATATCAACACGATAATGAAATTCCATTTTACAAATGACTCCCGTTATTAGGCGTAGCACCTGGAGTAGTCTCTAAATATACCTGCGCCTCTCTTTTCTTCTCTCCCGAGTTGTATGAACCTCTGTCGACAGCAATCACAACTGCAATAGATACAAATCCAAATGAAGGAAATCAATCAAACCGCCCGCTCCTCTTCCTCTCCCACCCGCCTCCCACCAGCAGAGGAAGCAGCTGCCGTTAAAGTGGAGCTAAAACGGGGAAGTTTGCATCCATTTGGGTCGGGTTTCCTTCGGAGAGCAGTGGGGTGCGAGTAGGGAGGCGGGGAGAGGTGGGCAGGTGTGTCTGGCTGTGCTGGCGAGGTTCAGTTTTCTAGTTACCTTTGCTACACCTCGGCTAATCATCTAACTCAGTGGTCGGTCCACCCGGCAGGAGCCTCAAATACCGCGCCCCTCCCTCCGCCCTCCCCGCGTTGGCCTCAATTAGTGGGGAATTAAAGTCCTGCTTCACGGATGCGATTCATGGGGGACGCTGCTCCTTAATTACAGCAGCTCTCCATGTGCTGCTGGGGACTGATTGCAAGGCAAGACATCCCCCAACCCTGCACCCCCCCTCCCAGCCCTATTTGGGGGTGTCTGGAATGTGGTGTTGTTGGAATCGGCAGGCAGATGCAGATTAGTTATTCAGCTGGTACAATGGCGCAGAGCTACAAGTGTAACTGTCATTTTTTTTTCATTTTCTTATCCGGCTTCCTACGACAAGTCAAGGGAGAGAAGAGCGTTTTCTTTTTTTCTAATGCAGAAACAGTCAACAGCACAGCTGTGAAGGAAGTTCTGTTTGGAATACCTTTTTATTAATACAGTTTTTACACAGCTTGCAAAAAATAGTTAACAGACTTTTGGATAATATGCTTTTCTTCCAACCTACATTTGGGCCAATTGTCTGTAGTTGCATTGTCTTCATGTAGCATATTTCATACCATATACTACATGAATGTCCTAACTTAGTATCTTATCTCTTATCAATGTATTTATCATACTGTCCATTATGACAAAATTCTGAAGAAGTAACCTTGGATACTCGCTCATCTGCCCCCAAGTCAATGCAGTTAAGTTTGAAAGTTAAGTTGGAATAGAAACTGGTAGCTTTACTCACTGTGTAAAGCTACCAGTTTCTATTTCTTGGCACAACACAAAAAAAGAGGCCTCAAAGGAATTCAGACCTTGGGTACTGCTGGTGTTTCTGCTCCTGTTGCTAGGCATGTCAAATGCAGATCGTATGCCAGAGGTTCCCTACCTTTTTAGTTTGCAACCCCAGCTTAAAATATTGTGTTTGCCATTGGATATGTTCTCACTGCCAGGCAGGGAATTCAATTTCGAATTATGAAAGAACAATTTAGTCTCCAAGCATCACTATACTCCCGAACAGTCCGCAATGTTAACGATGATGTTTATCTAAACTCGCCATGTCTAATATTGTAGTTGTGTTTGCATGTCATGCGGCATCATGCAGTGCCGAAAACCAACAGGTGTCGAGAGTGAATATCTAATCTCATCCCTCACATCTGGCCTGCAGGTACTTTAATTTAGGAACCATTCGTTTTAAAATGCCACCTTCGAGTAATTACGCTCGTTCGAGATGAGCTGCGCCTCGCCTGTGAAGTGGACGAGAGTAAAGTCGGACAGTTTCCAGCCGCCTTCAGTCTGAACAGGAAGTCACAGACACTCACATCCTGTTAGGTCCGATTCCGATTTAATAAAATGTTATCAGACCCATATTTCTGCTTGTACACAGTCTCCAGTTGTTTTTATTATGACAGAGTAGATGTCAAAATGCTCTACATGCGATCTGTTGCTGATGTTAACAACAGACTGTAGATGATCTGTAATCTGAACGGATTTAGTCCTAAACATCACTATCAGCCACACAACATGTGTTCTGTACAGAATAAATCAGAAAAAATAGCAATTAAAATCCCTCCAATGAAAAATAAATAAAAAGATTTTAGAAAACGTCATCATGTTGAGTTGATTCTAAACCAATTAGCTCAGAGCCAGGCATTTCCCAGCGTGCCCCTGGGTCCGCCTGCGTCTTGTAGTCGGTGAAAAGCAATCGCAGTGCCTGCATCTTAAAATCTGCGGCTGCCTTGATCTCGTGAGGTTATCGTTGCCCACGTGCGCATGACGTCAGAGCAAGTCGGGATGAAGTCGGACACAAATCTAACTGGCATGAATTGGGCGGCGATCGCCTGTGGCCGATTCTGCACAGACCTGGCTCATCTCGAACGAGCTTATTGTCTCTTTCTCCAAACAAAAACTCCTTGTAGAGTTCGATAAGTTATCCGGTCAATCAGCTGTTCGAAAGCACTGGCTGGCAGATCCATGGAGGTAACATTGCAGTTAAATGGGTCAACCAGCCACTCAAACTTTTGCTAACTTTCAGGCCTGGCAGGCATCACAGGAACGTTTGCTTCCATGGCTACAACTAAATGCCAGATACGCCACATAAATCAAACATTATTATTATTATTTTTTTAATGTAAATTAAACTTTTTTTTTTTAAATCAAACTTTAAATTGACTTAATGTTGACTAAACAATACGGTAATTCATTATTAATAATTAAATATGAACATAATACTGAAACATATACATTGCAAAAACCCTGTCTGACTTAAAGGGGCGATAGAATAATTATATAGGGTATTTCACACTGTTCCTTAAAGGGAAACTTCACCGATTAAGCTTTGTATCAGTAGAACCCTGGTAGTATTTTTGAATGACCATGCTTCCCTCCCTCATGTCCCCCTGAGAGGGAAGATCTCTGTATTGTGGGTCTGGAAAAAAACCTCAGATGACGCAATATGACGATTTTTGCGTCATCTGAGGCTTTTTTGCTCAGAGGCAAAAGACTACAGCCTGTATGCCTGTATTAGGAGCCACTTCCACATAGCCCAAAGGGGGTTGGACTGTCGGCTTTTTCCGGAGATTGCCGAGGAAAAAACGACTGTCAGCCATCTTGAATCCTCGCTTAGCTTCTCAGCAGGAGCAGAAACTGTTCATCCCGACGGAAATTTTAGAACAGCAATTATGTGCATTCAAACTACCGCACACGTGTACCACCGGGATACATTGGAAAACATCGGAGAATATGCAGGACACTTTATTACGGACGCAATACTCGACACACTAAGCAAGCTTTGCCTGCATGGAGACCAGCGGTGGTGCTCGATTCCTGTGGCCGGTAAAGTGACCTCATCAGTGGGGAGCGTTGAACGAGTGTGCCGGTGGAAAGCTAACGCTAGCCAGCCATCTGTTCACCAATCGTGCTTGCAAGTGTCCGCTCATTAAACAAACTGGACTACATCCAACTTCAACAAAACTCCCAACATGAGTTCAGAGACGGCTGTGCTGTGTTTTTGTTGTTGTGGAAATATTGCTGTGGACAATCCAGCCTGCTGTCACCGAGTAAGACTACTAGTGGAGGTGGGCTGTGTTACCCCGGACAGCCTGTTGCAGAAATGGGGTGATTTGTATCCAACTAACTGCTAACTGCTGGTGGAGTTTGTGATTGTAAAATGCCGACAATTCTAGCTACATCCCACGCAAATGTACGGTTGTGTTTATACTCGATGTTTATACCACAGCCCACCAAGAGCTAATGCTAGTAGCTATGTGTTAGCCTTCTTTTATTAAATGGCTTGGTTGAATTCTAATGTAGAATGCGGTCTGTTATTTCTTGATAACAGACCGCTGCTAAGGATAACACACTGTTGCCAGGCATAGCAGAGCGTTGCCATGGACACAGTTCTGTTCACTCTGGAGCTATCAATCAATCCGCTGAAAGAAGTGCGGATAATGTATCAGCTGTGGCAAAAAAAAAAGCATGTTTTAAATGTGTAACACCACTTGAGCCACGGTGAAACGTTTTTTCGTGTATATGGTTGAAATGACAATAAAACACACTTGTTGAGTTGATTGTCTCACTGTCTGTCTGTAAAGGGTAGGCGTGGCTTGGGAGTGGCCTCATACAGCAGCAAAGCAAGTGCATTCTGGGATTTGGTGTCTTTCATCCATATGAGCCAAAAACACATTTTATGTCTTAGCTTGGCCTAGAAGGAACCAATTTCAATTTCTTTAAGTTTCCCTTTAAGGTCTATAACATTACAAGGTATGTAACATTGGTTGGGCTGAAAATTGCCCGAATGCTATTTTATGGGCCCTTAACTACCCTGTGAATATGGCTCTATTTGGAACAAGAGCTTTTCTTCCAAATATGGTATGCTCATGAATATTTAGATAAGCTGCGTGCTGATTGGTTTGAGCAAACCACATAGAAACACATGGGAGACTCGACAGCAGGTCTCATATTTCAGACACTGCAAAGTTATACATTGTTTGTTGGGCTATTTTGTTATTAAATTCACTTCTGAGACTTTTTTATGTGAGAAATCAACTATATAAAGCTCAAATATGGGCCGTTTTTACGAAAATTGATGGCTAATTGCAAATTTGGTAAGACGTGTCGTACTTTAGCTAGGAGCTCCACACAGTCTGACGAGAAAGTGGCATCCTCCATACCCAGTGAAAGTCACCGTTTCCTCGGTTACTGGACTACCGGGGCTCGGGGCCCAGTGGCTGCCAGCTGCCGGCATAACTAGAGTAGCTAGGGGTGATTTGTATCCAACTAACTGCTAACTACCCCAAGGTCTTATAAAGCTAACAATGGTGTCCGATTTCAATTTAATGCATTTTTGTGAATTTCAGAGGAATTCTAAGAGGAGGCTAGCTAGCTCTCATTGATAGAGCTCCATCCAGCCGCAGGCTCTATCAATGAGACTCGCGGACAAGAGGAGTTTATTTCCCCAATCGTTTGTTTAAATAGCTCAACATTATATTTACACACATAAGATTAACTGGAACCTGCGGTAAGAGATTGCTGGCGTAACAAGCTTGCTGACCGCGCTCTCAGTCACACACACCGGCCATTTAGCAGGAAGAGGGGAGCTGCAGGCCCTGGAGCTCTGTCAGGGCAGCGGCGTTTGGTAGTCCATTAACCCAAAAAACGGTGACTTTGCGCGGGTATGAAGTGCCGTGGGCTGGCAGCCGTGACGGAGCTCAATCGAGCTCACAGCAGGCCAGGGTCTGTGAAGGAAGGCAGGCCAGGCGGCGAGGCAGCAACACAGGCAGCACCGGCCGCTGAACTCCGACACACAGTCGGACAAAAATTGCAATTAGACATCAATTTTCGTAAAACGGCACATATTTGACCTCTATACAGTCGATTTCTGGCAAAAGTCTCAGAAGTGAATTTAGTGGTAAAATAGCAGATGAACAATGTATACAATTTCTGAGATCTGCGTGACCTATTCAGAAGACTAACTGATCTCAGATCAGTGGTGTAGCCTATGTTAATATTTGGGTGTGACAAAGATAGAGACTAGAGCCAAAAAAGGAGGAGCCGCCGAGTCAACTTGGTGATTAGTTGAGATTCGCCCGTTTTCAGAGGCAGTTTCAAATTGTGAGATTTGCAGAGGAAGGAGGTGTCAATGGGATTTAGAGGTTCTATGTATGTCCTAGTTACGCACTAAACTGTCGTTATTCAACTATGACAAGTTAAAATCGGTTTTGCATTCCATCACCCCTTTAATGTCACAGATACATTGACACAAAGCTCAGAGGACTCAAAAGCACGACTCGACTGCAGTGGTACAGATGTTAAGGTGTTTATTGTCACAGGCGAAGGTATCCAAAAAACCCAAGGCAAAAGACGTGGTTGATAAACAGGCTACGGATAGAGAAAACACTGGGAATAAACACTAGGGAATAACGTTAAAACGGGAGAGACAAGAGGTACTACAACAAACTGGCAACTAGCACAAGACACAAGGGGAGTATATATACACTGGGGGCGGGGGAGACAATTACACACAGGTGGCACACACTAGGGAAGGGCAGGTAATCACACCGGCGGGAAGGCAGACAAAGACGGGAAGACATGTGACCTGAAACAGAGACAGACAGTGAATTTTCAAAACAAAACAGGAAGTGTATGCTGAATGGGAATCAAACAAAACATGACCTAAGCACGGGAACTGGATGTAACAGTACCCCTCCCTCTAAGGACAGCTCCAGATGGCCCAGGCTCCTCCGGATGCTGCTTGTGAAAGTCTCTGATAAGGACCTATATATATATATATATATATATGTCCACTTATGTGTGTATGTGCATGTGTGTTTTAATTAATAAACAGTGATTTTTTATTTTGTTTGTTTGTTGTCTTGACTCTTAAAACTCAAAGTAAAGAGAAAAAAAGGCTAGAGACGTACAACAACGTGATTAAATTTGACCATGGAATTGGATTTTCATTTCATATCTGCAATGAGAAATAAATCCAACAAATCCAAAGTGTAATTTATTCCAGCAACAACTTTACACTATATATCCCATTGACTATGCCGCTACAAATGGATACTCGAGAGCATTGTATCCGGAAATAAGGCATCCACTGAACCTAGACTTGTGTCCTCACAGGGCCTTGAGCTCCTGATGGTTTGATATGCATTCTTTATTTGGGAGGGCAGAAAATTACACAGCCTGTTTCCACAACCCACGTCTCAATGTGGCTTTTTGCGAAAAGGTTGGAATAATTGCTCTTTGTTTCTGCACCTGTGTGATAGCGAAAAGCCAGAAAAACCCTCCTTGAATTTCCATAAAAAAGCCCATGAGAACCACTTGTGTCATGGGAGCAGCGGCGGGCTGAAGTGGCTGCAATATTCTGGAATTAGCAATGATAGCTGAATACTCAGGTTGGCAAGTGGGTACACTTCTCCTTATGTTATTTTTACCTTTAATTTAAAAAAAGTCAGAGGAAGAAGAGGGAGACTGAGGCATTCATGTCATTTAAATGTTTCCAACTGTTAGCGTCTACCTTACATTAAATGTGAATGTACAAAATATGAGCAAGATCTAAAAGCTAAATATCACGCTAAACGTCATTAGTGTCGTATTTATGCAAGAAATGCCAGCCTTCAGCATCACACATTTATATTCTGAGGTAGTATTTTCCTGTCACAAAATAAAATAGCCTTTGGTGAATTACCTAAACTATTTCAAAGGAGAGGCTCATCCCGAGCCTCACAAACAACAAAGATGGCCTATTTCTCTTCCACTGGGAAACCACATGCAGACTGTATCCACTGCATGGCTCTGACAAATGTCACCAGGCTACCTTTCACATTGGATTTTGCACTTGTATCAATAGTTAGAGAGAATTCATAAATCAGCTGAGACAAGTTTTTCCCAATCTTCTCAGAGCTTAGATGCACTGTGGTGTCAAGGATGGTATGACGAATGAGGACCAATGTCACGTTTAAAAAAAAAAAAAAGGAAAATCAAAAGATAGGAGAAAGCATTCAGGATGAAAAGTGGGGTTGTTACAATAACAGTTCAATTGGAGATTTTTTTATTTAGCTTTCCGTAACCTATTGACCCCTGCTAAGACGCATATTGGCATGTTTTGATTCAAGTCAGAGGAAATAATGTAGAATGTGTGACTGTGTTTTAAGGAGCATGTCTGCATACATCACCACCATGACAGATGAGTGGTGAACAGGAAAAAGCAAGAGGAACAGCTGCTGTGTTAGGGTAAGGCCAGCACTACATCCAAGGTAGAAATAAATGTAATGAGTCAGTGGGAGTATGTGATACTAACTTTGGTTTATGGCATGCCCGATCAGGAAGTTATTCAAATATAATTTGGATGGACAATGAGAATATGGAAGTTAAGTTTGAGAAGATGAACTAAAAAAAATGAGATGGAATGACATATTTTCACTCAAAATTGGAAGGAAGACAGACAGACAGACATCTAACAAGTGAGCCCTTGTTAGGTACAAACACGGATCTTCGAGCATACAGGAAGTTTCCTTTTTTTGACCCCAGAAGCGCACCGGGCACCAAAAGAAACCCATCAACAATAGACAGTCCAAGGACTGTAGAGGTCACAATGGGCCATCAGCTGTTTGACTGACAGGTGATGTCTGGGTAGAGCACAACAATCACACCACAGCAAGTGAGTGCTACAGACAGTGACACAATAGAAACATGGACACACATGCACAGTCCAGTATAGTCTAGCTCTGAGCAAGTAAGTGAATGAATAAACATTTACGTGAGTGAGTTACTTTCTAGATTCATGACATATGTATCTCAACCAGTGATTCTCGGTGTGTTTGAACATGAACATTTTTTCTTCCTCCAAAGTTGGGAATGACAGGAATGGCTTTCCTTTTTTTTGGCCACTTGGAGACAGCACATTTACACTGATATTTGTTTCAAAGTTGATACGTGTTAGCAAACTGTTTATTTACACTTTAGCATTCATTCGCCCAGAACATCGCCTTGGATTAGGGTGACACCAAGATCTGGGTCTTGGGTGCAGCTGTCGCTGTGGACCTGCTACACCCGGCTACGCTCTGCGATTCCCTGCTATGTCCGGCTGCGTCCTGCCGCGTCCACCCATGCTCTGCTGTGCCACGCTACATCCCATAACGCCCTGCTGTGCCCGGCTAGGACGTGAACTACGACTACCATTGTAGTCACTGTTCCATTATCTCTATTGTGACTATTACGCCACTGTTCATCACCCCCCCCAACCGGCACTGTCAGACACCGCCTACAAAGAGTCTGGGTCTGCCGAGGTTTCTTCCTAATAGGGAGTTCTTCCTCACCACTGGCGCAATAGCCACTGCTAATGCTTGCTCTTGGGGGAATTACTGGAATTGTTGGGTCTTTGTAAATTATAGAGTGTGGTCTAGACCTACTCTATCTGTAAAGTGTCTCGAGATAATTCTTGATAGGATTTGATACTATAAATAAAATTGAATTTGGATTTATGGGTTGCCTAGTAGCTCAATATTCACATTCCTTTTGGTTCTATACTGGTCTCTACTAACTCCTGAAGGAATTATCTGGCTCTAAATGCTCCACTATCATCAGCTGAGGTTATGCTAGGCAAGCGGCAAGAGTAGTGATGGCCAAATGAATCCACATAAAGCTTTGAACCATTTTTTCTTTATTTCCTAAGCCCACTAGATTTGATCCTTAAAACCAAGAGCGCCATCTAGTGGGCTCAGAAAATAAACGCTTTAAGAGGTTTCATTTGGCCATCACTAGGGGCCTTTCCCATTTCCCAGTTTGTGCATCCCCAATTCCTCTCCCCGCGTCTTAGTCCCGCCCACAGGAGATTTGAGCCAAGAAGCCGAGGAAGAGCACCGAGGAGAGAGGAGTCGAGGCAACAGCCATTTAACAAACGAGCCATCTCGGCCCTCCCGAGCAATCATTAAAAGTAATGCCAATTAAATATGACGAGCAGCACCACTGCATCAGATGTCCATTGTTTTGTCGTACACTGCATTTTATGATCTGTCAGAGAAGCAGAAGTGTTCATGGCAACTTCTGTAATTACTTTGAATTCAATTCACAATGTGGATGAGAATTTATCATCACATCACTAAAAAATTTTGTATGACAATAACTACAAAAATAAAGGCTAGGCATGTATTACATACACACAAACACTCTCCGTGGATCTGCTCTTTATCCGAATAAGCTTAACATCTACAACCTTCAACCCACCTGGATGAATTATTTTCTTTGATTTAGAGACCCGCATGGACGTTTAACTGGCCCTCGGCTGTCCCTGCAGGCTCCATTGCTTTTTAAATGCTGTATTGTATTAAATGTACAAGTGTTTTCTGTAACAGTTTACTTTAATGATTAGAGATGCTGTTTGTAAAAATTTCCATGCGCGCAGAAATGCAACTGCAGCTGATATCCTTGGAGGTTTAAGCAGCAGAACTAACTGTAGTTATAAACTGGACAGAGTAAACAGAACTAGACCTTTAGATTCTGAAATAATCTTAATGAAGTTTAATAAAAATCGGTTTCTGGAGCGTCTCAGACGATCTGTCCGACAGTAGCTCTGCTAGGTTCACCTTTTAGAGAACGTTCATATTTTCCTTGTATTATTTCACCCACCCGCTGTTAATCATAATAATTATTTTGTAAGATCCGACCGGCCAGCTCTGTAACATTAGAGAGATCTCTCCCTGTCTCACTTCCGGTGTGTCTGGGTGCGAGTTGAAAGAGTGTGAGCGTGACTGGAGAGTTTGTGAGTGAAGCTGATGTTTCTTTTCTCTATCTTTTCCCCTTGTTGGTTTGCTGGTCTTTTCTTTTTTTTTGGTTCTTTGTTGAGCCGCGTGCTATCCACTTTATCGGGGAAGCATGTCGGTCCCACGCGGGCAGGGTTTGAGTTCACTCACGCGGCGTAATGCGGTTAAAGTAGCCGCCGCGGCGAGTGTGGAGGAATGTTGTCTTGCCATTGGTGAGGTTGTGGGGCATGAGAGCGTGTTATTTGCCTCCAGAATGAATGGTGCCGTTGTGGTGTTTAATAGCGTTGATAAAGTCAATGAAGTTGTCGAACACGGAATAGTCATTGGTGGTGATTTTGTCTCTGTTCTTCCTCTTTCATTGCCAGCTAAAAGAGTCACTTTATCAAATGTTCCACCGTTCGTAAATGATGAAATATTGACGCAAGCTTTATCTCGCTATGGAAAATTGGTATCGCCGATCACAAAGATCCCAATCAATTGCGGATCACGGTTGTTGAAACACATTGTTTCGTTCAGGCGTTTCGCTTACATGATTATGCCTGATGATGGTGAGCTAGATATGGTGCTCAATTTTCGAATTGACAATTTGAATGTTATTTTTGTCACTACCGCGAAATCAAAGTGTTTTGGTTGCGGTAGAACTGGACATTTAATTTGTAACTGTCCTGACAAAGTTTCAGACAGGGAAGCAAACGCAGTGAATGGGACCACTAAAGGAGATGGTGGTGCGGATGGGGGGGCTGACATGGTTGAGGAGGTATTGCCGGGGCCGAGCTCGGCTGTGGCGGTGACGGCGGCGGGTGTTCCCGGTGAGAGTGGGGTTGCGTCGACTTCGCTGCACTGTGAGCACTCGGAGACGATACACACCGCTACACTTTCAGAGGCTAGTGTTGAGGATGTACCGAGCGTGGCGCCGGTTTCTGAAGATAAACGTGATGAACAAATAGAAAGTGAGAATAGTCCAGTGACTCTGAAGGAGGCGGGTGGAATGGATGGTGTGGAGAAAGACTTTTTTTTAAAGTACCTTCTAATAAAAAGATAATTGATAAAATGGTTGATGCCAAAATAAGTAAAAGGAGTGTAGTGCAAGAGAATGTGGATCAGGAAACGGAAAGTGATGGTGGGTCTTCTGACTCCAGCATGACACTTTCTCAGGGGGATCTTAGTGGTCGGGAGTATGAACTTCATGATATTAAGTTATTCCTTAGATCAACAAAAAATAAAAGAGGTGTGCGTGTGCAGGAATATTTTCCTGATGTTAAGCAGTTCGCTGAAAAGGCCAGAAGCCTAATGGCAGAGAGTTGCTTTTCTAATAAAGAAGTCTATCGACTTAAGAAAATTGTGAGGAGTCTCAGTACTGATTAAAACAGAGATGTCGGTTACATTTGAAAGTAGAATGGCTGATGGGTTTTTACCTATTTGGGGGGCTTTTCTTTTCCTTTTTATTATGAGTGAAGTTCATGTAGCTACTTTGAATGTTAATGGGGCAAGGGATTCTAGAAAAAGAGCTACTATATATGAAGTAATTAAGCAAAAGAAAATCGATGTTTTATTACAAGAAACTCATAGTGACTTGAGAAATGTTGCCGAC